>NC_053392.1:104543153-104846486 GCF_905171765.1 Bufo bufo | reverse complement strand
AGTCCTGTGGGCAAAAATGCCTTGTGGATGCTAGAGGTCAGAGGAGAATGGGCCGACTGATTCAAGCTGATAGAAGAGCAATGTTGACTGAAATAACCACTCGTTACAACCGAGGTATGCAGCAAAGCATTTGTGAAGCCACAACACTCACAACCTTGAGGCGGATGGGCTACAACGCTTCATGATAAGTATATTTCCTAGGATTCTTTTGACATTTTTGTCATTTGGCATGATCATTTATGCACTGTTGCACTTTAATTATTCTCCCATGCTTGGGGTTTGCCTAGTCCATCCATGCTTTTAAACTTTGTCCAATTGTCTGTTTAAATAAAATTATGTCTTATTTTTGGATGTGCGACTGCAGTGTGGTATTTCTTTTCTTGTCGCTTTTCATGGTTGCTTTTTGATACCAGGTCTGCACTCCTCTTATTATATATATTTATTTCTCCGGTGTGCCCCTCATTGTATAATTTTGTAGCGGATGGGCTACAACAGCAGAAGACCCCACCGGGTACCACTTATCTCCACTACAAATAGGAAAAAGAGGCTACAATTTGCACGAGCTCACCAAAATTGGACTGTTGAAGACTGGAAAAATGTTGCCTGGTCTGATGAGTCTCGATTTCTGTTGAGACATTCAAATGGTAGAGTCCGAATTTGGCGTAAACATAATGAGAACATGTATCCATCCTCTGATGGCTACTTCCAGCAGGATAATGCACCATGTCACAAAGCTCAAATCATTTCAAATTGGTTTCTTGAACATGACAATGAGTTCACTGTACTAAAATGGCACCCACAGTCACCAGATCTCAACCCAATAAAGCATCTTTGGGATGTGGTGGAACGGGAGCTTCGTGCCCTGGATGTGCATCCCTCAAATCTCCATCAACTGCAAGATGCTATCCTATCAATATGGGCCAACATTTCTAAAGAATGCTATCAGCACCTTGTTGAATCAATGCCACGTAGAATTAAGGCAGTTCTGAAGGCAAAAGGGGGTCCAACACCGTATTAGTATGGTGTTCCTAATAATTCTTTAGGTGAGTGTATGTAGACGGATGTTCTTTCCATACGGATATAGGAACTGAGCGTATACTGGTTGCAGGTGTCGGAAGCGTATGGAATAATATATTCCCGGATATGTCCGTCGGATACAAAATCGGTCCCAAAAGTAGCCAGGTCGCAGAACTTACCGCTGTGTACAAAGCCGTACAAATGGCTATCCAATATGATATTAAAGAGTTTGCCATAATCAAAGATTCTGATTATATTCGTAATAGCTTTGTGGAGTATTTCCCCGGATGGAAAAGATCCAACATGATGAGAGGCAATACCAAGCCAGTCAAGCATGGTAAGATGTTTTGTAAAATCGATGAGATGGTTATTACTCACAAAGGTAAGGGGTCATTCAAAATATCCGGGTATGGATAAAGAAGGAAATGATCTAGCAGACTCTCTCGCTAAACAAGCAGCCATCAATGGAGACGTTTTGGACGTGGATGACCTCATGGGAACTGTCCAAGTGGATGCAACAACAAGAAGTCTGGCCCAAAAGGGAACTGAAGCCAATGTGTCGCAATGGAGCCAAGATTCCCCTAGTGAGGATCTCATCGCAAGCCAAAAGGGGAATCCAGTTATTGGTACCTTTTATAAACACATTGAAGATCCACAGAATTATCCCATAAATACGGAAGACTGCGATGGCAAAGAGGAGTTACGGATTTTGATGAAGGGTAAGTCTCAATTCTCGTTACAGGATGGGTTGTTAATTAGGACATCGAAGAATGGTATCACGCAATGGGTAGTACCCGCAACATACCGAGGTTTGATACTACAACATGCCCATGATGCACCAACAGCCGGGCATCGAGGTGAAAGTTGACATACGAATTGTTACGGGACTACGTTTATTGGCCACATATGTTGCAAGACGTTCGCACGTATTGTCAAGGAGGTCTAATCTGCCCTCAATTCCAGCCACAGGCACCCACTCATCAGGTGCCACTGATGAAAAGGGGGATGTCCATGCCATGGTCGGACATCCAAATTGACTTAATCGGACCAGTAACAACCTCATCAAAAGGCAACAGATACATGTTAACCGTGACTTGCTTGTTCACAAAATGGGTGCAATGTTTGCCTTGTAAAACATGCAGTTCAAGCGTATATGCATCTATTCTCATTAACCACATATTTTCCAGGTTTGGTCTTCCCCAACGCATCGATATGATCATGGAAGTAATTTCACTAGTGAGGTGATGACAAAGATGTGGGAGATACTGGGGGTAAAAAGGAAGCTGCATATAGCTTATCGGCCAGCCTCTAGTGGTGGAGTGGAATGCTACAACCAATCCATTGTAAACATTTAAAAAAAGTTTGTCAATGAATCCAGTAAGGACTGGGATGTCAAGTTGCCTTTGGTTCTTATGGCCATCAGAGCCACCCCAAGCGCAGCAACCAAACTTTCTCCCTTCGAAATGATCATAGGCAAGAAGATGGTGTTACCCCAGCATTTGCTCTACTGGTCAGCAGACCACAATTTAATAAATGCTACAACATCTAATCAATATGTGGAAAATTTACACAAGCATGCTTTTGCGTTCGAATACAGAGAAATCCGCAATAAGTGCTAAGACATACTACGAACTGAAGACTGTACAGAAGGAATATCAAATTTCCAATCAGGTTTATCTCTATAACTTCGCTCGGGATCAAGTGAAGGAGAGAAAGTTCTTACCTTCCTGGAAAGGACCTTATGTCATCATAGACAAGTTGTCACCAGTGGTCTACAAAATAAAAATCCCTAAGGGGGATGAATTTGTAGAAAAATGGGTGCACATTAACTAATTACGTGTTTGTCATCCTAGGTCACGACTTCGCGAGATAGAAGGAGTTGGATAAAGATAGGTGAAGAGATATCAAGGTTCCAGCTAAAGACGGAAACCAGGATTGGTATTGTATGAACAAACATGTGTACTAACCCATCCTCACGTGTGTTTTCTCCATAACTAAACATCTCTTAACTTACCTCTAAAACAAAGAACTTGCTCTGTTCAAGAAAAGAATCTATGCCAATAGAAGGTATATTATAGCATTAACTCTTTTCTTGCAGGATAAAAAGTGAAAGATGTACTGTGTCATACAATATTTTATAGGCGCAAGATGACATCGAGACTTATTGCCATTGTCTACGTCATCCTGATCTTGGGGAAGGAGTTCCACACCGAGCCGATTGCTGTGCCAGGTCCTTCATCCGGAATCATGCTGCAGGACACCGCGGGGTTCATACTGACGAACAAGAGGATTCTATCTCAGAAGATCTACATCAGCCTAGATCCACGCATCTTCGTCGAGAGACAATTCAACGTGTCCGAGATCCTGTCGCCGGAGATCCAATCCTGGTATCAGACGCACATCAGATTTTCCCAAGAACGGATTACGCAGATCTTGGAACAGGTGACAAAGACCCTGACCAGAGAACAATTTTCTACAAACCAAAGACCAAAGCGATTCATTTCTGAAATCATAGCCGCCATAATCTTTGGCATAGTCGGCGCTGTTATTGGTACCAGAGTAACAGTTGCCAATTCCATCTCTATAAAGACATTGGAACTCGAAATTGGTTCATTGAAAAGGAACCTAATAAATATTCATGCAGAGATGGAAAATCAAAAGAAACATTTATGGAACTTATATACTGTTATGCACGATCTATGGGATGGTTGAGTATCTTGACCATCCAAGTCATGCGATGGATAAGGTTCTCCAGAGGGACTTATAAAGTCTACGCATTGAAGATGACATATGAAAAGCCTTTTGGACATTCCAATACATTCACATTTATAGCAATGGAATATATTGTAATGAAGGGGTATTTGTAGTGCATTTTCATAAGTGTACAGAATTATCTGATGATATTATAGCCAAAATAAATGCTCATTGCCTTTAAGAGTGAAATCAGCTTGAACCAAAGTTCTGTTATGTGGCTGAAGAGGCCAAGATGAGTTCATGGCAAGTTCAATTTATATAAGCGTTATAGTGAATATAAAGGACATTGTATTTTAAAAGTTATTGCTAAAAGATATGGGTTTATCTATAGGGAGTATACTGGTTTCTCCAGACATGTCTGTCTAAAGGGAACAATGTTTGTTTCATGGCTAAACCATGACAAGATAAAAATTTATATCCTTAAGACACATCTGGTGTGTGATGTCAGCATTTGTCAGTGTGAAATACAAGCTTGAAATACTGCCATAATATTCTGGAAGTAACGATATTATCGGCCTATATTAAGGATTTTGCGCATTATCGGTATCGGCATCTAACCTTGCCGATATGCCAATAATGCGTATAAAGCGAATACTAGTGAGCGCTTATGAAAGCTCTCACTAGGATGCATCAGGTGCAGGGAGCAGGAAGCGCTTCCAATACTCACCCTCCCTGGTATTCTTTCATGGGGCCCACGCTGCACTGTCCTGACCCCATACATCGTCAGGATGTAGTGCGCGCACTATGACCTGACGCTGCACGCTGTCAGGTGACAGTGCAGCGCGGGCCGGAGAACACAGGGGAGCGCGACAACGGACCCAGAGATGAAGAGGAGCCGCGGCGCAGGAGAGGTGAGGAGTTTTTTTTTTTTATTCATCTGAGATCTGATAGGGGTTAAATAAAGTCTGATCTGAGGTCTGATAGGGGATAAATAAAGTTTGATCTGAGGTCTGATGGGGGTTAATTAAAGTCTGATCTGAGGTCTGATAGGGGTTAATAAAGTCAGTGAGAAGGGGGCGATGGTGTGGAAATTGGCATTTGGCACTAGTATATTATAAATGTAAATTATAAATTGACTACCAACTAAGGGCTTTATTCATTTATAATTTACCGTACATTTATAATATACTAGTGCCAAATGCAATTTTCCACCACCTCAATGACTAGCAACTAATATAATATATATTATAATATATAAGTTATTAAAAAAAACACCCATTTTTGGCAATACCCTACATCAGGGGCCTTTGCAGCATTTGTCAGTGTGAAATACAAGGTTGAAATACTGCAATAATATTCTTGGTTTAAAAAAACACCAATTTTGGGCAAAATACTAAATTTGCCACCTTTGCTGCATCTGTCAGTGTGAAATACACGCGTTAGATACTGCTGTTATATTCTGTTATTAAAAAAAACACCCATTTTGGGCAGAATACTAAATTTGAGGAGAATGAGGATTGCGTCAAATAAGGGACGTGGCCCCGGTCGTGGTGCTGCTGGTGGAGCTCCTGTTGCAGGGAGAGGACGTGGTCGATCTGTGCCAGCTACATGCACAAGTGAAACACCTTCCTCAGGTGCGAGTAGGCGACAGGACCTTCAGCATTATTTGGTCGAGCCTAATGCGGCTCTACGAATGGTGAGGCCAGAAGAAGTACAGGCGATAGTAGATTGGGTTGCTGACAGTGCCTTCAGTTCCTTCACATTGTCTCCCACCCAGTCTCCTGCTGAAAGATCAGAGTTGGCAACTGCAGCCCATGGCCATCTGTCTTTCAACTCACCCCCTTGCAAATCAGGAAAGCAGTCTGAGCCCAAAGTCATGCAGCAGTCTCTTCTGCTTTTTGATGACTCTGCTGGCAGGGTTTCCGTGGGCCATATACATAGCCCTGCACCAGAAGTGGAAGAGATTGAGTGCACTGATGCCCAACCAGTTATGTTTCAGGATGAGGACATTGGAAGACCACCACAGCACGTCTCTGATGATGACAAAACACAGATGCCAACTGTTGCAGCTTTATGCAGTATGCAGACCGACAAGGAGGGCAGGGGTAAAGAGTGGGTGGAAGATGATGTGGAGGATGATAAGATACTAGACCCCACATGGAATCAAGGTCATGCGAAGAGGCGGTGGTCGCACAGAGGCACCAGCAAAAGAGGGAGCAGGGTGCAAAAGCGTCTGTTACATTCTTGGGTGACATTTTACCATTTTTTCCGTGAATAAACCCCTGCTCTGCATAGCTGACAGGGACATAAATTTCTAAAAATCGTCTGTTACATTGTCAGGTGACATTTTACCAATTTTGTTGTATACAAACCCCTGCTCTGCATAGGTGACAGGGAATTAAATTTCAAAAATACTTCTTTAATTGACTCCTTTACTTGTAAGCTTCGGCTTTAATAATTTGTCCCTTTGACTTGGATGTGGTGTCTCTTTCTCACGCTCCCTCTCCGGCGTGGAACCCTGACTCGCCGATAACCGTGATCAACATGGTAGGCGCAGAAAAGAACATAGAAAGTTGATAGAGAAGATATCCAAATGGATCGTGGACGTCACGGGGACGTGCGATCAAGCAGAAGTTATCTAGAGTCAACAAAGCAGCAGCAGGGCCTCTCCTGTCTAACGTCCAAATCCAAAATACCCCAGTGACAGTCCCTATAATTTTTTATTAATCATTCCAATAACAGGGCATCTTAAGAGTCCTGTATTGTTATTTATCGTCACTACCTCCCCAAGTTGGGAGTGGGTAATTGCTGCGCACCCCCTCCTTAACTTGGAAGCTTCTGCTTGAATACTTTGTCCCACATTTACGCTTGATTACATTTAATTTCATCCATTAACCTCCCTTGGATGTTGTATCCCTTTCTCAGGCTCCCTCTCCAGCCTGGAACCCTGATTCTCCATTACCCATGATCACCATGGTAGGCGCATAATAGAACATCGAAAGTTGATAGAGAACATTTCCAATTGGATCGTGGACATCACGGGGTCGTGCCACATGGTGGAGCAGTATGTGTGCACACGCCTACACGTACTGACTGATGGTTCTGCCCCCTTCAACTTCTGGGTCTCCAAATTGGGCACATGGCCTGAGCTTGCCCTTTACGCCTTGGAGGTGCTGGCCTGCCCTGCAGCCAGTGTATTGTCAGAACGTTTGTTTAGCATGGCTGGAGGGTGTTATCACAGGTTATATTTCCCAATGTTTTGGGGTGTACCCTAATTTAACAAATAAATAAATAAATAAAACCAAAAAGCAGTGTAGGCTACCTCGTCCTGCTCCACCGCCGCTTCCACCTACACCACCACATCCACCGCCTTCTCAACCTCCTACTCTATATGGACCTCGTCCTCCAAGATCAAGATTATTATTTTTAATTTTTACGGATTTTATGTTATTTTAAGTCATTCCCCTATCCACATTTGTTTGCAGAGCACTTGCCATGCTTTTAACCACATTTTGCTGCCATTTCGAGCCCTCCAGCCCTTTCCATGACTTTTTTAGAGTCATTTTAGTGCTCCAAAGTTCGGGTCCCCATTTACTTCAATGGGGTTCGCGGTCAAGTTCTGGTCCCGAACTCGAACTTTTTTGTGAAGTTCGGTCGAACCCAAACATCCAGGTGTCTGCTCAACTCTAGTTATTAGCATACGATTACACCCACCTTACCTGATTGGAAATCCCTAAACCAGAAGGGGATGATTCTTAGATAAGGTGGGGAATAATTACTCGTGTGCAGAGCATCAGGGAGGCTCAAAAAAACTAAAAACTCACAAACGAAAACTGACCACAAGAAAGATATACCAAAAGAAACTTGGATTATATTTTGACTACTAGGAAAGTTCTTGAGAACTGGTCCCATCTGAAACTCTGTCTATCTTTGGCCCGGTAACGTATACTGTGCTTATTGCTCGTGATATTAATAAGATATTTCTCTTGGTATATAGCCAAAAGTCCCCATACTGTGGGAATATATAGTGTTAGGCACCTCCATAATGCTAATTATTCTCTTAGCAAAGATGCATATTGCTAATGGAAGACCTGGCATTATTTGAAAAGAGGACTAAACCCTTGGGAAGTTATATTCCGCAGTCTGATTGCTGAGCTGGATATTTTGTCATATAAATATAATATATTTTTGATTGGCCATTGGGAAACAGAGTCAAGGGATAACATTTATTCTTACTGTATAATCCGTGTTTTATCATGTTATAGCCTGTTTGGTAAACAGAAGATCCTAAATTTCTCCTGGTATATAAATCATTGGTCTGTTTGTTAAAAGTATAGCATTGCCATTTTGTCATAAATAACTTTAAGTTGTACTGTGCTGGTGAGATAGTGGTGTGTTAGCACCACTATGTGGCATATTTTGGGTATTATTTTACAGTTTTATTGTTTGTCTTTGCAATTGTATTGATTTAATATTCTTGGTTTGTATTGTGTATAATAAATTACATATATATTTTTGCATAGACAATTGTCCCTTTGTTTCACTGCTTGCACAAAGCAAATTAAGATACTCGATAAAAGAACTTAGAGGCGATTATGTCCGCCTGAAGGATCATATCATTTTTTTATATCCTCTCTTTTATATGAAGATTGATTTTATATAGAAGATATTCGACAATTTACTATACTGAAATACGCCTAAATTGGGCGTATTTCAGGCGCAGCAGTTAGTTGCGCCGCTATCAGCGACTCCTCGTTAAAGCCAGGTCTAAGATTGTGGGCATGGCATGGGCGGGGAAGGGCCGGCAGGCTTGTTTCATTCATAATTTTCTATGCCTATTTTATGTTTCAATGGTATTTATTAGGTTTTCACAGCAATAAGGTGTACAGAATAATGCACTTAAAACAAAGGACAAGGAGTCCAATTATTTGCACATTCCAAACAAGTAAAATAAGGAACAGAAAGACATACATAAAATAAGACATAAATAAAAAATAAAAAAAGCATCAGGAAATCAGGGGTAATAGACATACCTCTACAGGGTACATAGGTCTGGTGTCAGGAGGCGACCAGGAAGAAGAGGGCTTAACCTCACAACCACCTCTCGGTGCACAACACATCCAGGATGACTATCAGAGCCCACGATAGAGGGAAAGATCAATAGAGTGGGAAGAGGACGACCAGGGCTCCCAGATTCTTTCAAATAAAGCAAATGTATCTGAGCGAATAGCCGACAGCCTTTCAGATTGATAAATCTTGTTGACTGGGCCAATTTGAATTTGGCATTTGTTAATTTCGGCGGTTTGTCACCAAGTAGCAAGACCGAGGGTGTGGGGAGGAGGACGCAGTCCAGCAAAGATGAAAGCAAGTCACAGATGCGACCCCACAACCTGGTAGCTATAGGACAAGTCCACCAGGTAAGGAGCATCGTGCCCTCCTCATCACACCCCCGAAAGCAAGTAGAGGGGACCTCTGGATAAAAGTGATGTAATTTGGCCGGCACTAGATATGTCCGGTGGAGTATTTTAATAGAAGTCTCTGCCGAAGTAGTTTGCCATGACCCTTTGGATAATGTCTGGGAGCGCTGATGCCACCTAGATACGCTTGATTCTTCCGACAGATCCGCCTCCCACTCCAACATATAGCGGAGTTTAGTGTCCTCTGGGGGCGCAGTGAGGATAGAATATATCCGGGATAGTAAACCCTGTTTATATAGAGAGAAGGACATTAGTCTTTCAAAAGGTGCATACTCAATTTTGTGGAGACTAGTCTTCAGGGAGTGAAAGAAGGAGAATACTCTCCGGACGTTGAATTGCTCACAAGCTGGGGGGGGTGAATTTCTCAAGAAAGGCTGACATAGTCAGTAATTTACCCCGCACGAGGAAATCCCGGAGGGAGCACAATTTTTTTCAACCCACCATGAGAAGGCTCTAGATTGAAGCCCAGGAGGAAAGGCAGGATTGCCCCAAAGGCATTCCAAGGGGGATGGTTTGGATTGGAGAGCACGTTTGAATCTGATGGATCTCCATAGGAGCAAAGCATAGTAGGAGAGCTGGGATTTGGAACGGAGAGAAGAGGGTAGAGGGGATGCGGTCCAAATGAGGGCTCTCCAGGAGAACGAGCCAATCAGCGACTGCTCAAGGGTAACCCATAAAGGTTGAGCTTGTGCAGAAAGATGTGTCAGGAACAGTTACGCTAATCTGGCTGCCTTGTAGTATTGAGCTAAATCTGGTACTAAAAGGCCACCATGGGCCTTGTGACGGCACATTACCAATTTTGAAATACGAGCACGTTTATGGGCCCAAATAAACTTAAGGATGTCCGCCTGAAGAGCCCTTAGATCAGACGCCGGGACTGGGATAGGGAGGGCACGGAACAGGTATAGAAGTCGAGGGAGGACTACCATTCGCACTATATGTATCTTACCCACCCAGGACACTGGAAGGGACTCCCATGACTGCAGGTCCTTCCGTATCCGAGTAAACATGGGGAGATAGTTGTATTTATATAGGATGTCAAGCGTTTTGGTCAGCGATATACCTAAATATGGGAAGAAATGTAGGTTATGTTGAAATGGGAATCCACTTTGGAAGATCTCGGAATCCCGAGAGGGGACATTGCTCAACAGAAGTTCTATGCCTCTTTTAGATGTAGAAAATGGTCTAAATGTAAGGCAGCTTGGAAGCTGCCTTACATTTAGAACTGGCCCTGGATGTGCTGAAGTTATGGAGAGGCCTGCGCCTCTTCATAATTTGGGCTTTATTAAGACTGGCGTCTAAACCATCAGTCTTAATAAATATGCCCCTAAAATCGTGACATAAGTATTCAGACCCTTTACTCAGGACTTAGTTAAAGCCCCTTTAGCAGTGACTACAGCCTCCAGTCTTCTTGGGTATGATGCCACAAGGTTTATATCTGGATTTTGGTATTTGCTGCCATTCATCTCTGCGGATCCTTTCAAGCTCTGTCAGGTTCAATGTGGACAGTGGAGAGACATTTTCAGGTCTCTGTAGAGATGTTTGATTGGGTTCTGGTCAAGGGTCTGGCTGGGCCACTCAAGGACAGTCACAGTGGTTGTCCCTAACCCACTCCTGTGTTGTCTTGGCTGTGTGCTTAGGGTCATTAAATTGTTGAAAGGTTAACCTTTGGCCCAGTTTAAGGTCCAGAGCATTGTGGATCAGGTTTTCACTAAGAATATATATGTACTTTGCTCTTTTCAGCTTTCCCTCAACTCTGATCAGTCTCCCTGTACTAGTGCAGCATCCCACTAGTGTACGTGGGCACTGCAAAAGTTTATTGTGTCACATGTTATATCATGCTGTATTTCATCCTTATGTGAAATTCCTGTTACCAGGCTGTCAGGTGCACTACATATATTCCACTACTAGATGGCAGTAGCACCACAGTATATATAGCACAGTTCAGGCCTAGTTAGTCAGTTGAGAAGATGTAGGAGTGAGTGTTCAGAGTGTGGGAGTTGAAGAAGGAGATGGAATGAGGAGCCAGGGAGAAGGAGAGGTGCCCTCTCCTCTCAGCCAACTTGTATCTCAGTGTCAAGCCAGGAGGATAGGCAGAGGTGAAGTCTGTATCCTACCATTCACTCTAGTAAGTGAAGTTTGTCAAGTTTATTGTGGATAAAGACAAAGGAAGGACAAAGCCATTATTTTGGGCTCTAGGCGCCTTTGTATCTAGGTGAAGGACTTATTAGCTTCCGGCAGCCTCACCGTTATCTTTAAGGACAGATAAGATTTCTGTTGCATCATTTGTGTGTAGAAGACTAAGACTTGAACTACCTCAACTGAGACTGAAGCAAGGCAAAGAGCTGAATATTAGTGAGTACATAATTACCTACTATAGCCTGAGACATAACTACAAGTACAGCCTGTTACTGGGATCCATAACATCCAACTTGCATGTATATCAGAGACTGCTTCATTACTGGATGTAAACTGTTATTAAGAACCTGGCTATAGTAAAGTTCTCAGTTGGATTTAAACCTGCCTCATTCTTCTAGCTTCATACTACTACCACTGTCAACATTTTGCACCATCAATGTGCTGGCGTCACGACACTACCTAAGTCAGGGGCCCACCCGCACAAGCACTCAGAAACCCAATCACCATCAAGGGCACCTTCGATCACCAGTGCCCCCTGTAATAGAGTGTGCCCAGGAGAATCCAGTGCTGTTCTCCCCTTCACTGCACTGCTGGCCCAGGGAGGCGTCTGCTAAAACGTGAGTAACCGATGAACTGTTTGCACACTTCGGCCCACCTGTTCTACCCCTGCGGACTGGCACGTTGCACTAGCTGCTGAAAAGCACCTCCACAGCATGATGCTGTCACCAACATGCTTCACTGTAGGGATGGTATTGGGCAGGTGATTAGCAGTGCCTGACTTTCTGCAGAGAATTTTGTTTTTCGCTGGGAGTCCTTCAGGTGCTTTTTTGCAAACTCCAGATGGACTTTTATGTGTCTTTTACTGAGAAGAGGCTTCTTTCTGACCACTCTGCCATAAAGATCAGATTGCTAGAGTGCTGCAGTGATGATTGACCTTCTGGAAGTTTCTCCCATTTGCACTCAAGATATTTGGAGTTCAGCCAGAGTGACCAACTTTCTGAATGAGTACATTTTTCAGTACATTTTTTATAGCTGTCAGTTGTCCTTATTAACCACACCACCGCACTTGCATGCTCTGGTGAGTGTGCATGTGTTCTCAATTGCGAGAGAGGAGCAGTGGTTTATCTCCAGTGACAACAAAAGTTTCAGGCATGTTTAAATCTAACATGCTTACCTCTCTAGTGTCCAACCGAAATCAGTGGGTTCAACCGCAATTAATTTTTACAATCACCTTAACCCCTTTAGGATACAGCCTTATTTCACCTTAGGACCAGGCCATTTTTTGCAAATATGACCAGTGTCACTTTAAGTGGTAATAACTTTAAAACGCTTTGACTTATCCAGGCCATTCTGAGACAGTTTTTTCGTCACATAATGTACTTCATGACACTGGTAAGATGAAGTCAAAAAAATTCATTTTTATTTATAAAAAATACGAAATTTACCAAAAATGTTTTTTAAAATTGCAAATTTCCAAGTTTCAATTTCTCTACTACTATAATACATAGTAATACCTCCAAAAATAGTTATTACTTTACATTCCCCATATGTCTACTTCATGTTTGGATCATTTTGGGAATGATATTTTATTTTTTGGGGATGTTACAAGGCTTAGAAGTTTAGAAGCAAATCTTGAAATTTTTCCGAAATTTTCAAAAACCCAATTTTTAGGGACCAGTTCAGGTCTGAAGTCACTTTGCGAGGCTTACATAATAGAAACCACCCAAAAAATATTTTTTTCAAGTTACAAAGCAAGGGTTAACAGCCAAACCAAACTCAATATTTTTGGCCCTGATTCTGTAGTTTACAGAAACACCCCATATGTGGTCGTAAACTACTGTACGGGCACACGGCAGGGCGCAGAAGGAAAGGAATGCCATACAGTTTTTGGGAGGCAGATTTTGCTGGACTGTTTTTTTTTACACCATGTCCCATTTGAAGCCCCCCTGATGCACCCCTAGAGTAGAAACTCCATAAAAGTGACCCCATCTAAGAAACTACACCCCTCAAGGTATTCAAAACTGATTTTACAAACGTCGTTAACCCTTTAGGTGTTCCACAAGAGTTATTGGCAAATGGAGATGAAATTTCTAAATTTACATTTTTGGGCAAATTTTCCATTTTAATCCATTTTTTCCAGTAACAAAGCAAGGGTTTACAGCCAAACAAAACTCAATATTTATTGACCGGATTCTGTCGTTTACAGAAACACCTCACATGTGTTCTTAAACTGCTGTACGGGCACACGGTAGGGCGCAGAAGGAAAGGAATGCCATACGGTTTTTGGAAGGCAGATTTTGCTGGACTGTTTTTTGACACCATGTCCCATTTGAAGCCCCCCTGATGCACCCCTAGAGTAGAAACTCCATAAAAGTGACCCCATCTAAAAAACTACACCCCTCAAGGTATTCAAAACTGATTTTACTAACTTTGTTCACCCTTTAGGTGTTCCACAAGAATTAATGGAAAATAGAGATATCATTTCAAAATTTCACTTTTTTGGCAGATTTTCCATTTTAATATTTTTTTCCAGTTACAAAGCAAGGGTTAACAGCCAAACAAAACTCAATATTTATGGCCCTGATTCTTTAGTTTACAGAAAAACCCCATATGTGGTCGTAAACTGCTGTACGGGCACATGGCAGGGCGCAGAAGGAAAGGAATGCCATATGGTTTTTGGAAGGCAGATTTTTCTGAACTGGTTCTTTTGACACCATGTCCCATTTGAAGCCCCCTGATGCACCCCTAGAGTAGAAACTCCAAAAAAATGACCCCTTTTTAGAAACTACGGGATAGGGTGGAAGTTTTGTTGGTACTAGTTTAGGGTACATATGATTTTTGGTTGCTCTATATTACACTTTTTGTGAGGCAAGGTAACAAGAAATAGCTGTGTTGGCACCGTTTTAAATTTTTGAGATTTACAACATTCATCTGACAGGTTAGATCATGTGGTATTTTTATAGACCAGGTTGTCACAGACGCGGCGATACCTAATATGTATACTTTTTTTTATTTATGTAAGTTTTACACAATGATTTCTTTTTTTAAACCAAAAAAATCATGTTTTAGTGTTTCCATAGTCTGAGAGCCATAATTTTTTCAGTTTTTGGGCAATTACCTTGAGTAGGGTATGATTTTTGCGGGATGAGATGACGGTTTGATTGGCACTATTTTGGGGTGCGTGTGACTTTTTGATCGCTTGCTATTACACTTTTTGTTATGTAAGGTGACAAAAAATGGCTTTTTTACCAAGTTTTTATTTTTATTTTTTTACGGTATTCATCTGAGGGGTTAGGTCATGTGATATTTTTATAGAGCCGGTCGATACGGACGCGGCGATACCTAATATGTATACTTTTTTTTATTTATGTACGTTTTACACAATAATATCATTTATGAAACAAAAAAAAAATGTTTTTTGTGTCTCCATATTCTGAGAGCCATAGTTTTTTCAGTTTTTAGGTGATTATCTTAGGTAGGGTCTCATTTTTTGCTGGATGAGATGACAGTTTAATTGGCACTATTTTGGGGTGCATATGACTTTTTGATCGCTTGCTATTACACTTTTTGTGATGTAAGGTGACAAATGATGTTTTAGTGTCTCCATATTCTGAGCCATAGTTTTTTTTATTTTTTGGGCGATTGTATCAGGTAGGGGCTAATTTTTTGCGGGATGAGGTCATGGTTAGATTGGTACTATTTTGGTGGGCAAACTCCTTTTTGATCGCTTGCTGTTGTACTTTTTGTGATGTAAGGTGACAAAAAAATTGTTTATTTAGCACAGTTTTTATTTTTTATTTTTCACGGTGTTCATCTGAGGGGTTAGGTCATGTGATATGTTTTTAGAGCCGGTCGATACGGACGCGGCGATTCCTAATATGTATACTTTTTTTTCACTTTATTTTTTGTCCCACTTTGGGACTTCAACTTTTGCGGGTCTAATCCTTTACAATGCATTCCAATACTTCTGTATTGGAATGCATTGGCTGTATGAGTAATACAGTATTACTCATACAGCTTCTGGCCTGTGAGATCCAGGGGGCTGGATCTCACAGGCTCATCACCGTAAGTCAGCACGATGCGTTCCTTAGGCATCGCGCTGCCTTCCATGCCATCGGGTCCCCCCTACAGCTGCAAGGGGACCCGATGGCACCGCCGCCAGCCGCCGCAACTACAGGTAAAAGCCGCAAACCGCAGGTCTGAATTGACCGATACGGGGGGTCACAGGACCCCCCCGCGCATTTAGCCAAGGTGCCTGCTCAATGATTTGAGCAGGCTCCGGGTTCTGATCACCGCCCACCAGGTGGTGGTGATCGGAACTATACATGACGTACCGGTACGTCATGTGTCCTTAAGTACCAGGACATGCCGTACCGGTATGTCATGTGTCCTGAAGAGGTTAAAGTAATTGTCCAACCCCTAATTCAAAATTGATTAAAGGGGTTGTACAGGGGTTTCATAATAATGATCTACCCTCAGGATAGGTCATCAATATCTGATCGGTGGATTTCCGACACCCAGCACCCTCGCTGATCAGCTGATTGAAGAGAGGCGGTGCGCCATGCAAGCGCTACTTCCTCTTCATTACACTGCCCGTCGTCTCGGAAGTGAGTGTTATTACAAGTACTTGGTCCATTCACTTGCATGGAGCAAGTACTTGTAATTACACTACGCCGCCACTGCAAAGGAGATGACTAGAGTTGAGCGAACACCTGGATGTTCGGGTTCGAGAAGTTCGTCCGAACTTCCCGGAAATGTTCGGGTTCGGGAACCCGACCGGAACTTCGTCCCGAACCCGAACCCGAACCCCATTGAAGTCAATGGGGACCCGAACTTTTTGGCACTAAAAAGGCTGTAAAACAGCCCAGGAAAGAGCTAGAGGGCTGCAAAAGGCAGCAACATGTAGGTAAATCCCCTGCAAACAAATGTGGATAGGGAAATGAATAAAAATAAAAATAAAATAAATAAAAATTAACCAATATCAATTGGAGAGAGGTCCCATAGCAGAGAATCTGGTTTCACGTCAGCAGAGAATCAGTCTTCATGCCATAGCAGAGAATCAGGCTTCACGTCACCCAACACTGGAACAGTCCATTGTCAGATATTTAGGCCCAGGCACCCAGGCAGAGGAGAGAGGTCCCGTAACAGAGAATCTGGCTTCATGTCAGCAGAGAATCAGTCTTCATGTCATAGCCGAGAATCAGGCTTCACGTCACCCAACACTGGAACAGTCCATTGTCAGATATTTAGGCCCAGGCACCCAGGCAGAGGAGAGAGGTCCCGTAACAGAAAATCTGGCTTCATGTCAGCAGAGAATCAGTCTGCATGTCATAGCAGAGAATCAGGCTTCACGTCACCTACCACTGTAACAGTCCATTGTCATATATTTAGGCCCAGGCACCCAGGCAGAGGAGAGAGGTCCCGTAACAGAGAATCTGGCTTCATGTCAGCAGAGAATCAGTCTTCATGTCATAGCAGAGAATCAGGCTTCACATCACCCAACACTGGAACAGTCCATTGTCAGATATTTAGGCCCAGGCACCCAGGCAGAGGAGAGAGGTCCCGTAACAGAGAATCTGGCTTCATGTCAGCAGAGAATCAGTCTGCATGTCATAGCAGAGAATCAGGCTTCACGTCACCCACCACTGTAACAGTCCATTGTCATATATTTAGGCCCAGGAACCCAGGCAGAGGAGAGAGGTCCCGTAACAGAGAATCTGGCTTCATGTCAGCAGAGAATCAGTCTGCATGTCATAGCAGAGAATCATGCTTTACGTCACCCAACACTGGAACAGTCCATTGTCATATATTTAGGCCCAGGCACCCAGGCAGAGGAGAGAGGTCCCGTAACAGAGAATCTGGCTTCATGTCAGCAGAGAATCAGTCTGCATGTCATAGCAGAGAATCAGGCTTCACGTCACCCACCACTGGAACAGTCCATTGTCATATATTTAGACCTAGGCACCCAGGCAGAGGAGAGAGGTCCCGTAACAGAGAATCTGGCTTCATGTCAGCAGAGAATCAGTCTTCATGTCATAGCAGAGAATCAGGCTTCACGTCACCCACCACTGGAACAGGCCACTGTCATATATTTAGGCCCAGGCACCCAGGCAGAGGAGAGAGGTCCCGTAACAGAGAATCTGGCTTCATGTCAGCAGAGAATCAGTCTGCATGTCATGGCAGAGAATCATGCTTTACGTCACCCAACACTGGAACAGTCCATTGTCATATATTTAGGCCCAGGCACCCAGGCAGAGGAGAGAGGTCCCGTAACAGAGAATCTGGCTTCATGTCAGCAGAGAATCAGTCTGCATGTCATAGCAGAGAATCAGGCTTCACGTCACCCACCACTGTAACAGTCCATTGTCATATATTTAGGCCCAGGCACCCAGACAGAGGAGAGAGGTCCCGTAACAGAGAATCTGGCTTCATGTCAGCAGAGAATCAGTCTTCATGTCATAGCAGAGAATCAGGCTTCACGTCACCCACCACTGGAACAGGCCACTGTCAGATATTTATAGGCCCCGGCACCCAGACAGAGGAGAGAGGTCCCATAACAGAGATTCAGGCTTCATGTCAGCAGAGAATCAGTCTTCATGTCATAGCAGAGAATCAGGCTTCACGTCACCCACCACTGGAACAGGCCACTGTCACATATTTAGGCCCAGGCACCCAGGCAGAGGAGAGAGGTCCCATAACAGAGATTCAGGCTTCATGTCAGCAGAGAATCAGTCTTTATGTCATAGCAGAGAATCAGGCTTCACGTCACCCACCACTGGAACAGGCCACTGTCAGATATTTTTAGGCCCCGGCACCCAGACAGAGGAGAGAGGTCCCATAACAGAGATTCAGGCTTCATGTCAGCAGAGAATCAGTCTTCATGTCATAGCAGAGAATCAGGCTTCACGTCACCCACCACTGGAACAGGCCACTGTCACATATTTAGGCCCTGACACCCAGGCAGAGGAGAGAGGTCCCATAACAGAGATTCAGGCTTCATGTCAGCAGAGAATCAGTCTTCATGTCATAGCAGAGAATCAGGCTTCACGTCACCCACCACTGGAACAGTCCATTGTCGCATATTTAGGCCCAGGCACCCAGGCAGAGGAGAGAGGTCCCATAACAGAGATTCAGGCTTCATGTCAGCAGAGAATCAGTCTTCATATCATAGCAGAAAATCAGGCTTCATGTCACCCACCACTGGAACAGGCCACTGTCAGATATTTTTAGGCCTCGGCACCCAGACAGAGGAGAGGTTCATTCAACTTTGGGTTGCCCCGCAATATAATGGTAAAATGAAAATAAAAATAGGATTGAATGAGGCAGTGCCCTGGAGTACAATAATATATTGTTAAGGGGAGGTAGTTAATGTCTAATCTGCACAAGGGATGGACAGGTCCTGTGGGATCCATGCCTGGTTCATTTTTATGAACGTCAGCTTGTCCACATTGGCTGTAGACAGGCGGCTGCGTTTGTCTGTAATGACGCCCCCTGCCGTGCTGAATACACGTTCAGACAAAACGCTGGCCGCCGGGCAGGCCAGCACCTCCAAGGCATAAAAGGCTAGCTCTGGCCACGTGGACAATTTGGAGACCCAGAAGTTGAATGGGGCCGAACCATCAGTCAGTACGTGGAGGGGTGTGCACAGGTACTGTTCCACCATGTTATTGAAATGTTGCCTCCTGCTAACACGTTCCGTATCAGGTGGTGGTGCAGTTAGCTGTGGCGTGGTGACAAAACTTTTCCACATCTCTGCCATGCTAACCCTGCCCTCAGAGGAGCTGGCCGTGACACAGCTGCGTTGGCGACCTCTTGCTCCTCCTCTGCCTTCGCCTTGGGCTTCCACTTGTTCCCCTGTGACATTTGGGAATGCTCTCAGTAGCGCGTCTACCAACGTGCGCTTGTACTCGCGCATCTTACTATCACGCTCCAGTGCATGAAGTAAGGTGGGCACATTGTCTTTGTACCGTGGATCCAGCAGGGTGGCAACCCAGTAGTCCGCACACGTTAAAATGTGGGCAACTCTGCTGTCGTTGCGCAGGCACTGCAGCATGTAGTCGCTCATGTGTGCCAGGCTGCCCAGAGGTAAGGACAAGCTGTCCTCTGTGGGAGGCGTATCGTCATCGTCCTGCGTTTCCCCCCAGCCACGCACCAGTGATGGGCCCGAGCTGCGTTGGGTTCCAGCCCGCTGTGAACCTGCTTCATCCTCATCCTCCTCCACCTCCTCCTCATCCTCGTCCTCCTCGTCCTCCAGTAGTGGGCCCTGTCTGGCCACATTTGTACCTGGTCTCTGCTGTTGCAAAAAAACTCCCTCTGAGTCACTTCGAAGAGACTGGCCTGAAAGTGCTAAAAATGACCCCTCTTCCTCCTCCTCCTCCTCCTCCTGGGCCACCTCCTCTTCCATCATCGCCCTAAGTGTTTTCTCAAGGAGACATAGAAGTGGTATTGTAACGCTGATAACGGCGTCATCGCCACTGGCCATGTTGGTGGAGTACTCGAAGCAGCGCAACAGGGCACACAGGTCTCGCATGGAGGCCCAGTCATTGGTGGTGAAGTGTGGCTGATCCGCAGTGCGACTGACCCATGCGTGCTGCAGCTGAAACTCCACTATGGCCTGCTGCTGCTCGCACAGTCTGTCCAGCATGTGCAAGATGGAGTTCCACCTGGTGGGCACGTCGCATATGAGGCGGTGATCGGGAAGGCCGTAGTTACGCCGTAGCGCAGACAGGCGAGCAGCGGCAGGATGTGAACGCCGGAAGCGCGAACAGATGGCCCGCACTTTATGCAGAAGCTCTGACATGTCGGGGTAGTTGTGAATGAACTTCTGCACCACCAAATTCAGCACATGCGCCAGGCAAGGGATGTGCGTCAAACCGGCTAGTCCCAGAGCTGCAACGAGATTTCGCCCATTATCTCACACCACCAGGCCAGGCTTGAGGCTCACTGGCAGCAACCACTCGTCGGTCTGTTGTTCTATACCCCGCCACAACTCCTGTGTGGTGTGGGGCCTGTCCCCCAAACATATGAGTTTCAGAACGGCCTACTGACGTTTACCCCGGGCTGTGCTGAAGTTGGTGGTGAAGGTGTGTGGCTGACTGGATGAGCAGGTGGAAGAAGAGGAGGAGGAAGCTGAGTAGGAGGAGGAGGAGACAGGAGGCAAAGAATGTTGCCCTGCGATCCTTGGCGGCGGAAGGACGTGCGCCAAACAGCTCTCCGCCTGGGGCCCAGCCGCCACTACATTTACCCAGTGTGCAGTTAGGGAGATATAGCGTCCCTGGCCGTGCTTACTGGTCCACGTATCTGTGGTTAGGTGGACCTTGCCACAGATGGCGTTGCGCAGGGCACACTTGATTTTATCGGATACTTGGTTGTGCAGGGAAGGCACGGCTCTCTTGGAGAAGTAGTGCCGGCTGGGAACAACATACTGTGGGACAGCAAGCGACATGAGCTGTTTGAAGCTGTCTGTGTCCACCGGCCTAAATGACAGCATTTCATAGGCCAGTAGTTTAGAAATGCTGGCATTCAGGGCCAAGGATCGAGGGTGGCTAGGTGGGAATTTACGCTTTCTCTCAAATGTTTGTGAGATGGAGAGCTGAACGCTTCCGTGTGACATGGTTGAGATGCTTGGTGACGCAGGTGGTGGTGTTGGTGGTACATCCCATGTTTGCTGGGCGGCAGGTGCCAACGTTCCTCCAGAGGCGGAGGAAGAGGCCGAGGCAGCGGCAGCAGCAGAAGAGGCCGAGGCGGCAGCAGCAGAAGAGGTAGCAGGGGGAGCCTGAGTGACTTCCTTGTTTTTAAGGTGTTTACTCCACTGAAGTTCATGCTTTGCATGCAGGTGCCTGGTCATGCAGGTTGTGCTAAGGTTCAGAACGTTAATGCCTCGCTTCAGGCTCTGATGGCACAGCGTGCAAACCACTCGGGTCTTGTCGTCAGCACATTGTTTGAAGAAGTGCCATGCCAGGGAACTCCTTGAAGCTGCCTTTGGGGTGCTCGGTTCCAGATGGCGGCGGTCAGTAGCAGGCGGAGTCTCTTGGCGGCGGGTGTTCTGCTTTTGCCCACTGCTCCCTCTTTGTCTTTTGCTACGCTGTTGGCTCGGTCTCACCACTGCCTCTTCCTCCGAACTGTGAAAGTCAGTGGCACGACCTTCATTCCATGTGGGGTCTAGGACCTCATCGTCCCCTGAATCGTCTTCCACCCAGTCTTGATCCCTGACCTCCTGTTCAGTCTGCCCACTGCAGAAAGACGCAGCAGTTGGCACCTGTGTTTCGTCATCATCAGAGACGTGCTGAGGTGGTATTCCCATGTCCTCATCATCAGGAAACATAAGTGGTTGTGCGTTAGTGCATTCTATCTCTTCCACCCCTGGGGAAGGGCTAGGTGGATGCCCTTGGGAAACCCTGCCAGCAGAGTCTTCAAACAGCATAAGAGACTGCTGCATAACTTGAGGCTCAGACAGTTTCCCTGATATGCATGGGGGTGATGTGACAGACTGATGGGCTTGGTTTTCATGCGCCATCTGTGCGCTTTCTGCAGAAGACTGGGTGGGAGATAATGTTAACGTGCTGGATGCACTGTCGGCCACCCAATTGACTAATGCCTGTACCTGCTCAGGCCTTACCATCCTTAGAACGGCATTGGGCCCCAACAAATATGGCTGTAAATTCTGGTGGCTACTGGGACCTGAGGTAGTTGGTACACTAGGACGTGTGGCTGTGGCAGAACGGCCACATCCTCTCCCAGCACCAGAGGGTCCACTAACACCACCACGACCATGTCCGCGTCCGCGTCCCTTACTAGATGTTTTCCTCATTGTTACCGTTCACCACAATAAGAAAAATATTATTCGGGCCAATGTATTGAATTTAAATTCAGGCCTTTTTTTACAGACACCTAACACTATCTGGCTATCTATTTAGGTACCGTATTACACTAATACAGGCACACCAGTAATGACAGATTTAGCTGAATATAAATGTGAGGCCTATTTTTTAGGCGCTGGGTGACAGGTATACGTTTAATCACAGAATTAGACTTGGATCTGCACTGTAGCGTGTGTAAAACACCAAAAAAACACTTGTATCATAAATATCTCGCATGGAGTTATTCGTATTACCACCTACACAGCTCAAAGAGCAACCACACAGAGCACAACTATAATTTAATTATTTCCTTTATTGGATATCCAAAAACATTATATGTTATATATGTTAAAAATATACAAAAAACAGCACGTAATGGGAACGCTACGGTGTAATGACAATTATATAAAAACAGAGAAAGCTCCAAACCAATAAGGGACTAGTATCCCCCCATGCACAAATAAGACAGTATCAGCTTGGTGGGGCACACATAGCAACCTAAGCACCCAGCATATGTATACAAGCACACTCCAAACAATTGAAGGGGTGTGAGTCTGGGTGCAGCCCACAACAAGCAGAGGCTGCCAAAGGAGAGGGGGGGGAAAAAAACACACACAATATAAAGTGCAAGTGCAATTAGTACCTACTGACCCTGGTCTGAAGCAGCCGCCCAATTACGTGCTGTTTTTTGTATATTTTTAACTGATATACCATATAATGTTTTTGGATATCCAATAAAGGAAATAATTAAATTATAGTTGTTCTCTGTACTGTAGCGTGTGTGTGAAGTTCTTGAGAATTACCCTATCAGCACCTTGAATCTAATATACCCTTTTAGGGATCGATTTAAAGTAGGCCTGATACAGCAGAAACCACTAATTTTGAGAATTACAAAATTGGGAATTGTTTTTCAACCCAGAACAAAAACTGTGCTTTGACGGACACTAAAAATAACTTGAATTCTAATAGAATTAAATATAAACAATAGTATAAGTGTCCGTATAAGTGAGTATTAGCCTGGAGATTGGACCCTTTTAAAGTATAGCTTTTATTTAGTTTTATTTAAAAAAAGCAAAAACATATAGACACCCTCTGGTAACCGGGTATCCAAAATATATAACAGGACGAGATGTTGCCCAGCTACCACCGTGAAATTGGTGAAAAAAAAAATAAAATAATAAATACGATAGGTGTAAATTCCAGGGGCGTTGATGACAATAGTCGGAGGTTGGGGAATTGGATAGAGGATAGGGCACCTTACTGTGGGTACTGGGGATGATTCTCTCCCTGTACCCGCCCTAAGATAATCCTCTGCCCAGGGATGAACCCTGATGGTGGGATCACCCTGTCCCCGTGCCTATCCTGTCTTGCCCTGTACAGCCCTGTACATTTGGAATTTATTACACAGTTCTTGATGTCAAATTTTTACCCCGACGCGTTTCCCCACTATGGTTCCTCAGGGGGTCGGTTACTGGATGATAATTGTTGAGAGTAACAACATGGATCAAAAAAACAGGATAATAAAATAGATAATGTTTGGTATAGTTACTATGTCCTGGTAGATCCCATGGGGCAGGCCATTTAGGGGAGAGAGAAGAAGACTCACATAGATTCTCCTGATGAGAAGAGATGCAACCTGAGAAAAAATATAGTAAATAAAACCATTATTGGTATTTTACTTACAGAGGTACCTGACTCTTTGTATCCCAGGGTGAGGAGAACTTACAGGTGAGGTGCCCCCTGGTGTCTGGACTGCCGCCTGCCGAGCTTGATGGGGCAGTGAGGCATCCCTGTGTTCATTTAATTTAAATAAGCGTGCGGGCGCGCCTTTCCACCACCGGGAGCAGAATATCCGGTGTGTGGAACGCACGCTATCCGCAACTTCCGGTTTCCTGGAACGCAGGCATCGCTTCCGGTCTGCTGAACCGCAGACGTCATTTCCGGTTTCGCGATGCTCAAACGTTCAGGCTTCTCTCTGGATGATACAGCTGTGGGTAAGGTGCATGAAGGTTTGGCACCAAGTTACCCTCATAGAAGTTAATTTATTGAGACGCTCTATGACACAGGGGTCATGAAAATAGGAGTTGGGGATTATTTGGTCTAATATATTTAAATTATGACAAATTAAGGTGTATTTCACAATAAGTCGCTACATAACACTACTCTCAATATGTAATGTAACCGGAGTTGCTTAGTTATATGCATCATCCCCACATATGCCCAAATTAGATGGAGCCCTACTTTAATATAGCACAGCAAACAATTAGCAGGACATGATTGCTTAAAGGTTGCAGCTTCTCTGTTTAGGGGATACGTAGTTTGAGGTTGACGTTATCACCCGAGCAGAGCAATGAAAATTATTAAGATAAATTAAAATATTTAAACTGGGTAGAGCATGGTATAACTCAAACCCTTACGATATAGTTCATTGAGTACATTGTGTACTCATGACCAGTTCAGACCATTTTTATATGCTCAAGGAATATAGAGGTGGATGTGAAGAGCAGAGATTCCAGGACTGTATTATTTCCCTACTTAATTTCCAAAAACAATATTATTAAGAGGTGTAAAAGCTTTATAAAAAACAGGTGAAGGTCAGTCGTTCATTGAGGCCAACAGGGGCTTGGGACCGGCATCTGTAAATCCATTCTGCTTCTTTCCGCAGAATCTTGTTGTCCCAGTCTCCTTTTCTCGGGGACATGGGTACAAGTTCCAATGCCGAGAAGCTAAGTGAGCGGGGATCCCCCGAGTGATATTCGTGTACGTGACTCGCCACTGGTGTAATTCTATTGTTCTTAATGTCGTTTATATGTACCCCCACCCTTTTCCTTAGTTCCCTACACGTCTTTCCAATATAGTCCTTAGGGCAGGGGCAGTGGCATATATAAATTACCCCTCTGCTTTTACAGTTTATAAAATCCCGGATGTTGAACACCTGTTGGGTAGCCGAACATGTAATGGTCTTGCCTGTGGCGATGAACGGGCATGTTTTGCAGGTCCCGCATTTGAACATGCCGATGGGACGACGATCAAGCCACGTTCCCGGTGGAGATGGGGGTAGGTAGTGGCTGTGTACCAGCCTATCTCTGAGGCTCTGGCCCCTTCGGTAGGTTATACTTGGGTGAGGTGAAATGCTCTTAGCGACACTCATGTCTATCTGTAGAATCGGCCAGTATTTATTTAGGATGGCTCTTTCTTCAGTATTGGCCATGTCAAAGGTGGAGATAAGACACGTCTCTGCCCCACTGTCTTCCCCATGTGTTTTGGGGATAAGTAACGTTTCCCTGTCCGTTGCTAAGGCCTGCTGAAAAGCATTTCTTAATGTAGTCTTTGGGTACCCCCTGTCTGTCATTCTTTTATAAAGTTTTCTGGATTCACAGTGGAAGTCGGTTAGACCCGAACAGTTCCTGCGAATCCTCAGGTATTGTCCCCTGGGAATACCTCTTTTTTGTGGAATGGGGTGGTGGCTTCCCCAATGTAGAATTGAATTTGTTGCTGTTGACTTTCTGAAAATTGTACTGGTCAGTTTTTCACCCTGTTTACGTATTGTCACATCCAGAAAATTAATGCAGTCTTCATGTATCTCAGACGTGAATTTGAGGCCTATGTCGTTGATGTTCAGGACATTAATAAAATCAACGAATTCTCTCCAACTTCAATTCCAGGGCACAAAAATATCGTCGATGTACCTCGTCCAGAAGGCTACCTTCTCGCTCCACCAAATATGGTGGCCCGGAAAGACGATATTGTCTTCCCACCAGCACAGGAAGAGGTTGGCATATGTGGGGGCACAAGGGCACCCCATGGCCGTCCCCCTGAGCTGGTGGTAGAACCGCCCACTGAACAGGAAAAAATTGTGTTTTAGAATGAAATCAAGTAGGGATAGGATGAAATGGTTATGGTCCTGGAAGTGATTTCCTCTTGTGCCTAGATAGCAAGTGACAGCGAGGAGGCCCTTATCATGTGGGATACTGCTATACAAGGACTCGACATCAATGCTAGCTAGTAAACAAGAGGGTTCGATACCCAGGGACTCAGTTTTTTTCAGAAAGTCCATGGTGTCCCGTGTGTAAGACGCTAGAGACACCACAAATTCTTTTAGTACCTGGTCTAGGTAGAGGCCACAGTTTTGTGTGATGGAATTCACACCGGACACTATGGGTCGACCCTTTAAGGGGGTAGTCCCTTTATAGACTTTGGGAAGTCCATAGAAGGTTGCAATCTGCGGTGTACTTGGTAGTAAAAAGTGGTATTCGGATTTTCCGATGACCCTATGCTCCAATCCTGTCTCTAGGATTTGTTGGAGTTCTGTTAGATAGACGTCCGTGGGGTCACCAGGCAAAATTCGATATCCACTTTTATCCCTCAGGAGATCCATGCACATTTTTTTATACATATCGTGGTTCATGATTACCAAGTTTCCCCCTTTGTCCGAGGGCTTGATGACAATGGAGTTATCTTTTTCCAGTGTCCTCAAGGCCTCAAATTCTCCTCTAGGCAGGTTTCTACGATGTGAGGGAGACATTTTTATTTTTTCCAATTCCGTGGTTACCAGTCGTTGAAAAATATCAATGTGTTCGTAATTAAGTGGTGGGGGCGTTTTCCTACTTTTTGGGCGAAGTTTTGTGAAGGGGCCTTCTCCTGGTTGTCTAGAACCCTCCTCCCATAGGTCCATAAGGATAGCAAGATCTGCCTGGTCGCAGTCCTGTATCCCTAATCTATCATATGATTGTTGGTCTGTGATATCAAAATATTTCCTCCATCTGAGTTTCCTACAGAACAGATCAAGATCTTTGATCCAAGTGAAGATCCTAAATTCGGTCGTGGGGACAAATGAGAGTCCTTTTTTCAATACCGAGATCTCTGTGGTATTTAAGTTCCGCATGGATAAGTTGATAATTTGTAGGTCTTCACTTTTTTAGGTCATAGTATTTACTTGACTCTGTCCCGCAGTTGGTAGGGCGGTTGTCCCTGTCCTAAAAAAGGAAGCGGTGTGGATGGTGTGGAGGCGACCGGGGGGGGAGATGTGTAGGTGCAGTCGTCAAACCAGATGCCTCATACGAGGATGATGGTACTGAGGACATAGTAGTTTCCTGATAACCACCGCCTCGTGGGTTGTTTGCTTCCCTTCCCCATCTCCTCCATTTGTTCCTTTGTTTTTTATTTTGGGATGCAGGGCCCTTTTTATTACCGCCCTTATCCCCTTTCCCAGTGGACTCGTTTTCAGAGAATTCGATATCCGAGGAGGAGACCTCAGATGCAGACGGATAGTTTCCCCTCTTTACCACTTGATAGGCCCTATTCTCCCGAAAATCACTCAAATCTTTCACAAACTGTCTGTGTTTGCGTTCCTTTATAAGATTTTGGAACCGTTCCACAGAGGTTTGGAGTGAGGATTCTCTTCTTTTAAAGTCAGGGTCTGTTTCGAACCTAAGAACTGATTCCTTAAGATTATTAAGTTTTTCAGAGGTCCTATCAAAAAGGCCTTTTTCTTCCTCTAAAAGAATTTTCATAAGATTGAGTGAGCTCTTGGTTATTTCTTCTTCCCAGCGTACTTTTAAACTGGGGGAAGATATGCGTTCAGCTGGAGTAATCGTTATGCGTAGGCCCCTGGGAACTATCTTGTGTAGCAGATAGCTCTCAAGGGACCGAATCTCCCACCATGACTTAATGTTGTCTTTAAATGCCGTGTAAAGGTCATTAAAGGCTAATTTGCAGGTAACGGAGGAAGAGAGGCCTGGAATCTCCTTCTCTGAAAAAATATCCTCTGCCTCTTTGATTAATGCTTCCGTGAACACAGTTGCATTTAAGAAACTGGCCATATCATACAAAGTATTAAACAGAATTCTAATAGAATTAAATATAAACAATAGTATAAGTGTCCGTATAAGTGAGTATTAGCCTGGAGATTGGACCCTTTTAAAGTATAGCTTTTATTTAGTTTTATTTAAAAAAAGCAAAAACATATAGACACCCTCTGGTAACCGGGTATCCAAAATATATAACAGGACGAGATGTTGCCCAGCTACCACCGTGAAATTGGTGAAAAAAAAAAAATAATAATAATAAATACGATAGGTGTAAATTCCAGGGGCGTTGATGACAATAGTCGGAGGTTGGGGAATTGGATAGAGGATAGGGCACCTTACTGTGGGTACTGGGGATGATTCTCTCCCTGTACCCGCCCTAAGATAATCCTCTGCCCAGGGATGAACCCTGATGGTGGGATCACCCTGTCCCCGTGCCTATCCTGTCTTGCCCTGTACAGCCCTGTACATTTGGAATTTATTACACAGTTCTTGATGTCAAATTTTTACCCCGACGCGTTTCCCCACTATGGTTCCTCAGGGGGTCGGTTACTGGATGATAATTGTTGAGAGTAACAACATGGATCAAAAAAACAGGATAATAAAATAGATAATGTTTGGTATAGTTACTATGTCCTGGTAGATCCCATGGGGCAGGCCATTTAGGGGAGAGAGAAGAAGACTCACATAGATTCTCCTGATGAGAAGAGATGCAACCTGAGAAAAAATATAGTAAATAAAACCATTATTGGTATTTTACTTACAGAGGTACCTGACTCTTTGTATCCCAGGGTGAGGAGAACTTACAGGTGAGGTGCCCCCTGGTGTCTGGACTGCCGCCTGCCGAGCTTAATGGGGCAGTGAGGCATCCCTGCGTTCATTTAATTTAAATAAGCGTGCGGGCGCGCCTTTCCACCACCGGGAGCAGAATATCCGGTGTGTGGAACGCACGCTATCCGCAACTTCCGGTTTCCTGGAACGCAGGCATCGCTTCCGGTCTGCTGAACCGCAGACGTCATTTCCGGTTTCGCGATGCTCAAACGTTCAGGCTTCTCTCTGGATGATACAGCTGTGGGTAAGGTGCATGAAGGTTTGGCACCAAGTTACCCTCATAGAAGTTAATTTATTGAGACGCTCTATGACACAGGGGTCATGAAAATAGGAGTTGGGGATAATTTGGTCTAATATATTTAAATTATGACAAATTAAGGTGTATTTCACAATAAGTCGCTACATAACACTACTCTCAATATGTAATGTAACCGGAGTTGCATATAAAAATGGTTGTTATAAAAAATAGTTGTTATAAAAATAACTTGACCAGCTAAAACAGTACAGATTTGGATGAATATAAATGTGAGGCCTATTTTTTAGGCGCTGGGTGACAGGTATACGTTTAATCACAGAATTAGACTTGGATCTGCACTGTAGCGTGTGTGTGAAGTTCTTGAGAATTACCCTATCAGCACCTTGAATCTAATATACCCTTTTAGGGATAGATTTAAAGTAGGCCTGATACAGCAGAAACCACTAATTTTGAGAATTGCAAAATTGGGAATTGTTTTTCAACCCAGAACAAAAACTGTGCTTTGACGGACACTAAATAACTTGACCAGCTAAAACAGTAATGACAGATTTGGAAGAATAGAAATGTCAGGTCTATTTTTTAGGCGCTGGGTGACAGGCTCAACTTGCCCCTGATGTAGTATATGGCCAAAAAATAACCACACTATTGATGGTTAAATGCACTTGATGAAAACTTGACCCTGATGTAGGATATAGCAAAAAATAACCACACTATTGATGGTTAAATGTACTTGGTGGCAGCTTGTGCTGGCGCACAAGCAAGCCACAAAATGGCCGCCAATCACCCCAGAACAAAGTGACTGAAAAACGCTCTGGGCAGCCTAAAAACACTGAGCAATTGAATAGCAGCAGTTCAATGATCCACAGCTGTAGATCGATCACTGAATGAAGTCTTTTGGAGGAGTTAATCTGCCTAATCTCGCCCTAACGTCGCAGCTGCAACCTCTCCCTACACTTGTATCAGCAGAGTGACGTGCAGCGCTACGTGACCCAAGCTTATATAGAGGCTGGGTCACATGCTGCACTGGCCAATCACAGCCATGCCAATAGTAGGCATGGCTGTGATGGCCTCTTGGGGCAAGTAGTATGACGCTTGTTGATTGGCTGCTTTGCAGCCTTTCAAAAAGCGCCAAGAAAGCGCCGAACACCGAACCCGGACTTTTACGAAAATGTTCGGGTCCGTGTCACGGACACCCCAAAATTCGGTACGAACCCGAACTATACAGTTCGGGTTCGCTCATCCCTAGAGATGACGTGTAGTGTAATGAAGAGGAAGCAGTACTCGCATGGAGCTATGCGTCCTTCTCAAACAGCTCATCGGCATGGGTGTCCCGGGTGTTGGACCCCCGCTGATCAGATATTGATGACCTATTGATGATAGGTGATAAATATAAAATCCTGCACAACCCGTTTAAGGGCAGGAATGTGTTTGTAATAATGAAAAAAGACACCTCTTCCAAGCAATTCCGTTCCAGCACCAGCAGACCTGTTTTTGCTGCTTCGGGTCCCCTGTAGACCAGAAGTATGACGGCTCGTCGTGTTCACTGCTTCAGCCATTCACTGACATAGACAATGAGCAGTAAATGGCTGCAGTGCTGGATGCGATGGTGGACATGCAAATCCAAATAGATAATGTTATCATTATACATTATTTCTTATCAGAAGATATTATAGAACAAAAGGCAAAAATCCATTGACTCTGAGAAGGAAAGTCATTTCTTCAAAACATCTCATTACAAATGACAATGATGAAATCTGGAAATTCCTTTTCTTGTATTCCGAGAGCTAAAAGTTATTTAAAGTTATTCAAAGAGGAACTGGAATTATATAACAAACCACCAAGAAAATTACTGGATAGACAGTGTGCAATAACAGTAAGAATTTAACATGATCATGTCTTGCTATTTGCATATAACTGCAAAAAAACGGAGCAGTCTATTAATGGGGTTGCTTCCCTAGACAAAATTTAACGGGTTTTCCAACCAAGTAAATGATGTCGTATCACTAAAATATGTTTTCACTTGCTAACTGGTGGGGGGCTGACCACTGGCACCTCCACCAATTTCTAACATGAAGGAACCTGGGCAGCAGTAGAGAGATGTGCAGAGGAAATGCTACAGAGTCTTCGTTTTCGTGATTACTGTGGTTGGACTCCCAAAGATCAGCAAATGATTGCTTATCCACCTGATATACTTTATCATCACTTATTAATATAGGGAAACTCCTTTAAATGAGCATCTCTATCCAAAATCAAGCCATACTCCAGATACTGTATAAAAAATACACATAGAGGGGTACCAGAAGCAGAGACATGGGCTGCTGTTGCTGTATGTAGAAACCTTAAACAAACTCATTTACCTGTCCAAAATCAGTCAGTGTAAAGGATGTGAGTGGTAGTGGCTCTGATGTAGTGTTGTAGTGTCCCTGTTTCCTACCTCAGGACATTGAACCCTGGAGTCCATTGCCGTGAAAGCCATAGTACTGAAGAATGAGGCCAGAGTTAAACATAACAAAGTCATTTTTACTAAGTACAACGTAGAACTTGAAATACGTACATACAGTAGCAGGCGTTTAGTGCAAATCATCTCTGGCGCCAGCTAAGGAGGTATGGTGGCAGGTTGGATGGCTTCAGATCTGCACCTAGATGATACTGACCTAGTGGTTTCTTGATGACTATTGGCTTGGCTGTAGCTCCTTGACTCACAACAGTGTCTTCAGTATGATTCTCAAGAGTTGGTGCTCTATGAGATACTTTCCAACTCTGTGGCAGGTTCTTGAGAGTAAGAGCTCTATGAGCTAATTTCCAATTCTCTGGCATGAGAGAGACATCTGGATACTGGGTCTGGATATGGTTCTTGGGAGTTGGTGTTCTATGAGCTACTTCCTAACTCTCCTACTATCAGGACAGCACCTCTCATGTCTTCTCTCTGCCCTGCACACCTCTAGATTCACTACTCTAGACCTCATGCTCTTGGCAGGAATTTGTACCAGCCCACACTAACAGGAGGAACAGCATGGTTAATGTGCTTGGTTCTTGCACTAATTATCTCACTGCTTGCAAGTTTAAAGCGAACCTTTCACCTGGATTTCACTTAATAAACTATCAAAAGTACCTTATAGATCATCCTCATTGTGTTAGCACATGGTCTTGTCCCGCTTTTCTGTCATGTATATGCATGGAAAAATCGCCTTATAAAGTCCTCGTCTCCAGCTCCTGAAGTCACGGTAGAAGTCAAGGGGGTAGCCCTTCCCTCACTCCAGGCTGTAACTCCCCTGCCCTAACTCTGCCTCTATGCAGTCTAATTGACACCCGGCTCAGTCGCCGGGACCGCGCTTGTACAGGCGGCGCATGCGCCGTCGGACTCAAGCGCGATCCTGTAACTGAATCGCGCATGCGCCGTCCCCGATGCCTGCCTGTCTTCTCTTCCTCACGCGCGATTCAGTTACAGGATCGCGCTTGAGTCCGACGGCGCATGCGCCGCCTGTACAAGTGCGGTCCCGGCGACTGAGCCGGGTGTCAATTAGTCTGCATAGAGGTAGGGTTAGGGCAGGGGAGTTACAGCCTGGAGTGAGGGAAGGGCTACCCCCTTGACTTCTACCGTGACTTGTGGAGCTGGAGAAGAGTACTATATAAAGCGATTTTTCCATGCATATACATGGCAGAAAAGCGGGACAAGACCGTGTGCTAACACAATGAGGATGATCTATAAGGTACTTTTGATAGTTTATTAAGTGAAATCCAGGTGAAAGGTTCGCTTTAACGCATGCTTTGTTGTCTTCATAAATATTGTTGGTTGACTTAATGGTTCACCAAGATCTTCCACCGTGCAACAATGATTTTGCTACTGAGAGAAAAACGTGATTTATACTAAAATGAGCACGCTGATTCCAAATATGAACTCAGAATTTGCCTGACACGTCTAGATTTTAAATTATACATGCAAAGCCTATTCAGTTATAATATTAATGCATTATATTGGAAATATTCCAATAGACATGTCCAGACCTGTCCGGACGCACTGAGGCTGATGTCAGCAGTAAGTATATATGGCAAGCCGGACAGATTTTGAAAAAGTGATCTGTTATAGTGCTATCAGTTTTGAAACTTAAAGGGGTTGTCCGGGTTCAGAGCTGAACCCGGACATACACATATTTTCACCCAGACAGCCCCCCCCTGATGTTAGCATCGGAGCATCTCATGCTCTGATGTGCTCCCTTGCCCTGCACTAGATTGCGCAGGGCAAGGGCTCTTTTGTTTACAATAACACACCCCAATAACACGCCGTTTTACTGGCTAGGGCTAAAGCCCGCCCATCATTGCCGGTGATGTCACCAGGCTTCCTGGCAGCCCCATGGAGAGCCTGGTTCGTCACCGGAACTCCTGAAAATGCACATGAACTGCTCTAATGCTCAAGTCAGGGGAGTTGCCTGGGTAAAAATAAAGGTATGTCCGGGTTCAGCTCTGAACCCGGACAACCCTTTTAAGATGGATAAACGAAAATGTGTTAATGATCCAGACAATTTCTGCTACATATGTGGAAAATACACTACTTATGATCAGCGCAAGAATCTGACAAAGCGAGTGCGTCTTTCTTACAAGTATTACTTTGACTGGTAAATTGGAGATCAAGATAAAAGCTGGGCACCTCATGTTTGTTGCACTGTTGGGTACTCTGGGCTAACATAGTGGTTGAATGGTAAAAGGAAAGGAATGGCTTTTGCAGTGCCTATGGTTTGGCGTGAGCAGAAAAATCACCATTCAGACTGTTACTTTTGCATGACTAAACAAGTCACAAATTATGTATCCTGACTGTGAGTCTGCTCTTAAACCAGTACCACACGATGTAGAGAATCCAGTGCCTGCCCCTCTTACAGCAGGAACGACAATTGAAACAGACCGTACTGATCCTGATGAAGAAGAAGATGTTGATTGTCACAATATATTTCCTGATCCAGAACAACTGGAGGGTCAGCCGTAGTGTTGGGCACGAATATTCGAATAGCGAATATTAATCACAAATATTGGCACTTTGAGAATTCGCAAATATTTAGAATATAGTAATATATATTTGTAATTTCGAATATTCTAGATTTTTTTTTCATCAGTAACCTCCCTTCTTGCTTGTGGGCCAATGAGAAGGCTACAATGTCTTTGTCTGAGCTTAGCAACATCCCTAGCAACTAATAGGAAAGTTGCCTAACCCTTACTATATAAGAACCTCCCCAGCAGCCCTTGTATGCAGTATTTTGCAAATCTGAGAGAGACAGCAGTGTTATTGCTGTGCTCTCTGCTTTCCTGCTTTACATTAGATAGTTAGTTAGTTAGCTAGCTTATACAGTACAGACCAAAAGTTTGGACACACCTTCTCATTCAAAAAGTTTTCTTTATTTTCATGACTATGAAGGCATCAAAACTATAAATTAACACATGTGGAATTATATACATAACAAACAAGTGTGAAACAACTGAAAAAATGTCATATTCTACACTGCGTGCAGAATTATTAGGCAAATGAGTATTTTGACCACATCATCCTCTTTATGCATGTTGTCCTACTCCAAGCTGTATAGGCTCGAAAGCCTACTACCAATTAAGCATATTAGGTGATGTGCATCTCTGTAATGAGAAGGGGTGTGGTCTAATGACATCAACACCCTATATTTGGTGTGCAGAATTATTAGGCAACTTCCTTTCCTTTGGCAAAATGGGTCAAAAGAAGGACTTGACAGGCTCAGAAAAGTCAAAAATAGTGAGATATCTTGCAGAGGGATACAGCACTCTTAAAATTGCAAAGCTTCTGAAGCTTGATCATCGAACAATCAAGCGTTTCATTCAAAATAGTCAACAGGGTCGCAAGAAGCGTGTGGAAAAACCAAGGCGCAAAATAACTGCCCATGAACTGTGAAAAGTCAAGCGTGCAGCTGCCAAGATGCCACTTGCCACCAGTTTGGCCATATTTCAGAGCTGCAACATCACTGGAGTGCCCAAAAGCACAAGGTGTGCAATACTCAGAGACATGGCCAAGGTAAGAAAGGCTGAAAGACGACCACCACTGAACAAGACACACAAGCTGAAACGTCAAGACTGGGCCAAGAAATATCTCAAGACTGATTTTTCTAAGGTTTTATGGACTGATGAAATGAGAGTGAGTCTTGATGGGCCAGATGGATGGGCCCGTGGCTGGATTGGTAAAGGGCAGAGAGCTCCAGTCCGACTCAGACGCCAGCAAGGTGGAGGTGGAGTACTGGTTTGGGCTGGTATCATCAAAGATGAGCTTGTGGGGCCTTTTTGGGTTGAGGATGGAGTCAAGCTCAACTCCCAGTACTACTGCCAGTTTCTGGAAGACACCTTCTTCAAGCAGTGGTACAGGAAGAAGTCTGCATCCTTCAAGAAAAACATGATTTTCAAGCAGGACAATGCTCCATCACACGCGTCCAAGTACTCCACAGCGTGGCTGGCAAGAAAGGGTATAAAAGAAGAAAATCTAATGACATGGCCTCCTTGTTCACCTGATCTGAACCCCATTGAGAACCTGTGGTCCATCATCAAATGTGAGATTTACAAGGAGGGAAAACAGTACACCTCTCTGAACAGTGTCTGGGAGGCTGTGGTTGCTGCTGCACGCAATGTTGATGGTGAACAGATCAAAACACTGACAGAATCCATGGATGGCAGGCTTTTGAGTGTCCTTGCAAAGAAAGGTGGCTATATTGGTCACTGATTTGTTTTTGTTTTGTTTTTGAATGTCAGAAATGTATATTTGTGAATGTTGAGATGTTATATTGGTTTCACTGGTAAAAATAAATAATTGAAATGGGTATATATTAGTTTTTTGTTAAGTTGCCTAATAATTATGCACAGTAATAGTCACCTGCACACACAGATATCCCCCTAAAATAGCTAAAACTAAAAACAAACTAAAAACTACTTCCAAAAATATTCAGCTTTGATATTAATGAGTTTTTTGGGTTCATTGAGAACATGGTTGTTGTTCAATAATAAAATTAATCCTCAAAAATACAACTTGCCTAATAATTCTGCACTCCCTGTAGGTTCTTCAAAGTAGCCACCTTTTGCTTTGATTACTGCTTTGCATACTCTTGGCATTCTCTTGACGAGCTTCAAGAGGTAGTCCCCTGAAATGGTCTTCCAACAGTCTTGAAGGAGTTCCCAGAGATGCTTAGCACTTGTTGGCCCTTTTGCCTTCACTCTGCGGTCCAGCTCACCCCAAACCATCTCGATTGGGTTCAGGTCTGGTGACTGTGGAGGCCAGGTCATCTGGCGCAGCACCCCATCACTCTCCTTCATGGTCAAATAGACCTTACTTGCAAAGTTATCCCAATTTTTCGGCTGACTGACTGACCTTAATTTCTTAAAGTAATGATGGCCACTTGTTTTTCTTTACTTAGCTGCTTTTTTCTTGCCATAATACAAATTCTAACAGTCTATTCAGTAGGACTATCAGCTGTGTATCTACCTGACTTCTCCTCAAGCAACTGATGGTCCCAACCCCATTTATAAGGCAAGAAATCACACTTATTAAACCTGACAGGGCACACCTGTGAAGTGAAAACCATTTCAGGGGGCAACCTCTTGAAGCTCATCAAGAGAATGCCAAGAGTGTGCTAAGCAGTAATCAAAGCAAAAGGTGGCTACTTTGAAGAACCTAGAATATGACATATTTTCAGTTGTTTCACACTTGTTTGTTATGTATATAATTCCACATGTGTTAATTCATAGTTTTGATGCCTTCAGTGTGAATCTACAATTTTCATAGTCATGAAAATAAAGAAAACTCTTTGAATGAGAAGGTGTGTCAAAACATTTGGTCTGTACTGTATGTATACCTATCCCCCATATATATCCCACAGGTTTATGTCTGCTCATATATGTTTATAGATGTGCCCCAAGTATCTATAAACATATACAGGGAGTGCAGAATTATTAGGCAAGTTGTATTTTTGAGGATTAATTTTATTATTGAACAACAACCATGTTCTCAATGAACCCAAAAAACTCATTAATATCAAAGCTGAATATTTTTGGAAGTAGTTTTTAGTTTGTTTTTAGTTTTAGCTATTTTAGGGGAATATCTGTGTGTGCAGGTGACTATTACTGTACATAATTATTAGGCAACTTAACAAAAAACAAATATATACCCATTTCAATTATAAATTTTTACCAGTGAAACCAATATAACATCTCAACATCCACAAATATACATTTCTGACATTCAAAAACAAAACAAAAACAAATCAGTGACCAATATAGCCACCTTTCTTTGCAAGGACACTCAAAAGCCTGCCATCCATGGATTCTGTCAGTGTTTTGATCTGTTCACCATCAACATTGCGTGCAGCAGCAACCACAGCCTCCCAGACACTGTTCAGAGAGGTGTACTGTTTTCCCTCCTTGTAAATCTCACATTTGATGATGGACCACAGGTTCTCAATGGGGTTCAGATCAGGTGAACAAGGAGGCCATGTCATTAGATTTTCTTCTTTTATACCCTTTCTTGCCAGCCACGCTGTGGAGTACTTGGACGCGTGTGATGGAGCATTGTCCTGCATGAAAATCATGTTTTTCTTGAAGGATGCAGACTTCTTCCTGTACCACTGCTTGAAGAAGGTGTCTTCCAGAAACTGGCAGTAGGACTGGGAGTTGAGCTTGACTCCATCCTCAACCCGAAAAGGCCCCACAAGCTCATCTTTCATGATACCAGCCCAAACCAGTACGCCACCTCCACCTTGCTGGCGTCTGAGTCGGACTGGAGCTCTCTGCCCTTTACCAATCCAGCCACGGGCCCATCCATCTGGCCCATCATGACTCACTCTCATTTCATCAGTCCATAAAACCTTAAAAAAATCAGTCTTGAGATATTTCTTGGCCCAGTCTTGACGTTTCAGCTTGTGTGTCTTGTTCAGTGGTGGTCGTCTTTCAGCCTTTCTTACCTTGGCCATGTCTCTGAGTATTGCACACCTTGTGCTTTTGGGCACTCCAGTGATGTTGCAGCTCTGAAATATGGCCAAACTGGTGGCAAGTGGCATCTTGGCAGCTGCACGCTTGACTTTTCTCAGTTCATGGGCAGCTATTTTGCGCCTTGGTTTTTCCACACGCTTCTTGCGACCCTGTTGACTATTTTGAATGAAACGCTTGATTGTTCGATGATCACGCTTCAGAAGCTTTGCAATTTTAAGAGTGCTGCATCCCTCTGCAAGATATCTCACTATTTTTGACTTTTCTGAGCCTGTCAAGTCCTTCTTTTGACCCATTTTGCCAAAGGAAAGGAAGTTGCCTAATAATTATGCACACCTGATATAGGGTGTTGATGTCATTAGACCACACCCCTTCTCATTACAGAGATGCACATCACCTAATATGCTTAATTGGTAGAAGGCTTTCGAGCCTATACAGCTTGGAGTAAGACAACATGCATAAAGAGGATGATGTGGTCAAAATACTCATTTGCCTAATAATTCTGTACACAGTGTATATGGGCAAAGGAACTATGGCCAGTCTCCCCTGGTTGCCCCCCCCCCTCTGGAATGCGCCTGCTGGGGGGGTGGAAGAGACCGACAGCTGGACAATTATGTCCGGTGTCGGCCTCTTCAAAGGACAGAGGATCAATAAGATCCTCTGCCCTTTGTCACTATCTCCGGCAGCGCCGTAGATGGTGTGCCTAACAGGGACATGGGAACAAAGGGTTCTCATGCCCCTGTGTGTGGCTGACCTCCGGTGCTGTAATTACAGCGCCGGAGGTGTGCATCCGCTCCAAAGGATCCGCCTGGAAGCGCGCTCCGGATGCGCGGGCCGGCGCGGTAACATCATATCACTGCGCCGACCCACGTGTTCTTGCCTGCTGTGCGCATGCACGCCGCAGCACTGGTTGATCGGGAGCGAGCGCCGCCGAACTTAAATAGTCTGGCGGCGCTACACTCAGTAGATTATTTCAACAAGCAGCCGGAGAGGATTATCCCCTAGAATGCACTTGATCGTGATGGAAATGGTTTCCAGTATTTGAAGGAGAAGTTTAGCACACTAAAAAACTGATGCTAAAATAAAGGCCAGAATTTTTATTGGCCCCGAATTCAACAAACTAATGCATAATGACACATTCAGAACAAAACTCAACCCTCTGGAACTTGCAGCTTGGGATGCATTTGTGCTAGTAGTGCAGAACTTCCTTGGGAACAGACGAGCTGCAAACTATGCTGAATTAGTAGACAACATGCTTACAGCATATGAACAACTTGGCTGCTGAATGTCATTGAAAGTGCATTTCTTACATTCCCATCTTGACTTTTTCCCACCCATTTTGGGACACGTAAGTGACGAACATGGAGAGCAGTTCCATAAAGATATTTCTACCATGGAGAACAGGTATCAAGGCCGCTGGAATCCCAACATGATGGGGGACTACTACTGGTTTTTGCAACGGGAAAATATGACCATTCACAAACGCAAAAGCAGATGCCTGAAGCACTTTTAACAGTACTGGGCCTTGCTCAAGTAAGACTTTTAAACTGAAAAAGGAGACTTTTTGAAATGTTGTTATTCCATTACATTTTCATTCACTGTTTACTGTGCAAACTTTGATGTAGATCAGGTAATTGTTGGAGTAAAACTTGTTCTGTTCAAAATTATTCAATGCTTTCCAAGTGCTTATTAATTTAGGCATACTTATGCATAGCAAAATTTCGTGACCTGTTACAACAATTCTGACTTCGGATTTGTAATCTGCACACTCGATTTAGTATAGGACAAATGTTTTTTGACTAGTAGCAGACGAAAAGTTTTTTTTTGTTGCGTGGTGGAGTTGTTTCAACCAGATTACTTCTTGACTGGCGTAGGCTGTAGATACATAGTCGGCTTCTGTAGAAAATAAAGCAACAGAAACCTGTTTTTTTGCTAGACCAGGAAATTGAACGTCTGCCTAACTTGAATATGTAACTGCTTGTGGATTTAAGGACCTCTGAATTACCAGCCCAATCTGCATCTACATAGCCTATGAGTTTAAGATCTCTTGAGGCGGATATGTTCAGACTTGTATTTATAGTTGCTTTTAGATATCTGAGAACTATCTAGTCTCTTTGGTTTGCTTATGTATCTGCAGAGAATTCCAACTGTTGCTGTGATATCTGGGCAAGTCGTGTTTACTGCATATAATAGTGCCTTCATGGCTTGTCTGTAACTTTCATTGTCAGGTAACACATCATCTTCTCCTAATTTCAAGTAGGATGGATCCATTGGAGTAGAAACACCTTTAGCATCCAGCATTCCAAACAGTTTCAGAATTGCAGTGATTTTAGCACTTTGACAAAGAAGAAAGCTTTCATCTTCTTCTTTTTGGATCTGAATTCCTAGATAATATGTTATATTTCCAAGATCCTTTGTTTCAAAATGTCGATTGAGAATTTTACTAGTTTTTGTCATCTCTTTGTCTTCTTGATGAGCTATAATCAGGTCATCTAGATATAGAAGAATGTACATTCATTTTCCAACCACACATCCTGTGTATAAACATGGATCTGCTTGACCTCTTTTAAATACTTCTTCCAAAAGAACTTTGTTTATTTTGGAATTCCATGCTCTTGCTGATTGTTTGAGGCCATATATAGATTTTTGTAACTTACAAACAAGATTCTCCTTATCATTAATGATATAACCTTCAGGTTGAGTCATATACAACTCTTCTTCAATGAAACCATTCAGAGAGGCGGTTTAGATGTCTAAATGTCTAACAGTCATTTTGTGAATATCCTTTAGCAACTAATCTTGCTTTAAATCTATGAGCTTTACCTTCAAAATTACACTTGGTCTTGAAAAACCATTTACATTTGATTGCTTTCTTGCCTTGTGGTATCTCAGTGAGTTTCCATTTTTTGGAGTTGATGAAGGGATTCCATTTCCTCATCTTCCTCATCAGCCGCTTTAATTCACTTCTGTTTTTCATGTATGAGTAATCACTGCATCTCTTCCCATGATTGTGGTTCTGACTCCGGATATGTCTTGACCATGTAAGATAACCGGTGAGCCGGGATGCCTTTGTTTGATCTAGTTGATCTTCTGAGTTTAGGCTGATCTAGTACTTGATCTAGTACTTCTGTTGTTTCTTCAGTTGAAGACTCTAACCAGATTTCTGTATGTCTTTTCTGGTTGCCTTTGGATTGTGTCTGAAGTTGTTCTTGTTGAGGATGAACTATTGGTGTGACGTCATGAAACATGAATGACACATGAATCTTATCAATCACTACATCTCTACTTATTGTTATCTTGTTGGTCTCTGGGTGAAGGATTCTGTAACCCTTTTGAGATTCACTGTAGCCTACCAGGATACCTTCCTTGGCTTGAGATTCCCATTTGGTATGTTTTTCTTTGGAAACATATAGAAATGCCTTACTTCAAAATATTCTTAAGGGGTGAAGTTTGGGCTTCTTCCTGTTCCATTGTTCATATGGCGTTTTCTCAGTAGCTTTACTTGGTACTCTATTTTGAATATAGCAAGCTGTTATGATTGCTTCAGCCCAATATGTTGTTGGTAGATCTGCGTGAAACAGCATTCTTCTTCCGCTTTCACAGAGAGTTAATTTTTTTCTTTCTGCAACACTGTTTTGTTAGAAATTGAATGATATAGTAGTCTGGCATAAGATTCAATTTCTCTTTAAAATGATTTGTGTCTTCTCACTTGTGTATTCAGTTCCATTGTCTGCACATAGAATCTTTGGCTTTTCCTTAACTTGTTACTTACTTTAGAGAGATATTCTTCAAGTTTCTCTGGAACTTCATTTTTGCTGTGAAGCAAATAAACAACTGTATACCTTGAATAATCATCAATAAAAGTGAGAAAATATATTTTCTTGCCTGTAGTGAGCATACCTTTTGAACCACTGCTATGCAAGCGGAAATGGACCCACTGTGCCACTGACCGGCTATACTCTGGAGGGGCATGACTAAGTAACTACCTGGTCTTCACTACAGCCTCTGATGGTGAGGATAGGCTTTGGCTGTTAGGGTACTCACCAGGTACCACTCCAAAGCAGTCCCAGGGCCAGTGGCAGCTGACCTGGGGGACAGAGATACCAGTTCGAAGCACCGAGAGCAAAGACATGGTCAGGAAGTCTGGAGTCAGGGCAGGCAGTGATCAAGCAAAGTCCATAATCGAAGTCTAAGGTCAGGGGAAGGCAGCAATCATGCAAAGTCCATTTAATCGAGAAGCAGGGTATGGTACACAGTAAAGCAGAAACTTCCAAACGCCTTCACACAAGGAACTTGACAAGCTAGTGACCAAGATTGCTCAGGTGACTTCCTGAGGCAGGAAGCACCTTTACATACATCCTGCAACCCAGTCATAAGCTGGGGAAATAGAGGGCGTGTCCATGCTGCCTCACAAAAGGAGGAGAGACCCACCTGTGCACGCCCTTACAAACAGTACAGGACTCTAAGCAGGAAGAAAGCTCTGGCACGGAGCACAGATACAACAGTTTAAACTACCTGCTGCCTTTGCTTGTCAGCACGGCGCACGGCAGTGGGGGGAGGGTGAGAGAGCCTGGCGCCCGCGTGTAGGGGAAGCAGTGCAGGCATGGAAGGCTGGGCTAACAACCATAAACATCTGTGTGTATTAAGTCAGGTGGCTGCTCTGATATTGTGGCACTATTTTTAGGAAATGTTTTCCTGGACATTTCCCTTCAAGGCAGATTTTACATTTTATCATCTGACTGCATTGGTCGATTTTAACACCTTCAGCAAGCTGGTCTCGAACTAACTTTATTATTGCTTCTGGGTCTGTATGTGCAAGACGTCTGTGCCATACGTGAACACAATCCTTGTGCTGTTCTTGCAACAATTTGCTTTCAAGACTAGGGACATACATAGTTACATAGTAACATAGAGGCACTTTTATTAAGACTGGCGTTTTAGATGTCTTAATAAACCCCTATACCTAGCGGTGGTCTCGCTTAAGTTATAAAGAGGCGCAGGCCTCTACATAAGTTTGGTAAGTTCTGTCTTACATTTGGACCTTTTTCGTATAAGAGAATAACTGGAGTCCAGACCTAGAGATGAAGTTCAATGGCAGCTTTCCTCTGAATAAACGTTCTCCAATATGGTTTACAGGCTTTGTCTTGGTTCCAGCAGGCTTTAGCATGAAATTGGCAGGCAAACTCAACTCTGATATAGCTCTGTTTCTCTCTGACTCTGCTCTAATGACAGGCTGGCTGTATAACTCAGCTTTGTCTGTATGCTGCACTTCTCTCTTTAGTCAGACTTAACTTTAGCCGAGGAACTAATCTCCTGGCTCCTGAGGCTTCAAGCTTTTTCCTTCATCGCCAGCAGAGCTTAAAGTGCTTTTGCTGGCGTGGGCACGTCCAACAGAGATGTGCCCCTTCACACCCTTCCCCTAGCTGGGGGTACACTACACTGACTCTAACTGGTCCCCACCCCACTTCTCTATAGAGGGGAGTTAGAATGGAATGGTAAGCTCTGCCGTGTTTGCTGCCACCTGCTAGTGAACCAGGCATATTACATGAACATAACAGTTGCAAACATATTAGGAATGTACAGTGTGGAGGACCTGGACAAAATACATAGATGGCATTGGTGTTAGCCCAATAAAGACAGTAGCAGGGTGCAAGAGTGGTAACATCACTCTGGGGTGTTACATTCCCCCTTACTTAAAACCAAGCTGCCCTCAGCTTGTGCTTAGGATGTGCTGTAAGGGTACCCAAGGAAAGTTAGAGTGCTGCATGAGACTATTTACTATTACTGACTGATATAGCAATGGCTACCACTAGGTCTCTGCCCGTATGAGTAGGGTGTCTATTCACAGTTGTCCCTTTCGGTAATAACCATAGAACCAAAAAGACTGCACAAAGTGCTTAAATACCCCCGTTTTGTGTGGATACCGGACCCTAGTACCACCGGAAGCGTGGGGGTGTCATGTACTGTAATCCCTCCACGATGCTATGAGATGCCCGCAAATAGAAGGGTGGCTTCATACTGTAATCCCTTCCCAGCACCAAGGTCTAAATAAAACATTTTGCACGGTCACCTTGATGACTAAACAGGTAGCTAAACATATTTCCTTAAGGCTGTGCACAAGGCCTTAGGACATCTAGAACTAGGAGAGGAACCAGCCAACCTTCCATAGCTCTCATGAGGGCTAATCCCTCTAAACACACATTAGCAGCGGGGTTACCCATGACGATGTTAGATCTGCTTGGGACTTACCACTTGGTCCTCCTTATGAAGCAACAATGCAATACAATGCCTAGGCTTTCTAAGCTAACACAAGGTAACATAAGAACCATTAGTATTGACGTCCTCAGAGGCAGTCCATATGGTAGATGAAGCAAGGATGCTAACTATCTGGCTAACAAAATAATGTCCAAAGTCCATTTAACAGTGCATCATAGGTTACATTGTAGTACCCAAAATAGAGTACAGACAATAAGCTAAAGTACTTGAATGTTGCTAAAACTTTAAAAGGTTAGTGCAAAAAATGCAGTGCAAACATGTAAGGCAATCAAATTCACATTAGAGTCTTTTCCTTAAGTGCTTGGCTTGTCAAGTGCACCAAACTGGAACAGGTAATGCAAGAGTCATTTATAATTCACATGAGGTAGAAGAGTCAATATTTGTAATCCGCATGGGGTATAATATAATATAGTAGCAATTGTAATGAGAACCCTTTGAGCAAAAGGGGCTCCCACTCAACCTGAGAAGGGGGAAAAAAGAAGTTGGTGCTGTTAGGCGCAACTTGGGACATGAAGTTACTGAAGATAAGCGGAGTCCTAACAATACATGTCCATCTGGGTGAGGAACAAACAGGGGGCAATAAAACTGAAAATGGGAAAACACGTCCTTACTAGTCTGGTTCATAGGAAAAGGTCAGAAATTTATGGAAACACCACTAAAATGGTTCTGGAACAGCATGGGGAGGATGTCTGAATGCATCTTGGACTCCCAGGTCGCTGCTGGGAACAATGTTGTCCGAGTAGTACGCCACTTTTATAGGGTGAAAGGGCTGCCAAAAATTACCATCACTCCAATACACCCTTTATTACACATAAGGGAGGGAATCATACACACCCTTGAAAAATTATTATTGATGGCCTGCTGGTGACCCTCAAAAACATTAGGAGCAAGGGCCTGCTGGTGACCCTCTAAAACATTAGGGGCCAGGGCCTGCTGCTGATCTGACCATCTAAAACATTAAGGGTGAGGGTCTGCTGCTGATCTGACCATCTAAAACATTAGGGGTGAGGGCCTGCTGCCCAGCTGACCATGTAAAAAAAATTGTGGGTGATGGCTTGCTGCCGAGCTGACCATCTAAAAAAATGTTGTGGGCAAGGGCCTGCTGCCGAGCTGACCATCTAAAACATTATGGGCGAGGGCCTGCTGCCGAGCTGACCATCTAAAAAAATTTGTGGGCCAGGGCCTGCTGCCGAGCTGCCCATCTAAAAAAAATTGTGGGCAAGGGCCTGCTGCCGAGCTGACCATCTAAAACATTATGAGAGAGGCCCTGCTGCCGAGCTGACCATCTAAAAAAAAATTGTGGGCGAGGGCTTGCTGCCGAGCTGACCATTTCAAATATTTTGTGGGTGAGGGCCTGCTGCCGAGCTGACCATCTTAAAAGACCCTGGGCCCAAGCACCAATGCATATGGCCCAGTTCTCTAAGTTGAACAACCGAATAACCCCCCCCCCCCCCCTCCCTGCTAACACTAGCACTAAAGACATTTTACTCTACTTGCTATACAGCAGCACATACCTCTCACAAATCAGGGCCTCCCAGGTGACGTCTCCTCTGATGTAGATCTTCTCTGTCATCATCTTCTCCATTCGGTCTGGACACTTCTCTCAGCCGCCTTGTCTCTGCAGAGTGTGACGCACAGACATCTTAGCTTCCTTACTTTTCTGTACCCCAAATACTATCCTGAAGAAAAATTAGTGCCCCCCATAGTAACAGTACTCCTCATAGTCCCACCAATAGTAATTCCCTTCAAGAATGCTCTCATTAGTAATACTGCCCCCTACTGGACCCAACAGTGATAATGCTCCACAAGAGTGCCTCCATTAGTAGAAGAGCTCTCCCTCACAGAGCCCCCAGTAGAAATAAGGCCCCTATTATTCCCCCAGTGGTAATAAAGCTCTCTACAGACCCCTCAGTAGTAATAAGGGCCCAATAGTGCTCTTAGTAGAAATAATGTGAATCCCTCCTATAGAGCCCCCAGTAGTAATAAGAACGCCTAATGTCCTCTGGATTTAAAATGCCCCCACAGTGCCCCCAGTATTTATACTGCCCCCTACTGTTATAATGCTCGCCCTGAAGTGCCCCAAGTATTTATAATGCCGCCTGCAGTGCCCCCTGTCGTTATATTCCTCCATTTAGTGTCCTCAGAAATTATAATTCTTAAGCACCTCCGTTATACAGTCCCATGTAAATAACATTATTTCCCTCCCTCCGCTATAGAGTCCCATATAAATACCATCTCTCCAGCCCCCTCCAATATACAGTTCCATGTAAATAACATCACACCATCTCTCCTGCCCCTTCCAACATACAGTCCCATGTAAATAACATCAACCCCTCCCTAGCCGCCTTCAACATACAGTCCCATGTAAATAACATCACCTCCTCAATATTCAGCCCCATGTAAATCAAATCACCCCTCCCCAGCCACCTCCAACATGCAGTCCCATGTAAATAACATTAGCCCTTAACATTCAATCCCATGTAAATATCACTCCCTTCCACAGCTGCCTTCAACATACAGTCCCATATAAATAACAATACCACTCAACATACAGTTCCATGTAAATAACATCACCCTACCCCAGCCACTTCCAAATTTCAGTCCATGTAATAAACATCACTCCACCTCACTGTCCATGTAAATAACTTCCCTCCCTTAAGCCCTAACATAAAGTCCCAGTTAAATAACTACAACTCCCAACATTGCTCTGCCTCTCACACTGAGTAATCTTCACTTACCTCTCCTCATGTAGCAGATCTCACCTCAGCCTCTTCCCAGGGCTTCTCTTCACTGCTGAGCCGTCCTCTCGTGCACTGGTCACATGATGGTGACATCATCCCAGGTCCTTTTCAGCTACTGCATTTAGAACTCATCACATGATCTGTGAGGTCATCACAGGTCCTTCAGCTCTTGCAGTGCATTAGATTTAATTGTATTGCCGTCCTGAGGTTGGCAATACAGTTATATCTAACAGGCAGGCAGGGCATTCGGGGCCTTGGACAAAACATCAGGGGCCCAGGCCAAGAATGTTTTGACCTAGCAACACCCCTTCCTGCTGCCAAGCTGACCATCTAAAAAACTTTGTGGGCGAGGGCCTGCTGCCGAGCTGACCATCTAAAAAGAATTGTGAGCGAGAGCCTGCTGCCGAGCTGACCATCTAAAAATTTAGGGGTGAGGATCTGCTGCTGAGCTGACCCTCTAAAACAATATGGTTGAGGGCCTGCTGGTGACCCTCAAATACATTATGGGTGAGAGCCTGCTGGTGACCCTCTAAAACATTATGGGTGAGGGCCCGCTGCTGAGCTGACCCTCTAAAACAATAGGAGCGAGTGGCAGCCTAATAAGCATGTTGATATGATGGAGGAGGAACAGGGCCGGCGCATCCATATAGGCTAGGGGGCAATTACCCCCGGGCCCCAGAGTCCTTAGGGGCCCCCTAACCTTTTTGTGAGGCCTCACGCTGGTGGGGGCCTCGTTCTGGCTCCAGGAAGGGGGCCGTGGCAGCGGCGGCAGGGAGATGAACGCTTCCATTGTGGAAGCGTTCATCTCCATATAGTCATCTGTATAACCATCCTTAGGACAGCAATACAGATGCCTGTGCTGTGGGGCAGGGGAGGGAGAGGCGTCTCCCTTCCCTGTTCCTCTGATAGGCTGCTGGCACAAGGCCTGCAGCCTATCAGAGGCCGGTGCAGGCGGTACGTTGACATCACCGTGCCGCCTGAGCCGTACAGCGCGGGACACAGGCCTGAAGAGGCCTGCATCACATCACTGTGTGATGGAGGTAAGTATAAGTGTTTTTTTTTTATACCGGACTTTTACTGCCACATGGGGGGAGCGGGAGGCACTTGATACTGGCACATGCGGGTGGAGGGTGGGGTTTGTCACTTGATACTGGCACATGGGGGGAGTGGGAGGCACTTGATACTGGCACATGGGGGTGGGGGGTGGGGTTTGGCACTTGATACTAGCACATGGGGGGAGCAGGAGGCACTTGATACTGGCACATGGGGGGTTTGGCACTTGATACTGGCACATGGGGGGGTTTGGCACTTGATATTGGCACATGGGAGGGGGTTTGGCACTTGATACTGGCACATGGGGGGATTGGCACTTGATACTGGCACATGGGGGTGGGGTTTGGCACTTGATACTGGCACATGGGGGGGTTTGGCACTTGATACTGGCACATGGGAGGGGGTTTGGCACTTGATACTGGCACATGGGGGGGTTGGCACTTGATACTGGCACATGGGGTGTGGGTGGGGTATGGCACTTGATACTGGCACATGGGGGGAGCGGGGGGCACATATTACTGGCACATGGGGGTGGGGGGGTTTGGCACTTGATACTGGCATATAGGGGGAGCGGGAGGCACTTGATACTGGCACATGGGGTGTTTGGTACTTGATACTGGAACATGGGGGGGTTTGGCACTTGATACTGGCACATGGGAGGGGGTTTGGCACTTGATACTGGCACATTGGGGGGTTGGCACTTGATTTGGCACATGGGGGATTTGGCACTTGATACTAGCACCTGGGGGGGGGGTTGGCACTTGATACTGGCACATAGGGAGGTTTGGCACTTGATACTGGCACATGGGGGGATTTAGCAATTGATACTAGCACATGGGGGGAGGCACTTGATACTGGCAAATGGGGGAAGAGAGGCACTTGTTACTGGCACATGAGGCATGGAGAGGCACTTGTTACTGGCACATGGGGGGCATGGAGAGGCACTTGTTACTGGCACATGGGGGGCATGGAGAGGCACTTATTACTGGCACATAGGGGAGCATGGAGAGGCACTTGTTACTGGCACATTATTATGGGGCACTATGGGGGCTTCTACTGAGGCCACAAAGAAGGGGTATTTATATGGGGGGCTCTGTGTGGTACTAGTATTATCAGGGGTATTTTTCTGTTTCTGCAGTATAGTATTGTGGAGCACAGCGGCACAGTATTGGGGGTAGTAGGATGATTTGTCCAGAAGATGGGAGAATGATGGAAAAGTAGTAAACTAAGATTCTTTTTGTTGTTGTCAAACTGCAGGGACGGAAAATGGCGACAAAAGGGTGGTCTGGTCTGAAGATCTGAAAGGAGAAGACGAGGACAGAGAACATCTACATCAAAGGAGATGTCACTTGATGTAAGAGGTATTGAGCGCTGTATTTCTGTAGTGATGGGGGGGGACGTTAAAGTCAGCAAGTGTCGTGTGGGGGGGCCCTTATTGTTTTTCGCCCCAGGGCCCCATTTCACCTAGAACTGGCCCTGAGGAGGAGGAGGAGGACGAGAAAAGGGAGATTGAACCATATACCCTTTTTAGTGGTGGAAGGGGTGCATGGGAATACAGTGTATTCAATACACCATAAAAGCCACATTTAGAGTGCCTTTATGTTCAGCTGCTTTCCTCTGGTGGAGTAGCGAAGTCAGGGCAATCCAGGCCTTGTTAATTTTAAAATGAGTCAACTGGTCAGCATTTTCAGTTATTATGCCCCCATCAGCACTAAATACACGCTCTGACAAAACGCTGGCGGCGGGGCAGGCCAGCACCTCCAAGGCGTAGATCGCCAGTTCGTACCACGTGTCCAGCTTAGACACCCAATAGTTGTAAGGCACATAGGGATCACTGAGGACGCTGACACTGTCTGCTACGTACTCCTTCACCATCTTCCAAAATGTTTCCCTACTTGTGACACTAGGACGCACATCAGGTTGAGGGTGCTGGCAGGGTGTCATGAAACTGTCACAGGCCTTGGAGAGTGTTTCCCTGCCTCTGTTGGAACTGTTGTGTGTTCCCCTCGTCTCCCCTCCTCGGTTGGCCAAGGAACTACGTACTCAGCAGCCAGCGTTGTCAGCTGGAAATTTTTGGAGCAATTTTTCCACAAGGACCTTCTGGTATTGCACCATTTTGCTCATCCTCTCCACCACAGGAATGAGAGATGAGAAGTTCTCTTTGTAGCGGGGTCAAGAAGGGTGAACAACCAGCAATCGGTGTTGGCCAAAATGTGTATAACGCGAGGGTCACGGGAAAGGCAGCATAACATAAAGACAGCCATGTGTGCCAGAGTCCCAACAGACAAGACTTCTCTGTCCTCATCAGGAGGATGACTCTCAATCTCCTCATCCTCTTCCTCCTCTTCGGCCCATCCACGCTGAACAGATGGAATAAAACTTCCATGGGTACTACCTTCTGTAGTGGAGGCAACCGTCTCACGCTCCTCCTCATCATCATCCAATTTGCACTGAGAAGACGAACTGAGGGTGGTCTGGCTATCACCCTGTGTACTTTCTTCCCCTATTTCCACTTCTTCCACATGCAAAGCGTCCGCCTTACTTGTGAGCAGCGAGCGTTTGATTAGACACAGAAGTGGGATGGTTATGCTAATAATAACGTTATCGCCGCTCACTATCTGTGTTGATTCCTCAAAGTTACGTAAAACCTCACAGAGGTCAGACATCAATGCCCACTCGTCGCTTGTGAAGAGCGGAAGCTGACTGGAAAGGCAACGACCATGTTGCAGCTGGTATTCCACTACTGCCCTCTGCTGCTCACAAAGCCTGGCCAACATGTGGAACGTCGAGTTCCAGCGCGTGCTCACATAGCACAACAGTCGGTGAGCTAATGATTTCAAGCGTTGCTGCAGCATTGCCAGACTGGCGGAGGCTGTCGATGACTTGCGGAAATGGGCACACACACGGCGCACCTTCACAAGTAGCTCAGGCAAATTGGGGTAGGTTTTGAGAAACTGCTGAACCACTAGGTTAAACATGTGGGCTAGGCATGGTATGTGTGTGAGCATGCCAAGCTTCAAAGCCGCCACCAAGTTACAGTCATTATTAGACACAACCATGCCTGGTTGTAGGTTGAGTGGCGAGAGCCACAGCTCAGTCTGGTCCCTTATCCCCTGCCACAGCTCTGCAGCGGTGTGCTGTTTGTCACCTAAGTAGATCAGTTTAAGAACGGCCTGTTGCCGCTTCACCACTGCAGTGCTACACTGCTTCTAGCTACTGACTGATGGCTGACTGGTGCTGCAAGATGATAATTCAGAGGTGGAAGTGGAGGAGGAGAAGTGGGGGGGGGGGGGGGGGGGTTGCAGCCACTAACGTAGATGGCGGCGGAAACCCTGATAGAAGTAGGGCCTGCAATCCTTGGCATTGGTAGCACCTGTGCCATCCCAGGGTACGAGTCGCTCCCGACTTTAACAATGCCTTCAGGGAAATGTGGCGTCCCTGGCCAAAAGCACTTTCCCATGTGTCCGTGTTTAAGTGGACCTTCCCAATAACTGCGTTGGTCAGGGTACGGCTGATGTTACGGGACACATGCTGGTGTAAGGCTGGGACTGCACACCATGAAAAATAGTGGCGTTTGGGGACTGAGTAAAGAGGGACGGCCGCTGCCATCAGGCTGCGGAAAGCCTCAGTGTCCACAAGCCTAAATGGCAACATTTCCAGGCCCAGCAATTTGGAAAGGTGCACATTTAGTGCTATGGCCTGTGGGTGGGTGGCTGGATATTTGCGCTTTCGTTCAAAGGCCTGGGATACAGACATCTGTACTCTGCGCTGGGACACAGAAGTGGATGTGCTAGCTGATGGTGCTTGCGAAGGTCTAGGTGCATGGCGGGAGGCATCCGGGCCTGCGTCTTGAACAGGGGATTGGCCAGCGCGTAACACAGGGGAAGAGGAGGCAGTGGTGTGACCCGCAGACACTGGTTGTGGACCCAGGTGTTCGGCCCACCTATTAAGGTGCTTTGATGCAATGTGGCGGATCATGCTGGTGGTGGTGAGGTTGCTAGTGTTCACGCCCCTGCTCATTTTGGTACGGCACAGGTTTTAAATTACAATTCTTTTATCGTCCGCACTTTCCTCAAAAAAGCTCCAGACTGCGGAACACCTACCGTTTGGCATGGGAGATTGCCGCAAGGGGGTTCTCTGTGTAACAGTTGCCTGTTTGGTGTGGCCCGCGTTCTCCCTTTTGCCATCCCACTGCCTCTTCCAGCCTGTTGCAGTGCTGCGGATCCCTCTCCCTCTGTACTGCTGTCCTTGCTCGGCTTTCCACCTTCCCAGGTTGGGTCAGTGACTTCATCGTCCAGCACCTCTTCTTCCACTTCCTCACTCTGGTCATCCACCTGACTTGTTGACCTAACAACAACCTCAGTTATTGACAACTGTGTCTCATCCTCATCATGAACCTCTTGCAGTTGACTTATTGGCAACTGTGTCTCATCATCATCCACCTCGTGAAACACTAATTGCCATTCCCCACCGTCATCTTCTTCTGACTGTGGATGCTCCAGAGTTTGGGAATCAGTGCACAAGATCTCCTCATGTCCTACTTCAAGCGGGCTTTGCGAGAGGCCCAAATCAAGGAATGGAGATGAAAAGAGCTCCTCGGAAGATCCGAGTGTGGGATTACTTGTTTGCCAAGACGCTCCATGATGGGAGGAAGGAGGATCAGGGTGAGGATTCTGTTGACCAGACTCTTGGCTACTGAGACTGGACTTTGTGAAAGACAGGGTGGTGCTTAACAGACTGGAAGCATTATTATATTGGTAGGATGAGGTCACTGTTAAAGAGATGGGCACTGTGGAGGTCACTGTTAAAGGGGCAGTCACTGTGTAGGTCACTGTTAAAGGGGCAAGCACTGTGGCGGTCACTGTTAAAGGGGTGGGCACTGTGGAGGTCACTGTTAAAGGGGCGGGCGCTATGCAGGTCACTGTTAAAGGGGCGGGTAGTGCGGAGGTCACTGTTAAAGGGGCGGGCACTGCGGAAGTCACTGTTAAAGGGGCGGGCACTGTGAAGGTCACTGTTAAAGGGGCATCCACTAAGAAGGTCACTGTTAAAGGTGTGGTCAATGTTAAAGGGGCAGGCACTATGAGGTCACTGTAAAGGGGCGTGCACTGTTAAAGAGGCAGGCACTGTGGAGGTCACTATTAAAGAGACGGGCACTGTGGAGGTCACTGTTAAAGGAGCAGTCACTTTTAAAGGGGCAAGCACTGTGGCGGTCACTGTTAAAGGGGCGGGCACTGTGGAGGTCACTTTTAAAGGGGAAGGCACTGTGTAGGTCAAAGTTAAAGGGGTGGCCACTGTGGAGGTCACTGTTAAAGGGGCGGGCACTGTGGAGATTACTGTTTTAGGGGCGGGCACTGTGGAGGTAATTGTAAAAGGTGCAGGCAGTGCGGAGGTCACTGTTAAAAGGGGCAGGCACTATTAAAGGGACGGGCAATGTGGAGGTCACTGTTAAAGGCGCGGGAGCTGTGCAGGTCACTGTTAAAGGGGCAGGCAGTGTGGAGGTCACTGCTAAAGGGGCGGGCACTGTGAAAGTCACTGTTAAAGGGGCGGGTATATGGAGGTCACTGTTAAAGGGGCATCCACTATGAAGGTCACTGTTAAAGCGGTGGTCAATGTTAAAGGGGCGGGCACTGTGGAGTTAACTGTTAAAGGGCAGGCTCTGTGGAGTTCTCAGTTAAAGGGCGGGCACTGTGGAAGTCACTGTTAACCACCTCAGCCCCCAGTGCTTAAACACCCTGAAAGACCAGGCCACTTTTTACACTTCTGACCTACACTACTTTCACCGTTTATTGCTCGGTCATGCGACTTACCACCCAAATGAATTTTACCTCCTTTTCTTCTCACTAATAGAGCTTTCATTTGGTGGTATTTCATTGCTGCTGACATTTTTACTTTTTTTGTTATTAATCGAAATTTAACGATTTTTTTGCAAAAAAATGAAATTTTTCACTTTCAGTTGTAGAATTTTGCAAAAAAAAACGACATCCATATATAAATTTTGCTCTAAATTTATTGTTCTACATGTCTTTGATAAAAAAAAATGTTTGGGTAAAAAAAAAATGGTTTGGGTAAAAGTTATAGCGTTTACAAACTATGGTACAAAAATGTGAATTTCCGCTTTTTGAAGCAGCTCTGACTTTCTGAGCACCTGTCATGTTTCCTGAGGTTCTACAATGCCCAGACAGTACAAACACCCCACAAATGACCCCATTTCGGAAAGTACACACCCTAAGGTATTCGCTGATGGGCATAGTGAGTTCATAGAACTTTTTATTTTTTGTCACAAGTTAGCGGAAAATGATGATTTTTTATTTATTTTTTTCTTACAAAGTCTCATATTCCACTAACTTGTGACAAAAAATAAAAAGTTCTATGAACTCACTATGCCCATCACGAAATACCTTGAGGTCTCTTCTTTCCAAAATGGGGTCACTTGTGGGGTAGTTATACTGCCCTGGCATTCTAGGGGCCCAAATGTGTGGTAAGGAGTTTGAAATCAAATTCTGTAAAAAATGACGAGTGAAATCCGAAAGGTGCTCTTTGGAATATGGGCCCCTTTGCCCACCTAGGCTGCAAAAAAGTGTCACACATCTGGTATCTCCGTATTCAGTAGAAGTTGGGGAATGTGTTTTTGGGTGTCTTTTTACATATACCCATGCTGGGTGAGATAAATATCTTGGTCAAATGCCAACTTTGTATTAAAAAAATGGGAAAAGTTGTCTTTTGCCAAGATATTTCTCTCACCCAGCATGGGTATATGTAAAATGACACCCCAAAACACATTCCCCAACTTCTACTGAATACGGAGATACCAGATGTGTGACACTTTTTTGAAGCCTAGGTGGGCAAAGGGGCCCATATTCCAAAGAGCACCTTTCGGATTTCACTCGTCATTTTTTACAGAATTTGATTTCAAACTCCTTACCACACATTTGGGCCCCTAGAATGCCAGGGCAGTATAACTACCCCACAAGTGACCCCATTTTGGAAAGAAGACACCCCAAGGTATTCCGTGAGGGGCATGGCGAGTTCCTAGAATTTTTTATTTTTTGTCACAAGTTAGTGGAAAATGATGATTTTTTTTTTTTTTTCATACAAAGTCTCATATTCCACTAACTTGTGACAAAAAATAAAAACTTCCATGAACTCGCCATGCCCATCAGCGAATACCTTGGGGTCTCTTCTTTCCAAAATGGGGTCACTTGTGGGGTAGTTATACTGCCCTGGCATTCTAGGGGCCCAAATGTGTGGTAAGGAGTTTGAAATCAAATTCTGTAAAAAATGACGAGTGAAATCCGAAAGGTGCTCTTTGGAATATGGGCCCCTTTGCCCACCTAGGCTGCAAAAAAGTGTCACACATCTGGTATCTCCGTATTCAGTAGAAGTTTGGGAATGTGTTTTGGGGTGTCATTTTACATATACCCATGCTGGGTGAGAGAAATATCTTGGCAAAAGACAACTTTTCCCATTTTTTTATACAAAGTTGGCATTTGACCAAGATATTTATCTCACCCAGCATGGGTATATGTAAAAAGACACCCCAAAACACATTCCCCAACTTCTACTGAATACGGAGATACCAGATGTGTGACACTTTTTTGCAGCCTAGGTGGGCAAAGGGGCCCATATTCCAAAGAGCACCTTTCGGATTTCACTCGTCATTTTTTACAGAATTTGATTTCAAACTCCTTACCACACATTTGGGCCCCTAGAATGCCAGGGCAGTATAACTACCCCACAAGTGACCCCATTTTGGAAAGAAGAGACCCCAAGGTATTCGCTGATGGGCATAGTGAGTTCATGGAAGTTTTTATTTTTTGTCACAAGTTAGTGGAATATGAGACTTTGTATGAAAAAAAATAAAATAAAAAAATCATAATTTTCCACTAACTTGTGACAAAAAATAAAAAATTCTAGGAACTTGCCATGCCCCTCACGGAATACCTTGGGGTGTCTTCTTCCCAAAATGGGGTCACTTGTGGGGTAGTTATACTGCCCTGGCATTTTCCAGGGGCCCTAATGTGTGGTAAGTAGGTAAATGACCTGTGAAATCCGAAAGGTGCTCTTTGGAATGTGGGCCCCTTTGCCCACCTAGGCTGCAAAAAAGTGTCACACATGTGGTATCTCCGTATTCAGGAGACGTTGGGGAATGTGTTTTGTGGTGTCATTTTACATATACCCATGCTGGGTGAGAGAAATATCTTGGCAAAAGACACTTTTCCCATTTTTTTATACAAAGTTGGCATTTGACCAAGATATTTCTCTCACCCAGCATGGGTATATGTAAAATGACACCCCAAAACACATTCACCAACTTCTCCTGAATACGGAGATACCACATGTGTGACACTTTTTTGCAGCCTAGGTGGGCAAAGGTGCCCAAATTCCTTTTAGGAGGGCATTTTTAGACATTTGGATACCAGACTTCTTCTCACGCTTTGGGGCCCCTAAAATGCCAGGGCAGTATAAATACCCCACATGTGACCCCATTTTGGAAAGAAGACACCCCAAGGTATTCAATGAGGGGCATGGCGAGTTCATAGAAAAAATAAAAATTTGGCACAAGTTAGCGGAAATTGATTATTTTTTTTTGTCACAAAGTCTCCCTTTCCGCTAACTTGGGACAAAAATTTCAATCTTTCATGGACTCTATAAGCCCCTCAGCAAATACCTTGGGGTGTCTTCTTTCCAAATTGGGGTCATTTGTGGGGTGTTTGTACTGCCCTGGCATTTGAGGGTCTCCGCAATCATTACATGTATGCCCAGCATTAGGAGTTTCTGCTATTCTCCTTATATTGAGCATACGGGTAATGAGATTTTTTTTTTCCGTTCAGCCTCTGGGCTGAAAGAAAAAAATGAACGGCACAGATTTTTTCATTCGCATCGATCAATGTGGATGAAAAAATCTCTGCCAAAAAAAGAAAAAGGAGGGGAAAGGCGTCTGCCAGGACATAGGAGCTCCGCCCAACATCCATACCCACTTAGCTCGTATGCCCTGGCAAACCCGATTTCTCCATTCACATCAATCGATGTGGATGAATAAATCATTGCCGGGATTTTTTTTTTTATATATATACAAAGTGTTTGCCAAAGTATATTAACACCGCCACCTCCTCAGCTCATATGCCTCGGCAAACGTATCTTTTACTGCAGAGGAGAAATCTCGTCTTGCAGCGCCGCATACACCGACTTGCGTGTAATCTGACAGCAGCGCAATGCTTCTGTCAGAATGCACATCAGTGCTGCAGCAAGTCGATCGGTTGGTCCACCTGGAAGGTAAAAAAAACAAAACAAAAAAGAAAAAACCAGGCCGCAACGCAATAAATTTATTAACTTCAGAACAGAACATATTAACTTTTTTTTTAACTTTTTTAACTTTTTTACTTACCGGTAATTTTTTTTTTGTTTCGTTTTTTTTACCTTTATAGAACAAACCTCTCCTTCCCCATGGGACAATGTGCAAAGCGCAAATCGCCCAAAGATGTGGCGAAGTACATTATGCACTTTATCCCAGGTGAAAGGAGAGGTTTGCAGCAGCTGTGAGTAAAAGGGCCCTAATAGCCCTGTGTGCCTGTCCTGTGAGATGCAATCCCTATGCTAGGTGTACCTGTGTGTGGTACTTCCGGAAACACTCTCCTAAGCATAGGGCAGGGTGGTCAGGGCAGTTAGGACAGAAATAGCGGGTGTCACGCCTTATTCCACTCCTGCTACAGACACAACATTTTTTTCGGGGTGGCGGTTGGGTTGAGGTACCAGCAACGACACTGGGGAAATGTCGCTCGTGTAGACGGCTAACTACACTGGTGGATGGGGCCACGGAACCTCCTGGGTAAAGGAGGCTCTCGATGATCTCTTCCTGGAATTTGAGGAAGGATCTTGTTCTCCCAGCCTTACTGTAGAGAACAAAACTATTATACAGCGCCAATTGAATTAAATATACAGACACCTTCTTATACCAGCGTCTGGTTCTGCGGGAAACTAAATAGGGAGCCAACATCTGGTCATTGAAGTCCACCCCTCCCATGAGCGCATTATAGTCGTGGACTGAGAGGGGCTTTTCAATGACACGGGTTGCCCTTTTAATTTGGATTGTCGTGTCTGCGTGAATGGAGGAGAGCATGTAAACGTCACGCTTGTCTCTCCATTTCACCGAGAGCAGTTCTTCGTTACACAAGGCAGCCCTCTCCCCCCTTGCAAGACGGGTGGTTACAAGCCGTTGGGGGAAGCCCACGCGACTAGTTCGCGCGATGCCACAGGCGCAAATCCGTTCTAGAAACAAATGCCTAAAGAGGGCCACACTTGTGTAAAAATTGTCCACATAAAGATGGTACCCCTTGCCGAATAAGGGTGACACCAAGTCCCAGACTGTCTTCCCACTGCTCCCCAGGTAGTCAGGGCAACCGACCGGCTCCAGGGTCTGATCTTTTCCATCATAGATCCGAAATTTGTGGGTATAGCCTGTGGCCCTTTCACAGAGCTTATACAATTTGACCGCATACCAGGCACGCTTGCTTGGGATGTATTGTTTGAAGCCAAGGCGCCCGGTAAAATGTATTAGGGACTTGTCTACACAGATGTTTTGCTCAGGGTTATACAAATCTGCAAATTTCTGGTTGAAATGGTCTATGAGGGGCCGAATTTTGTGGAGCCGGTCAAAAGCTGGGTGGCCTCTGGGACGGGAGGTGGTGTTGTCACTAAAATGCAGAAAACGCAGGATGGTCTCAAATCGTGTCCTGGACATAGCAGCAGAGAACATGGGCATGTGATGAATTGGGTTCGTGGACCAATATGACCGCAATTCATGCTTTTTTGTCAGGCCCATGTTGAGGAGAAGGCCCAGAAAAATTTTAAGTTCGGAAACTTGGACTGGTTTCCACCGGAAAGGCTGGGCATAATAGCTTCCCGGGTTTGCGGTTATAAATTGTGTGGCATACCGGTTTGTCTCTGCCACGACTAAGTCCAAGAGCTCCGCAGTCAAGAACAGCTCAAAAAATCCCAGGGCCGAACCGATTTGAGCCGTCTCAACCCGAACTCCAGACTGGGCGGTGAAAGGGGGAACTACAGGTGCGGCTGAAGTTGGTGACTGCCAATCAGGGTTTGCCAGCACCTCAGGGATTCTAGGGGCTCTACGGGCCTGTCTGCGCGGTGGCTGCGACGGGGTAACTACTGCACGTGCCACCGTACCAGCTTCAACTGCCCTTCTGGTGCTCGCTACTTCACCAGGTTGTACGGCAGTGCTGGTACTAGGTCCAGGAAGGGCTGCGCTGCTGGTGTATGCCTCACCACGTGATCCGGCAGCGACAGCCCCACTCTGCTGCTCTTGAAGCGGATCCTGCGTAACCTGTGGTCTAGCGACACGGGGCCGAGTACGCCTGGTGCTGCCAGGGACCTCAACCTCCTCGTCCGAACTTTGGGTCAGAGAGCCACTGCTTTCCACAGGTTCATATTCTGACCCGCTAGATTCGTCAGATGAGGGTTCCCACTCCTCATCCGACTGGGTCAGAATCCTGTAGGCCTCTTCAGAAGAATACCCCCTGTTTGACATTTTGGACTACTAAATTTAGGGGTATTCCCTGAGACTACCCAAGAAAAAAAGCAAACCTGTCTTACAAAGGGGAGGCTAGCGAAGTACCGGAGGCCGCTGCGGTTGATAAAAAATATCAAAACTGATTTTTTTATCGCCGCAGTGCGTGTAAAGTGAATGTGCAGTGATCAAAAAATAATAATTTTTTGTCACTGCGGTGGGGCGGGCGTGGGTGAACGCACGTGTGGGCGACCGATTAGGCCTGATCGGGCAAACACTGCGTTTTGGGTGGAGGGCGAGCTAAGGTGACACTAATACAATTATAGATCTGACTGTGATCAGTTTTGATCACTTACAGATACTATAAAAGTACAAATGCTGATTAGCGATACGCTAATCAGCGAATAAAAGTGACTGCGGTGCGGTGGGGTGGGCGCTAACTGACGCTAACTACCTAACAAAGGGGCCTAAACTATCCCTAAAACCTAACAGCCAATACTAGTGAAAAAAAAAAGTGACAGTTTACACTGATCACTTTTTGTCTTTCACTAGTGATTGACAGGGGCGATCAAAGGGGTGATCAAAGGGTTAATTGGGGTGCAGGGGGGTGATCTGGGGCTAAGGTGTGCTGTTTGGTGTACTCACTGTGAAGTCTGCTCCTCTGCTGGATCCAACCGACGAAAAGGACCAGCACAGGAGCAGAGAAGCCATATAACAGATCATATTTACTAATATGATCTGTTATATGGCTTGTGATTAGATTTTTAAAAAATCTGCAACCTGCCAGCGACGATCATTGGCTGGCAGGTTGCTGATGCAATTCTCCTCGAACTTTTGTCGGCCCGCGATGCGCATGCGCGGGCCGGCTGTGACCGAAATCTCGCGTCTCGCGAGAGGACGCGCCGGCGCGTCCACTCGGAATGAAACAACCACCTCCAGGACGCGTCTGTGCGTACAGCGGTCCGGAGGTGGTTAAAGTGGCGGGCACTGTGGATATCACTGTTAAAGAGGCGGCCATTATAAAGGTCAATATTAAAGAGGTGGTCAATGTAAAAGGGGCAGGCACTGTGGAGGTCATTGTGAAAGGGGCGGGCACTGTGTAGGTCACTGTTAAAGGGGCGAGTACTGTGGAGGTCACTGTCAAAGGGGCGAGCTCTGTGGAAGTCACTGTTAAAGGGGTGGGTGCTGTGGAGGTCACTGTTAAAGGGGCGGCCACTATGAAGGTCACTGTTAAAGGGGTGGTCACTATTAAAGGGGCAGTCATTGTGGAGGTCACTGTTAAAGGGGCAGTCACTGTTAAAGGGGTGGGCATTGTGGACGTCACTGTGGAGGTCATTGTTAAAGGGGCGGTCACTGTAAAGATCACTGTTAAATGGCGGACACTGTAAAGGTCACTGTTAAAAGGGCGGGCACTGTGGAGGTCACTGTTAAAGGGGCGGTCACTGTGGAGGTCACTGTTAAAGGGGTGTCACGCCTTATTCCACTCCTGCTACAGACACAACATTTTTTTCGGGGTGGCGGTTGGGTTGAGGTACCAGCAACGACACTGGGGAAATGTCGCTCGTGTAGACGGCTAACTACACTGGTGGATGGGGCCACGGAACCTCCTGGGTAAAGGAGGCTCTCGATGATCTCTTCCTGGAATTTGAGGAAGGATCTTGTTCTCCCAGCCTTACTGTAGAGAACAAAACTATTATACAGCGCCAATTGAATTAAATATACAGACACCTTCTTATACCAGCGTCTGGTTCTGCGGGAAACTAAATAGGGAGCCAACATCTGGTCATTGAAGTCCACCCCTCCCATGAGCGCATTATAGTCGTGGACTGAGAGGGGCTTTTCAATGACACGGGTTGCCCTTTTAATTTGGATTGTCGTGTCTGCGTGAATGGAGGAGAGCATGTAAACGTCACGCTTGTCTCTCCATTTCACCGAGAGCAGTTCTTCGTTACACAAGGCAGCCCTCTCCCCCCTTGCAAGACGGGTGGTTACAAGCCGTTGGGGGAAGCCCACGCGACTAGTTCGCGCGGTGCCACAGGCGCAAATCCGTTCTAGAAACAAATGCCTAAAGAGGGCCACACTTGTGTAAAAATTGTCCACATAAAGATGGTACCCCTTGCCGAATAAGCGTGACACCAAGTCCCAGACTGTCTTCCCACTGCTCCCCAGGTAGTCAGGGCAACCGACCGGCTCCAGGGTCTGATCTTTTCCATCATAGATCCGAAATTTGTGGGTATAGCCTGTGGCCCTTTCACAGAGCTTATACAATTTGACCGCATACCAGGCACGCTTGCTTGGGATGTATTGTTTGAAGCCAAGGCGCCCGGTAAAATGTATTAGGGACTTGTCTACACAGATGTTTTGCTCAGGGTTATACAAATCTGCAAATTTCTGGTTGAAATGGTCTATGAGGGGCCGAATTTTGTGGAGCCGGTCAAAAGCTGGGTGGCCTCTGGGACGGGAGGTGGTGTTGTCACTAAAATGCAGAAAACGCAGGATGGTCTCAAATCGTGTCCTGGACATAGCAGCAGAGAACATGGGCATGTGATGAATTGGGTTCGTGGACCAATATGACCGCAATTCATGCTTTTTTGTCAGGCCCATGTTGAGGAGAAGGCCCAGAAAAATTTTAAGTTCGGAAACTTGGACTGGTTTCCACCGGAAAGGCTGGGCATAATAGCTTCCCGGGTTTGCGGTTATAAATTGTGTGGCATACCGGTTTGTCTCTGCCACGACTAAGTCCAAGAGCTCCGCAGTCAAGAACAGCTCAAAAAATCCCAGGGCCGAACCGATTTGAGCCGTCTCAACCCGAACTCCAGACTGGGCGGTGAAAGGGGGAACTACAGGTGCGGCTGAAGTTGGTGACTGCCAATCAGGGTTTGCCAGCACCTCAGGGATTCTAGGGGCTCTACGGGCCTGTCTGCGCGGTGGCTGCGACGGGGTAACTACTGCACGTGCCACCGTACCAGCTTCAACTGCCCTTCTGGTGCTCGCTACTTCACCAGGTTGTACGGCAGTGCTGGTACTAGGTCCAGGAAGGGCTGCGCTGCTGGTGTATGCCTCACCACGTGATCCGGCAGCGACAGCCCCACTCTGCTGCTCTTGAAGCGGATCCTGCGTAACCTGTGGTCTAGCGACACGGGGCCGAGTACGCCTGGTGCTGCCAGGGACCTCAACCTCCTCGTCCGAACTTTGGGTCAGAGAGCCACTGCTTTCCACAGGTTCATATTCTGACCCGCTAGATTCGTCAGATGAGGGTTCCCACTCCTCATCCGACTGGGTCAGAATCCTGTAGGCCTCTTCAGAAGAATACCCCCTGTTTGACATTTTGGACTACTAAATTTAGGGGTATTCCCTGAGACTACCCAAGAAAAAAAGCAAACCTGTCTTACAAAGGGGAGGCTAGCGAAGTACCGGAGGCCGCTGCGGTTGATAAAAAATATCAAAACTGATTTTTTTATCGCCGCAGTGCGTGTAAAGTGAATGTGCAGTGATCAAAAAATAATAATTTTTTGTCACTGCGGTGGGGCGGGCGTGGGTGAACGCACGTGTGGGCGACCGATTAGGCCTGATCGGGCAAACACTGCGTTTTGGGTGGAGGGCGAGCTAAGGTGACACTAATACAATTATAGATCTGACTGTGATCAGTTTTGATCACTTACAGATACTATAAAAGTACAAATGCTGATTAGCGATACGCTAATCAGCGAATAAAAGTGACTGCGGTGCGGTGGGGTGGGCGCTAACTGACGCTAACTACCTAACAAAGGGGCCTAAACTATCCCTAAAACCTAACAGCCAATACTAGTGAAAAAAAAAAGTGACAGTTTACACTGATCACTTTTTGTCTTTCACTAGTGATTGACAGGGGCGATCAAAGGGGTGATCAAAGGGTTAATTGGGGTGCAGGGGGGTGATCTGGGGCTAAGGTGTGCTGTTTGGTGTACTCACTGTGAAGTCTGCTCCTCTGCTGGATCCAACCGACAAAAAGGACCAGCACAGGAGCAGAGAAGCCATATAACAGATCATATTTACTAATATGATCTGTTATATGGCTTGTGATTAGATTTTTAAAAAATCAGCAACCTGCCAGCGACGATCATTGGCTGGCAGGTTGCTGATGCAACTCTCCTCGAACTTTTGTCGGCCCGCGATGCGCATGCGCGGGCCGGCTGTGACCGAAATCTCGCGTCTCGCGAGAGGACGCGCCGGCGCGTCCACTCGGAATGAAACAACCACCTCCAGGACGCGTCTGTGCGTACAGCGGTCCGGAGGTGGTTAAAGTGGCGGGCACTGTGGATATCACTGTTAAAGAGGCGGCCATTATAAAGGTCAATATTAAAGAGGTGGTCAATGTAAAAGGGGCAGGCACTGTGGAGGTCATTGTGAAAGGGGCGGGCACTGTGTAGGTCACTGTTAAAGGGGCGAGTACTGTGGAGGTCACTGTCAAAGGGGCGAGCTCTGTGGAAGTCACTGTTAAAGGGGTGGGTGCTGTGGAGGTCACTGTTAAAGGGGCGGCCACTATGAAGGTCACTGTTAAAGGGGTGGTCACTATTAAAGGGGCAGTCATTGTGGAGGTCACTGTTAAAGGGGCAGTCACTGTTAAAGGGGTGGGCATTGTGGACGTCACTGTGGAGGTCATTGTTAAAGGGGCGGTCACTGTAAAGATCACTGTTAAATGGCGGACACTGTAAAGGTCACTGTTAAAAGGGCGGGCACTGTGGAGGTCACTGTTAAAGGGGCGGTCACTGTTAAAACTGTGGGCATACTGGAGGTCACTGTTAAAGGGGAGGACACTGTGGAGGTCACTATTAAAGGGGCAGGCACTGTGGAGGTCACTGTTAAAGTGGCGTTCACTGTTAAAAGGGCGTGCACTTTTAAGGTCACTGTTAACAGAGCGGACACTATGGAGGTCTCTGTTAAAGGGGCTGGCACTGTGGAGGTCACTATTAAAGGGGCGGGTACTGTGGAGGTCACTATTAAAGGGGCAGACGCTGTGGAGGTCACTGTTAAAGGGGTGGTCAATGTTAAAGGGCTGGGCACTGTGGAAGTCACTGTTAAAGGGGCAGGCACTGTGGAAGTCACTGTTAAAGGGGCGGGCACTGTGAAGGTCACAGTTAATGGGGCAGCCATTATGAAGGTCACTGTGAAAGGGGTGGTCACTGTTAAAGGGGCGGGCACTGTGGAGGTCACTGTTAAAGGGGCTGGTACTGTGGAAGTCACTGTTAAAGGGGCGGGCACTGTGGAGGTCACTGTTAAAGGGGCAGGTCACTGTTAAAGATGCAGTCACTGTTAAAGGGGCGGGCACTGTGAAGGTCACTGTTAAAGGGGCAGGCACTGTGGAGGTCAATGTTAAAGGGGTGGGCACTGTGGAGGTCAATGTTAAAGGGGCGGGCACTGTGGAGGTCACTGTTAAAGGGGCTGGTACTGTGGAAGTCACTGTTAAAGGGGCAGGCACTGTGGAGGTCACTGTTAAAGGGGCAGGTCACTGTTAAAGATGCAGTCACTGTTAAAGGGGCGGGCACTGTGAAGGTCACTGTTAAAGGGGCAGGCACTGTGGAGGTCAATGTTAAAGGGGTGGGCACTGTGGAGGTCAATGTTAAAGGGGTGGCCACTGTGGAGGTCACTGTTAAAGGGGCGGGTACTGTGGAAATCACTGTTAAAGGGGCAGGCACTGTGGAGGTCATTGTTAAAGGGGCGGGTACTGTAGAGGTCACTGTTATGGGGGAAACTGTTAAAATCTTTTTACGACACATGGAAACATAAAATTAAATAGATGAAATATACCCGTGCGAAGCCGTGTCCTTCTGTATGTAGTATTCTTATAATTTATCATTGTTGGAACATGCAGACTGAATGCATTGTATACCATTCTATTTAAAGGGATTATCCAACTTCAATGTGTGGTTTAAATCCCTCTCCTCCCAAAGGGACCTGTCTACGACAGAATACTTTCTCCCAGAGGCTCTATTCTAGCTGCTTGTATCCTCCACTATCCTCCACTATCTTCACAATGCTTTGCTCCCCATATGTAAACTTCTGGTACAGACACGGGTCATGTTTGCCGCTGTAGACAATGACTGGCGGCAATGGTGATGTATCTCCCAAGCAGCAAGTGACCGTAGTGATGTGGACCCACAGAGCTTGAGCCGAGTTTCGAGGAGCAGATAAGTATATTTCCCTTGACAGGATACATTGGGTGGGGATGGGCATGGGGGGTAATTTAAAAACACACTGAAGTTGGAAATCACTTTTAAAGTTGACTACCAATAATATGTCACAACTTCTTGTTAAAGCTAAATGTACACCACAACATAAGCTGCCAGTATGACCAAGCACCCACCCAGAAGAAAAAGCTGGATTTTGAGAGTTTATGGAAGGAGAAGCAGTAGCAGTCTTCCAGTTAGTTCTTTTGCAGTGCACCAGAGCCCAGCTAAGCTTGAGGACACAGCTCCAAGGTCAGTTCTTAGCCCATCTTGGGACTAAGGGTCTGATTGCAATATTTTGGTTGTTGCCAACTGTACCTTCCAGTATAAGTACCCAAACGGAGAACATAAAGTATAGAGGCACCTAGCCGAGCGACTACACATCTTTTAAAGGCTGATAAAGACTGTGGGTGTAAATGAGAAAGACTGAGAATTCTCATGCTATGTGCCTGCAATCCCCACGCACAATTATGGGAGAGCAGAAGGGTCCATTTTCTAAGCTGTTGAAGTTATTCTAGTTATGCTTGTGGACTGTATAATTCTGTGAAATATCCCATTGATTGTTCCTTGAGTGCTTATTCCATCAACTGAGATGTATCGGCTGGCCATTGCAAAGACCTGTGTTACATGCTCACCGCAAGCTGAGTTCTGGACACATGGTGCACCACATTCATTGCTGCGTGATTCTACTTTGGTGGAGGGTGGCCACCTAAGTGACCACCAGAGGCACTTAGGTAGCCATAGATGTGTGTCTAGTAGCAGATTTCTTGCTGTGGTTGAGCCTCCATGCCTTGGTGAAGATCCATTTGTACTGTAGAACCAGATTGGTAAATTTGTCTGTTGATTTAATTAAGAAAGAGTTCAGCACAAAACATGTCTTCCAAGTCCCTGCAAGTTCTATGTAACATAGTACATGCTGGAGGTGAGGTGGTACAACCTTCTTCTCTTTCATGCTGTTATGTCTAACACTGAGAGAAGGGAGGGGGAGAACAGAGAAAGCTTTCAGAAACAGGAGTAGTGGTCTAATGGATTTATGCCAGATTCAGCATCAGCACCATCTAGGTGAAGGACTTACACTCACTCTGTAGAATCAAAATGGTAGGATAGTTTTCATAAATACAATTGAGAAAGTTGCTTAATTTTGCAATAAGGAAGCAAATGAGAAATAATCACATTCACTGCAAGGAATTCTGAAACTTTTAATTGTGAAAGCCTAAGAAAATCAGGATTTCGCGTGTTGCTCAGATTTCTATATGTTACATATATTAATTTACAAAACAAAATAACGCACCCAGTCCAAAATATCAGAATGTTGCAAAACTCAACCTATGCCTCAGCCAGATGTGATTAGACACTGGGTCTTGCCACAAGAGGGCATAAAAGTGCTTTGCCCACTGTCCTATAAAAAGGCCACGTTTGGGTAGAGTACCTCTTGTTGAGAGATCATCGACTGAGAGAAACAGGATGATCATTTTGATAAATAGACCACCATTTAGGCCATTCTGACCTATCTTTTAGGAGTTGAGGGCTGTGGTTATGTGAGGGCACACACACACACACACGGCAAACAGGCTTTGGACAACCTAGAAAGATCACCAGTAGAGATGATGTCTGGATTGACAGAAAAGTATGAACAGCTCCCACAGTCTCAATATCCACCATCCAGATACAGATGGTACCTTTATTACACACCCTTGCCTCTGCCCGGACCATTTCCACGTGCTTAGCAGAAGGGAATTTGGTGTCACTGCACCCATTACATGTGCTTTGACAGCCAGCTGCCATCACATTTGTTTGCTGTTGTGCCGTGAATGAGAAACCTGGATTGCTATGGCCTGGAACTGTATAGTCTTTAGCAATGGATCAAGGTTCTGTTTGGGATCCTACAATGGCTGGGTTCAAATATGGAGGCCTCGCTGTGAGCGCTTCAATCCTGACTTTGTTGTAGAGCAACACACTGCCTCAACTGCTGGTGTGATGATCTGAGGAGTCATAGCATACGACAGTCAATCACCCTTAGTAGTGATATGAGGGACACTAACAGCTCAGCGATATGTGCAGGACGTCCTGTGATGCCTCTCATGGTAGGGCTTCCAACTGGCATTTTTTTAGCTTCCAACTGGCAACCTACCAGTGTGGATAAGGATCTACAGGCCCAACTGCAACATCTGTGGGCAAATGTGCGGGATATCATACAGAACCTGTATGCTTCTATGCCCAAGCATATTTCATGCTGCATCCAGACTAGAGCCAGCCCAACAGGTACTAGAGCTTCACCACAAGAACAACTCAATATCAGTGTTCACACATATACACAGAACTAAGTGGGATGTGAATAGTAATGTGGATACTTGAGTTTGCAAATGTTTTCCATGCCAGAATTGACAGAAATCAGAGGTGTCGATTGACTGCATCAAAGCCTCAGGCTTATTATTATATTCGGAGCCCTCTTGAGCCAAAGAAGTGAGAGGTGGGTGTCACAAATGGCATCTCACTGCCATCCCCACTGTTATTTTCAGATAGGAAAGAACTCCCATCACTTTATTTAATGTCAACTTCTAACCTCAGTGTGAATACAACCACGAACAAAACGATTTCCGTACAGTAAAAGTCACTTATGTAGGAGGTTTGAAAAGATTTCACCACATGTAAGAACATGATTCAGAAATTTCACAGGCTGAATAGGTTCAACATCAGAGCAATACTGCTGCACTAGAACAGCATACAGTATACAGTATATGACCTTGCTGGTACCTACACCATTCAGATAGTGAAGCTGGGTCACTAAAAAGACAATACAAACAGTATATACACTACTGGTATCAAAATAAAATATATATCATAGTCACGAAATAAGCTAAAGAACACAAAGTGATTAAAAGGGTATCACAACCTACCATAAAAGTTTTATCACCTACAGTATCCACTGGATAGGTGGTGTTAAGTCGGTGCAGATCCTAGCTGTTGGACCCCAGGGATATAACATTATTACTTATTCACTTGAATTTTTTGGGTTAATTATATAAAATTGGTTAAAAAAAACCAAAAAAATAACTTTCTTGTCCAAAATGTCACCTAGACGAGATAAGGGAAAAGCAGTTTTTACCCAGGAAAACTGTATCATAGGAAATCTGCATCAAAATCAGTGCTGTATCCACATCTAAATCCGCATGACTAGACCTCCGCACCCAAAACCGTAAATAATTCATGCAAATTTGGAGGATTTAGATGTGGATTTGGCTGCAAATCCCGAAAGAGAGAACTTACCCAAAGGTTAAAAGTAGTATTGAGCGAAGCGAAGCATCCGAAGTAGAATTCGGTCAGAATTTTTAAAAAAATTGATTCTAAACGAAGCCAAATTTCCTTGTGCTTTGTAGTAACTAATCATGTTTCCTAAAATAGTGGCAATGAAAGAATGTAAAAACATATTCACCTCATCCACTTGCTCACGCAGAGGCAGTCCGCTCCTCTCTTGATGACGTCACCACGTGATCATGCTGGGAGTGCATGGTCATGTCATCATGCTTGACGCAGGTCCTTCTACAGGTCTTTTTCCAGACTGCCTCTGTGCAAGCAAGTGGAGGAGGTGAATTATTTATTTTTTAAACCCAAAAGGCCATATTGCACTAGCGCTTTACCATTTTTAATGGCCATTAGACGGGTGCACTTCTATCTAAGCAGCTGTTAAAAACGCCCCTATTGATAGGCTGAATGAAGCTTTAACATAACGACTCGTGACAAACTAATTAGTAACAAATCAAATTTCTTGTCAAACTTCGGCGAAGCTGCCGAATCAAATTTTTCAAAACTTCATACCTCTCTAGGTAAAAGCATAAAAATAAAATAAAAATGGTCCAGTCTTCCTTTTTATTTTTCTCTCAGGATAGATATACGCTATCCTTAGCTCAGGTAGGTTTAAATTTTTTTACTGTAGATTTTCCAACCACATCAGCAGGAAGCTTGTTCTAAGAATCTACTGCTCTTTCCTTAAAATAATAGGGCGCATCTACTAATTCTTTTCAATAGTAAAATAACGGGGACTGACTGTAGACAAGTGGGCTAAAGATGCCAAAATTTATCACCATTGCTTTTTTTTGCCACTTTTGCTTCATGAAGAGATCTAACACCAAATTTTGGGGCTATCACATTAGTAAATATGGGTAATTAACCAGGTTATTCAAGTTAAGTTCTTAAGGTCTTTGGAACTGTTCTATTTTACCAATGTCTTTTTGTAGGTGAGGTCTCCAGAACTGGACACAATCCCCCAGATTTATACAGCAGGATCACAATCTCCCTCTTTCTTCTTTTTTGCATCAGATAGTTTTTATTAAACAGCTTTTCCAAAATTATACAAACAATAAGAACTCCTTCTTTACAGATAGTATTACAGCCGATCAAATGAATGACATACACAGCCACCCACCCCCTAGAGACGAGACGGTCCGCCATTTGTAATAACTATTTTGCATCTCATCATACTGTCCAACTGACAGTCAGTAAAAAACATATCCCTCCCATGTATGTGCATAGGGCCTATCAATAATCATACCTAACCACTTACTCAGGGCTCCAGGATCACTCATTAGTCCAACCTGGTTTGTTTCTTGTCATATCCGACTCCTACACAAATACTGATTTCCAGTCACTCATCGCTGTCTGCCCCCACCAGCATAAGGGGGTACTAAGGGAAGTCTAGCCAGACCCAGTGGAGGAAAACTCTGCCCCAGCGGAGGACCACTTATCCCACTTATCACACTTCCTCTTAACATACACCCCCCTTTCCAGACAGAGTATATCATTCATCCTGTTAAGGAATTCAGCCACCGAGGGAGGCTGTTGACGAATCCAGTATCGAGCTATCAGTTTTCAGGCTTAAAATAATAGGAGTTGTACCCCAAGACGCACCTCATGATTCGCAATGTTCACCACCCCCAGTAGAAAGGCCCTAGGAGTAACCGGCACCTCAATTCAGTATGCATCTTTAATCATTTTTAACACCCCTGCCCAGAAGCTCGAGAGCATCTCGCACTCACAAAACAAGTGCATTAGAGATGCAGGTCATTGCCCACACTGTGGGCAGGAGGCATCCATTCTAGCCCCAATTTTGAACAGAAAGGATGAGGTTCTGTATACTCGATGGATCAGCAACAATTAGGACATGCCGATAGTTGCGGCGTCAGAGCCAATATCTCATTCCATTGTTCATCCGAAATAGGGCTGACATCCTCCTCCCACCTCTGCCTAACCGGGAGTGATCCCTCTCCTATGGACTTTACAAAAAGATTCCTATATATTGAAGAGATCAGCCCCTTCGTAGGGGACCTAGTAAGGATATGTTGCAGGAGTGGAACCCGCACACAGGTCACTGGGATAGAATTAGCCTGCGACTGGAATGCGTGTCTCTGCTGCAGAAATTGATAGAAGGCAGTACGAGGCAGAGAAAACTCCTCTCTAAACTGATCAAATGCCTTGAACTCCCTTCTTTTCCCACGGGGAGAACCCTTCCAGGAAGAATATCTCAGGCAGCTGAGGGTTGTTCCAGAGCGGTGTAGTCTGGGTGAAGCCCATTATGGACAACACCTCCCGGCACTTGTGCCAAACCTTACTTATCAAGTTAATTGTAGGCAGTCCTGCAACATGAGCGGGGAGGCCACCCTGTTTCAATACGACTATAGGGGATCTACACTTTATAATGTGGGCCACAAATTTTGCTCACGGGCTTCCTCCAGGAGCCCATCCCCAGCCCCCCAGGTGTTGCATCTGTGAGGCGATAAAGTAAAGCCAAGGATTGGGAAGAGACAGTCCCCCTGAGTTCTTCCCTCTCTGTAAGGTTTCCAGCTCAAGATCAAGCTTCTAAACAGGCCCTGTATTTTAAAAAATATCCTCTGCAGGATCCACACAGAACATACATGAGGTTCGGCATCAATATCATTTTAAGGAGATTACTCCTACCAGTCATAGTTAGTGGCAGTAATTTTATCTATCATAATTTCTAGCAGCGGTTCAATGTCGTCTTTTATATAGTGACTGATATCAGAGGAACAGGGGTGTAACTACAATAGCGGCAGACCATGCGACTGCTATGGGGCCCGGGGAAAGAGGGGGCCCAGTTGGGACCATCTCCTCTTCTACTGGGGGTGAAAACTTGATCAGGAAAAATATATATCCTCTAGATAAACAAATTTTTGCAAATGAGGCAGTGGAAAAAATGGCCCAAGGGTCACTGAAGAGGTTTAGGCGGAAACCCTTCTGTCCTGTGTGGGGGGCCTGGTTTAATCCTTGCTATGGAACCCTTACTTCTCTATGTACGTCACTGCAGAAGAGACTGTAATACCTAGATAAAAGCTCTTAGTAACTTGCAGCCGGGTGGACAGAAGGGAGAAACCAGATGGAATCGGGTCCAACAGAAACAGAATGGATTTATCCCAGTTTATACGGAGACCCAATCTGTCACCGAAATCATGTATAAGGGACATTATGGGACCGAGTGACTCCTTTAAATCCCCAACATAGATTGTTGGGGAGACACCTTCTTGACTAATGCCTGCCAGAAACCCTACAATCTGTCTGGATGACCTCAGTAGACATGCAAGCGATTCAATTGCTATAGCAAAGAGAAGGGGAGAGAGGGGACAACCTTGTTGGGTGCCCCTTTCCAATTCAAAGGGTTCTGAGGTAGTGCCATTGGCAATAATGCGCGCCACTGAGCTTTGATATAGCAACTGGACCAAAGAAATAAAAGTATCCCCAAAGCCCATAGCCCTGAACACTCCCCATGGATATTGCCATTCAATGCTATCGAAGCAGGGGGCGTACATACAGGGGTCACAGGGGTCGCAGTTGCGACCGGGCCTGGCACTCCTGGGGGCCCGGCTGCCTGTGGACCCCTGGCCCTCCCCTGCAGTAGTGCTGCTTTTGTGTAGCCGGAAGAAAGGGAGAGGAGCAGAGAGCGTGAGGAAGCCGGAGGAAGAGAAAAAAAAAAAAGGTCTTAATTGCTTACATTTAAGGTGAGTTCAGACTGATCTGAGGTCTGATGGAGGCTGAGTGGGGGTCTCCCCATGGGGGTCTTTGGGCTGATATGAGGTGTGATGGGGGCTGACTAGGGGTCTCATCATGGGGGTCTTTGGGCTGATCTGAGGTCTGATGGGGGCTGAGTTGGCTGATATGAGGTCTCTGCAGTGGCAGAGAAACTCACTGAGGCCGGCAGCAGCCATTTTAGTCAGATTACAGCCCCTCTGCAGCTTTGGCTCTAATCTGACTGAAATAGCTGCTGCTGGCCTCAGTCTCTCTGCCACTGCTGCTCTTAGGGTGGCCAGACGTCCGGTCACTTTAAGTACCAATGGCAGGGGGCAGGGCCTGGCAGCATGTCCGGATCACACCAGGGATCTCAAGTCTCCCTGGGGTTCAGGGAGTCTTCCGCTATTAGATAGCGGCTCCCTGACACTTGCATATGAGACAATATATCCCATAGCAGAGCAGAGAGATAAGAGAAGTGACAGGACACAGAGTTTAGATTACAGGTTGAATTAACCCTTTAGGGTCAAATTGGCTTCTCAAAGAGATATACATGTTAAAGGCATCCCTTCTTCTGTCTCATTCAGTAGCTATATAACTATTGAGAGAGATGTATTTTTTTTAAATACATTTACACATTTAACCCTCCATTTTAATTATATTATTTACCCCAGTGTTAAATTCACACCCCCTGGATGCTTGATTTTTTTCCTACAGTGCGGTAGATAATTACACACAGGGTTCTAAAGAATAAACTTCCTGACTCAGACCAAGAGCCGACTCAGCGAGTGAATCGAAGCATCCGCGCATGCGCATTGCGCAACCTAAGCTTCGGTTCACTTGCTTCTTGTCAGCTCAGCGAATGAACCGAAGATTCGATTCATGAATCGGTTCATTTGAATGAACTGATTCAAATGAACCGATTCATGTGAAAGATCCGAACTTCCCATCTCTAGTTTACTCGCAGTAAACCTTTCCGGCAACCTGTAGCAGAGTCCCCTTCTCGGCGCGTGCGCACAGTGCAAGAATAAGCCGATGCCAGCAGTCCGCAACGGCGCATCAGGCTGAGCCTGTGCGCACGCGCGGGATCTCAAAGCGGGAGGAGGGGGAGGGAGGGAGAGGCGGCACTGAGGAGTAGAAGGCGGCGCTGGGCACGAACTGCGATGTGTGCAGCCGGGCACCATGCATCCACAGACCTCCCCTGCTTGGGCACCTTAATCCAATGATTGACAGGTTAGTAAAACCAGTTTTTCCGCAGTATAAAGCCACAAATAGCTTTTATAAGGCGACCTTAGAAATCAGAATGCTACCCTGGACATGAGCAGATGTTTAGCTCACAGGGCTTATAGGTGGTGACAGAATCCCTTTAATCATATACAGAAATATGATAATTTGGGGCAGGGTAATGAGCCCAGTCCTCCACACCATAGAGCAAAGTGTGCAGATACGGCATATGTTTGGAAAATGTAATAAAAAGTTTGTGAAAGAAAAAAAAAGAAAACCTCCCTGAAATGAGAAGTGCACCTCCCTGAAATGAGAAGTGCACCTCCCTGAAATGAGTTTTTGCAGGTTGGGATGTCTGTCACACTGCGTGCTTACGTGATGTCACAAAGTTATCAGCGCTGCAGGTCCGGCAGGAAGTTGGGAACAGAGGAGCACGGGAGCCACTGCTAGTTTGCCACTGCCCACTTGCCCAGTAGTCTGACTCTATACTACAGTCACTCACCCCACCTCGCATCATTCTCTCTCTCTCTGACAGACATTTCTGCCAGCCTGAGCCAGGCCCAGGAGCAGCACTCATTCAGCCAGCCAGAACCCACACTGAGCCCAGCCAGTCTCCAGCGTTCAGCCTTGCCAGTTGCCACTGACTTTCAGCGGGTTGATTCAGCAGCTTTCAGCCAGAGCCAGCTCAGGTTATGTATATTATTATATGTGAGGTGGCCTGGTATAAGTTATACATCTTCTGGTATATTAAGATGTATAACTTATATCAGCTGTACATATATAATTATATACAGGAGATACCTAGGTTATACCAGCTGTACATATATCATTTTATACAGGAGATACCCAGGTTATACAAGCATGGCCCATATCACTATATATAAGAAGATGTATAACTTATACCAGCTGTACATATATAATTATATACCGGAGATGCCCAGGTTATACAAGCATGGCTCATATCACTATATATAAGAAGATGTATAACTTATACCAGCTGTACATATATAATTATATACAGGAGATACCCAAGTTATACCAGCATAGTTCATATCACTGTATACAGAAGATGTATAACTTATACCAGCTATACATACAGTCCTGATCAAAAGTTTAAGACCACTTGAAAAATGGCAAAAAATCATATTTTACATGGCTGGATCTTAACAAGGTTCCAAGTAGAGCTTCAACATGCAACAAGAAGAAATGAGAGTGAGACAAAACATTTTTTGAGCATTCAATTAATTGAAAATAACTCCCATTTCCTCTTGTTGCATGTTGAAGCTCTACTTGGAACCTTCCGCAAATGGGTCCCTAACACTAAATATACTGCCTCACTTTGGACTTACTTAAGCCTACAATATTCAGGGCAGTGTAGGAACCAGCTACAAACATACTCTGCTCAGAAGTCCCAGGTACATGGGCGTGTTCAGTCAAAAGAGGTGCGACTCTCAATATATTGCAAGAAAATTTAGACTAGAACCTTCAGAATCACAGGTGCATATCCATGAAGCAAACATAATCACAAAATACAAAATTGCTGCACTCTGTTATATATACAAACAATAGAGCTAAGAAAAGGGGGTCTGTGGAAGCCACCTTGACGCCTGGTAGATGGGCCCAACACATATGTGCGCTAAGAGCTTCCATTACTCATTTATAGTCGGTATTGTACCACTTTTATCTAGAATGACCCCCATTTCTTAGCTCTATTGTTTGTATATATAACGGTGTGCAGCCATTTTGTTTTTTTGTGATTATGTTTGCTTCATGGATATGCACCTGTAATTCTGAAGGTTCTAGTCTAAATTTTCTTGCTATATAGCAGAACATGTATTACTTATACCAGCTGTACATATATAATTATATACAGGAGATACCCAGGTTATACCAGCATGGTCCATATCACTATATATAAGAAGATGTATAACTTATACCATCTGTACATATATAATTATATACAGGAGATGCCCAGGTTATACCAGCATGCTCCATATCACTGTATACAGAAGATGTATTACTTATACCATCTGTACATATATAATTATATACAGGAGATGCCCAGGTTATACCAGCATGCTCCATATCACTATATATAAGAAGATGTATAACTTATACCATCTGTACATATATAATTATATACAGGAGATGCCCAGGTTATACCAGCATGCTCCATATCACTATATATAAGAAGATGTATAACTTATACCATCTGTACATATATAATTATATACAGGAGATGCCCAGGTTATACCAGCATGCTCCATATCACTATATATAAGAAGATGTATAACTTATACCATCTGTACATATATAATTATATACAGGAGATGCCCAGGTTATACCAGCATGCTCCATATCACTATATATAAGAAGATGTATAACTTATACCATCTGTACATATATAATTATATACAGGAGATAACCAGGTTATAGCATCAGCGTGGTCCACTATATCACTATATACAAGAAGATGCTATACCGTATATCATCATCTTGTATATAGTGTTATACAGTATATAATATATATATACATACACGCGCGTTCACGGCGTGTGTGTTTGTGCTTTAGGGTGCACACCCTAATGCAATAGGCTGTGCACGCCAATGGTTAAGTGCCTGAACCCTGACATTCAGTCCCACCCTCCTCTGACCCTCTGCTCACCAATCAGCGCTGCTGCTCTCCCCAACGCCCAATCCGCCCCCCGGCACCTGGCGCTCTACGTTGTGCATAATGCTACGTTGTGCGTACGTCCCTGGAGGACCTCACCCGTACCACGCTAAGCCCACCTGCCGTCGGTAGGCCTGTATAATGTGCCCTGCTCAGGGCTCATGCTGCCACTGTTACTGCCGCATTGCCACATTGTCCCAGGCCTTTGCACATTGCTATACACATGGGGGTATGTGCAAAGCATTGCACCCTAGTGTCTGTAGTACAGAGTCTGTACTACAGACACTATAATGCAATGCTCTTCCCAGTTTGCACATACCCCCATGTGTATAGTAGGTGTGTACATACTAGGGTATACAGACTAGTTTTATTAAAATGTAAATAAGCCCCTCCCTCAATAAATAGTCCCCATTTTCCTAAAATTTTTATAATTATGTAACTCCTAATTTTTTTTTAATATGGCCTTTGTACATAATGCTTCAAGTAAAATCATATAAACCACTTTTTTTTGTCATTTTGGTGTTTTTCCTGATTAATCGTTGAAATTATCGACAACTAATCGATTATTCATATAATCGTTAGCTGCAGCCCTAACCGTGTGTGGTCTCTTTAGAACTTACATTGGCGGCCGCCGCTGGGCCCCATTGGACTAATGCCACAGTCAGTGCACGAGGGGGGGCCACCCATGTGTTGCCTGGGGGAGGGCCCGCCCCCAGCAGGAAGTTGCACGAACCTTTTGCTTGCGGCGGTGACGCTGATGTACAGGGCCAGAAATCCCAGTAGGCCTGCATAACTTCAGGGCCAGTTTACAGCCGCAACAGGTGGGGGATGAGCAGTCGGTAGGTGATCGACAGTAGGGTACCACACGGCACAATGCTCCCCTCTTGCTAGTCACTGCATGTAGATTGGCAAAGAAGACCGTGGAAGTGCTCACTAAGAACAACAAGCACTTCCTTTTAGACTGCGTACATCAGTCTGCTCGGCCATGCTACAAAGAGTTGGAGCCGGAGGGGAGGGTGGAGAGACACATGGAGGAGCTGGGGACTCATATTCAGGGCTGCAGTTTATGGTGGAATTATAAGAAAAATTAGCATGTAATGTTAGGTTAAATTTTTTTGTACTTTATTTACAGAAAACTAGTTTTTCCAAGTATGTCATCCTATCAACATAAGAGTGGTGCTCAAAAACGTAAACCGAAAAGGGAAGAGAATTTGAAAACTGGGAAACTTCCAAAAATAAGCAGCTACTTTTCCACTCCTACAGCTGCTAGTGTTCCTCCTGTACAGAGTAACACTGAAAGTGAAATGTCTGTGGAAAGTGCTGTTGATGTCACAGAGGTGGAAATCAGCGAGTGCACTTACTCCAGTTCTTTAGATATAGTGAGCGATGATAACCCTGATGAAGGTAGTAGCACAAGTCTACCAACTAAAGAAATAATGCAGTCAACCGAAAGCACCAAATCAGCTGATGATTTTGAATTGTGGAAATCTACAGAGGCTTCTATAGAAAGTAGTGTTGTCGGAGAGAAACATGTTACTAATAGGGGACATTACCAATATAAAGAGATTTATAATAGCTCATGGCCCGTGCCGACCTCCAGGACCTTTTCCGCGAGATAAAGAGAGAAGGTGCATTTCTGAAAGCTGTTATGAACGAATTACAAAAACAGGCCTTAAGATCACTGCGATGTGGCTATGCTACTCACCTAAACTGAATGTAGCAAATTGTGAACCATGCTGGCTGTTTGGGGACTGTAAAAAAGCAGGATTTGAACCTGCATGGGCAAAAGGAATTCAGAAATGGCAAAGGCTTTCTGCAAGAATTCTGGTTCATGAGTCTTCCAAAACTCATATAGAACCCTGTGTAGTGTATGAACAGTGGAGGAAGAACAAAACAATTGATGAGGAAAATGAAAAGTAAATTAGACAGGAAAAAATCTATTGGAGGCAAGTATTACATAGAATTGTTGATGTAACATTGACAATGTTAATGGCTAATCTTGCCTTCCGCGGTCATAGAGAAAAAATTGGGGAGGTCAACAATGGAAATTTTCTCTCCATTATAGAACTGCTCGCGGAGTATGAACCTGTTTTAAAGCAACTCCTCCAGTTACCCCAAAAATCTTTAAAATAGTTAAGTCCTAGAATACAAAATGAAATTATACAAATACTTTCAAATAAGGTCCGGAACATCATTGTGTCTGAAATAAAACAGACACCGTTTTTTTTCAATTATAATGGATGCTACACAGGATATATCAAAAGTTGACCAAATGAGTCAAATATTCAGATATGTTTCTGTGGAAAGAGATAAAAGCCAGAGAGCAACTAGTGTTGAGATCAAAGAGGTTTTCCTAGGGTTTCATGCCGTTGAGGACCAGGGTACTGCAGGCCTTGAACATGATATTGTCTCTTGCATAGAGAGCAATGGCCTAAATATAACAAAATGCTGTGGCCAGCGGTATGATGGTGCAGTGACAATGAGTGCGGTGTATTCAGGTGTGTAGGCTCGAGTTGCACAGAGAGAAAAAAATGCCTTGTATGTACATTGTGCAGCTCACAATCTGAACCTGGTACTTCAGGATGCTGTTGGGAAACATACCAGAAATTTCTAGTTTTTTTGAAGTGGTTTAGGAATTGTAAATTTTTTTGGGTGAAAGCATACACAGATGGAACATTCTTTCATGATTCTCTACAGAGTCCGCACTTACATTAAAAAAACTTTGCCCCACTCGATGGTCATCTCGCCATTATTCATTGCTTGCTCTACGCTTTCGTTTTGTAGACATTATGCAAGCTTTAAGAAAAATAAACAAGCGTAAAGAAAGGGATGATGCTGCTTGCCTTAGAACAAAAATAGGAACTTTTCAATTTGTTTGTCTCGTTGTCCTGCAAAGCAAGTTTTTGGACACCATAAATGTGGTTTCTAAATTGTTGCAGTCAAAAAATATGGATTTATCCAGTGCAGCACATCTAATTCAAAAGGCAGCTCAAGTCCTTTCGAAATATAGGGATATTTTTTTGATGGAGCAAAACAAACAGCGGTAGAACTGGCAGAAAAGTGGGGCATCCAGCTGCAGTTCAAAAACAAGAGAGTAAGAAAAGTGAAGCGTCACTTTGATGAAAACTGAAAAGACTAGCGTGGTATTAGCAGGAGGTGCTCAAACCCACATGCAGTCGTGCATATATATAGGGGAGCAAATCCTGCACTTGTGGCCCGTTGCTAATGGCGATCCCCAGCAAAAATGCTTACAGTGGAGGATGCCCGCGGCGAACCACAAGTACCACAATAGACATCCTACACAAGGTAGCAATTGTGTGGATGTCATAATCAATATAACAATATAACAAAATAATAGCAAAGACAGGTGCACTCTGCAGTCTTACTAAACCCTCAAACAGATTTTAAAATTGAGAGATTAGTCAACATGTCCTACGGTGTAGAACATGTCTAAGCCCGGGCACCACGCCAAGGTTTCTCAAGTAGCCCGGGACATAACACTCTCCTACCTGAGCCGTATGGGCAATACCAGGAGCCAGTGGGCAAATTACAGGAGCATGAGGCCGACTCACAAACAACTCGCCAGTTACCTCCAGCATGTAACCATGCTTGCAATGGGAGGAGGGAGGAGTCTGCGAGTCCCACTCAAGACTGGCTGATATAGCCCAGGCCTCACAGGTGCACCTAAATGTGGCCTGTAGATGGAAAACAGGCACATTTAAATTGGAGTTTATACACCTCCAGGAATCTATATATACAAACTAAAAAGACTAGCGTGGTATTAGCAGGAGGTGCTCAAACCCACATGCAGTCGTGCATATATATAGGGGAGCAAATCCTGCACTTCTGGCCCGTTGCTAATGGCGATCCCCAGCAAAAATGCAAACGGTGGAGGATGCCCACGGCGAACCACAAGTACCACAATAGACATCCTATACAAGGTAGCAATTGCAAGCATGGTTACATGCTGGAGGTAACTGGCGAGTTGTTTGCGAGTCGGCTACTTGAGAAACCTTGGCGTGGTGCCCGGGCTTAGACATGTTCTACACCGTAGGACATGTTGACTAATCTCTCAATTTTAAAATCAGTTTGAGGGTTTAGTAAGACTGCAGAGTGCACCTGTCTTTGCAATTATTTTGTTATATTGTTATATTGATTATGACATCCACACAATTGCTATCTTGTGTAGGATGTCTATTGTGGTACTTTTGGTATCTTGGCAAAAGACAACTTTTCCAATTTTTTTTGGGTGTATGTAAAATGACACCCCAAAACACATTCCCCAACTTCTCCTGAGTACGGCGATACCAGATGTGTGACACTTTTTTGCAGCCTAGATGCGCAAAGGGGCCCACATTCCTTTTAGGAGGGCATTTTTAGACATTTGGATCCCAGACTTCTTCTCACGCTTTAGGGCCCCTAAAATGCCAGGGCAGTATAAATATCCCACATGTGACCCCATTTTGGAAAGAAGACACCCCAAGGTATTCAATGAGGGGCATGGCGAGTTCATAGAATTTTTTTTTTTGCCACAAGTTAGCGGAAATTGATTTTTATTTTATTTTTCTCACAAAGTCTCCCTTTCCGCTAACTTGGGACAAAAATTTCAATCTTTCATGGACTCAATATCCCCCTCAGCGAATACCTTGGGGTGTCTACTTTCCGAAATGGGGTCACATTTGGGGTATTTATACTGCCCTGGCATTTTAGGGGCCCTAAAGCGTGAGAAGAAGTCTGGAATATAAATGTCTAAAAAATGTTACGCATTTGGATTCCGTGAGGGGTATGGTGAGTTCATGTGAGATTTTTTTTTTTGACACAAGTTAGTGGAATATGAGACTTTGTAAGAAAAAAATAAAAATAAATAATTTCCGCTAACTTGGGCCAAAATTTTTTTTGAATGGAGCCTTACAGGGGGGTGATCAAGGACAGGGGGGTGATCAGGGAGTCTATATGGGGTGATCACCCCCCTGTCATTGATCACCCCCCTGTAAGGCTCCATTCAGACGTCCATATGTGTTTTGCGGATCCGATCCATGTATCCGTGGATCCGTAAAAAACATACGGACGTCTGAATGGAGCCTTACAGGGGGGTGATCAATGACAGGGGGGTGATCAGGGAGTCTATATGGGGTGATCACCCCCCTGTCATTGATCACCCCCCTGTAAGGCTCCATTCAGATGTCCGTACGTGTTTTGCGGATCCGATCCATGTATCCGTGGATCCGTAAAATGACAGGGGGGTGATCAATGACAGGGGGGTGATCAGGGAGTCTATATGGGGTGATCTCCCTCCTGTCATTGATTACCCCCCTTTAAGGCTCCATTCAGACGTCCGTATGTGTTTTGCGGATCCGATCCATGTATCCGTGGATCTGTAAAAAACATACGGACGTCTGAATGGAGCCTTACAGGGGGGTGATCAATGACAGGGGGGTAATCAATGACAGGGGGGTGATCAGGGAGTCTATATGGGGTGATCACCCCCCTGTAAGGCTCCATTCAGATGTCCATACGTGTTTTGCAGATCCGATCCATGTATCCATGGATCCGTAAAAAACATACGGACGTCTGAATGGAGCCTTACAGGGGGGTGATCAATGACAGGGGGGTGATCAATGACAGGGGGGTGATCAGGGAGTCTATATGGGGTGATCACCCCCCTGTCATTGATCGCCCCCCTGTAAGGCTCTAGTCAGACGTCTGTATGTGTTTTGCGGATCCAATCCATGTATCCGTGGATCCGTAAAAAACATACGGACGTCTGAATGGAGACTTACAGGGGGGTGATCAATGACAGGGGGGTGATCAATGACAGGGGGGTGATCAGGGAGTCTATATGGGGTGATCACCCCCGTCATTGATCACCCCCCTGTAAGGCTCCATTCAGACGTCCGTATGTGTTTTGCGGATCCGATCCATGTATCAGTGGATCCGTAAAAAACGTACGGACGTCTAAACAGGAAATCTCGCGTCTCGCGAGAGGACGCGTATATGCGTCCAAGAGGAATGAATCGACCGCCTCCAGGACGCGTCCCTGCGTTCGGCGGCCCGGAGGCGGTTAATATACAGGTGAAACTCGAAAAAATTAGAATATCGTGCAAAGTTCATTTATTTCAGTAATGCAACTTAAAAGGTGAAACTAACATATGAGATAGACTCATTACATGCAAAGCAAGATATTTCAAGCCTTTATTTGTTATAATTTGGATGATTATGGCTTATAGCTTATGAAACCCCAAAATCACAATTTTGAGGTACCCTTTGCTCAGGGGGTATGGATTATTAGCTGACTAGAGTCTGACACTTTGAGCCTAGAATATTGAACCTTTTCACAAAATTATAATTTTAAGCTACATTAATGCAATTCCTTTTAATTTGCATTACTCAAATAAATGGACTTTTGCACGATATTCAAATTTTTCGAGTTTCACCTGTATACGCTGATATGCAATATTTTGATTAAAGTGGTAAGTTATTGCTGTTCCTTTTTTTCCTGCAGGTTAAAAATTCTTCCATCTTGCAGTAGCAAATACAATGTTGTTTTGAACCAGTGGAGAATTTCAGTAAGTTGAAAGTAATTTTTTTTTCTTGGTCCAATTGTACAATAATTGTCACGGTAGAGGCAAAGGAAAAAGGATGGTAAATAAATATCTCTTTTAAATTGATCATTAAATGAAAATAAGCTTCATAGACTAGTTTATCACATCAAAATTTAACTTCCTGCATTAGTGTGTCTGCCTTTTCTTATTTTGTAGGTCTGTCTCCAGTTCAAGAAGGATGAGGAAAGTTTTTAGAAGATATACGTTGCTTTCTTTATTATTTATTTGGACTATTGTTGGTATTCACCAAACTGTTAATGTCCCTAATAAAGTTGTTTTTGGTGGAGTATGTATACATCATTTTTTTCATTCTGCGTGCTTCTAATGACATATAATGTACATACCTCCCAACTCGCGCAGAGGTAGAGCTTAGCAGGACAGCAGGATTGCCATCCAAAATCAGCCTGTCCCGCACAAAGTGGTACTGTTGGGAGGCATGTTGGGTGAATGGTGGGGAAGGTTGGGGGTGTCGGGAGGTTGGGGGAGGGGGTTGGCCACGGGGAGGGGGCCCCATGGATTAGTTTTGCACCGGGGCCCCATGAATTGTGTGTACGCCACTGTATTGAAGGCCTTAGCCGTGTTCAGACACCTGACCGCCTCCGACTGCCTCTGAATATGAAGAAACAGCCGCCTATGATTAACTGATGTTGATTTATCAGGCATAAAACCAGCTTGGTCCTCATGAATAATAGTAGTAATTACAGTTTGCAGTGTATTCACCAGGACCATTGCTAGAATTTTAAAATCAGAAGTCAGTAAGGAAATAGGTCTGTATGAATCAGAACAAGACGGGTCTTTTCCTGTTTTTGGCAGAACCACGACAATTGCACCCCTCATTAAATCAGGCAGTCTCCCCCTCTGAAAGGCCTCTATAAATACTTCCAAAAGCTGAGGTAGTAGGACAGTGCTATATTTTTTAAAGAGCTCCGCTCATTCGGGAACGATCGAAGCCCCAAGTCCAATTCCTCCAAACCGAATTTCTCCACAACTGATTTATTAAACAGCTTCAAGGCGTTTCTAGACTTTGTTTTATGCTGGCTAACCCGCTGGATATACAGCCCCCTTATGAATGCCTTACAGGCATCCCATACAGCTCCCTTAGGTGCCGCTCCCACATTGGTAGCAAAGAATTCCTGCAATTCAACCGTGATTTCCTCCACACTGTCCACCAGCTGCAGCCAAAAGGGGTTGAGCTTCCATATCCCGACACCAAAGGGGTTCCTGACTCCCAATTTGAGAACCACCTGTATAGGAGAAATATTCGGACAGGCTCCTGGGCAGATACACAGAGTCCACCACAAACGACAATAGGTCTGACGGCCCTATAGCCAAGTAAATCCTGGAGAGAGAATGATATGAGTTAGAGAAGCAGGAGAATTGACACGCCTCAGGGTTTCTCACCCGCCAGATATCAGACAGATCCAATTCCCTTGAAAGCTTAGCAAATACCGTGTCACTGTTCGCCCCTGCTCAGTCTGTCACCCCCAACCTGTCCAACCGTGGTAAGGGGCATATGTTAAAGTCACCTATTAAAAATATCGGACATGGGGAGCACGCCTCTGTAATAGCCGTTGCCTCCTTTAGAACCTCACTATTGTATGGTGGAGGAATATATACCACTATTAAAACTAAAGAAAATCGATAAGTGCACTGTATGCACACATATCGGCCCATAGGATCTAGTCGTGAAGAATGGCAAACAAACGGGATAGCTTTATGTATGAGGACGCTCACTCCCTAAGAGTGTGTAGATAATGTAGAATGGAAGAATTGACCCACCCATGGTCTGCTCAGCAGGCGGGTAGTGGCAGGCACCAAATGCGTCTCAGACAAGCAAATAATGGCCGTCTGACATTGCTGGAGTGCAAGATATATTGCCATTCGTTTTGCTGCCTCTCCTGGTCCTCTAACATTCCATCCTACAACTGTAAGTTTTTCAGCCGTAATCTAGGTGTTGACATATTGCGACAGGATAGACAGGCCATGAACATTGTGGAATTAGCCACCACCGCTCAATGGTCCAGATTGTTAGCCTAACCATCTCTTCGCTAGACCCTCCCAAACAAACATAAATTATAAAAATAACAGTATTTCTCAAGCATGTAGCCCATAAAAAAGAAAAAAAAGTTATATAAATGAGGCAAAAAACATAGTAACATAGTATATAAGGTCGAAAAAAGGCATTTGTCCATCCAGTTTAGCCTGTTATCCTGCAAGTTGATCTTACCTCCTCATAGAAACTGATTAAATTTACATGATCGATCCCTCACGAAGCAATGCTGATATGGTGTTATTTGTTTATTTTCCTTAAGGTACTCCAAGATAGCATCTCTTAGAAAACCTTCAAACAGTTTATCCACGACAGATGTTAAACTTACCGGCCTATAGTTTCCGGGCTCTGTTTTTGGACCCTTTTTAAATATTGGCACCACATGTGCTATGCGCCAATCATATGGAACACTCCCTGTCAGTATAGAGTCCTTAAATATCAGAAATAAGGGTCTCACCTGAAGGCCCTCACATACAATGTTTTATAGGGTCCGCTCACCTTCAGGCCCTCACCTGTAATGTTTTATGCGGTCTGCTCACCTGAAGGCCCTCACATACAATGTTTTATACGGTCTGCTCATCTGTAGGCCCTCACCTGTAATGTTTTATGCGGTCTGCTCACCTGAAGGCCCTCACATATAATGTTTTAGAGTGTCAGCTGAACAGCAGGCCCTCACATATAATGTTTTAGAAGGTCAGCTCAGCAGTCGCCCTTAATTTTTTTATAGGGTCACCAGCATGCTCTAGCTCCGAATGTTTTGGAAGGTCACCAGCAGGCCATCAAGCATAATTTTTCAAGGGTGTGTATGATGCCCTACTTTATGTGTAATAAAGGGTGTATTGGAGTGCCGGTTCCTTGAAATATTTGGCAGCCCTTTGACTTAGTGCATAAGCTTTATGAGTGTAGGAGTCCCACTATCTGAACAATGGTACCACAATGGGAATGAGGCCCTCCTTTATGTGATATGCAGGCTGTATCGGAGTGCTTCTTCCTTGTAATTTTTGGCAGCACTTACACTGTATATACAATTGAATATACAGGAAAGAATGTTTCCTATTTTTTATTTTTTTTGGGGGGCGGGGTTTTAGGCGTTCTTTTGTCGGTCTGTAAAAGTGGCGTACAACATGGTTCCCAGTAACAACATTGGAGTCCAAGATGCATCCAGACATGGTCCCCCTGCTGTTCCTGATCGATTTCAGAGGTGTTTCCATCACTTTCAGACCTTTTCCTATGAACCAGGCACCCTCCCCTCATCCGAGCAGGGGGTGCCCGGTTGTCTCCTATTGACTTCCATTATACTCGGGTGCTCGGTCGAGTGCACGAATATCGCTATGTGTTCGGACCGAGTACCCGAACACCCGAACACTTTGGTGGTCGCTCATCACTAGGAACAAATCAAATTTCTTGATGAACTTCGGTGATGTTTCCGAATCAAATTTTTTAAAACTTCGCTCATCTCTACTCTCCAGCTCCAGCCCAGTGACTTATTTTGAAACTATCAGAAATCAGAAGTCTTAAATCCTTCTCTACTGTCATGGATGCTTGATGGTAAAAGGAAACAACTTAATTTCAAGGGGATGTGTAAGGATATTATGCCATATCTACCAGTATAGGGGATAAGCATTTGATCAATGGTGATTATGAGGGGAATGGAGCAGCAGGTCAAGCATTTGCACAAAGAATGAATAGAGCCTACATACAAGCGCATTCATACAAGCGCATGGGACCCCACGTTGTCATGAGGTAGGGTCTTCAAAGGGCAGATGCTTGGTACAACCATTTTAAGGGCCACAATCTCTCCAAGTAGTCATTTGCAGGGTTGCATCAACCACTTGTTTAAGGTGTCCCTGGCACCTCCAGGGATGCCCATGATTGCTACGTCACTACTTGTTTCCAGAATCACGTAGTGTTTTTGTACCTACACGCCATTTACTCTTGAATCTGTTTAGAGGGCCGTCCCAAGTAACACAGTACATGTCCACCTTAAAATCTGAGGTAGATTTGTCACTACAACAACTCATAATTCAACTGTTGATGGAGGTGGGGTGATGATGATCATTTGATATTCTCATTATATGTTACATAAGGTCTCACTTTCCTGCCTTTAGGCAATTAGTTGCGCTGCTATTGAACCCCAGAGCAAAGGCAACACAGATGATCCCGATCCCTACCACTGCCTGTCCGCTGTCCCTGCTGTCACCTCTCTGCCATAGGAGCAGCTTTTTTTAAATGGACAGTGCTCGCCCTTGCACAGCTGTAAGAGGGAAGGGCTGACTGTCAGAAGCAACCAGTCATTTGCTCCTGTTCTTCATAGCTCACCAAAAGTTATTTTACACTGCAAAATGGCTAGCCACTCACTGGTATATGTACTATATAAAGTTAATAGCCAACATTTTAAAAATAGGTCTGCATTATGATGGCTGGTTTTAGGCTAGGGCTACACGCCGACATTTCTCGCGCGACATTTTGTCGCACCAATGTCGTGCAACAAAAATGTGTTGCGACGCGCAGTCTCATGTATTCGCGCAACATTTTTCCCTTTTTTTGTCGCGCGACAAACCACTTGTGCTCAGTTTAAAAAATTGACTTATGGGCCAAGAATGATGCCTGACTATCTTGCAAGTGGTGTTATTTTGTGAAATGGATGCAGAAATTCTTCTGTACTCTATTTTGGGTTCCCATCTTGTGGATTATGAGCAAAGAAGAAGTAGGCGGGCTTTGAAGGGACGCACTTGGATACATCTTCTAAACTCTCAGCGTTTAACTAAAGGGCATTTTGAGTTGCTATTTAGTGATTTACGCCGTTATCCACAGAAATTTCAAAATTATTCTCATATGCACATTACAGTCTTTGATTATTTGCTGGATCTTCTCCGTGTGCATTTGACACTGCAAGAGACTAATATGAGGCTGCCTATTTCTCCTCAGGAAAGAATCAGTATTAGGCCTCTTTCACACAGGCGAGATTTCCATGTGGGTGCAATGCGTGAGGTGAACGCATTGCACCCGCACTGAATCCGGACCCATTCATTTCTATGGGGCTGTGCACATGAGCGGTTATTTTCACGCATCTCTTGTGCGGTGTGTGAAAATCGCAGCATGCTCTATTTTGTGCGTTTTTCACGCAACACAGGCCCCATAGAAGTGAATAGGGGGGCTGCGTGAAAATCGCAAGCATCCGCAAGCAAGTGCGGATGTGGTGGCGATTTTCACGCATGGTTGCTAGGAGATGATCGGGATGGGGACCCGATCATTATTGTTTTCCCTTATAACATGGTTATAAGGGAAATTAATAGCATTCTTAATACAGAATGATTAGTACAATAGGTATGGAGGGGTTGAAAAAAAAAATTATAATAATTTAACTCACCTTAATCCACTTGTTCACGCAGGCCGGCTTCTCTTCTTTCTTATTCTTTGCTGTGCAGGAGAAAAAGGACCTGTGGTGACGTCACTGTGCTCATCACGTGGTCCGTCACATGATCAATCACCATGGTGGTTGATCATGTGATGGACCATGTGATGAGCGCAGTGATGTCATCAAAGGTCCTTTACCCAGGTCCTGAAGAAAGAAGAAAGAATAGAAGATGGCCTGTGTGAACAAGTGGATTAAGGTGAGTTAAATTATTATTTTAAATAATAAAATTAAAATGTTTTGCACTCGTGCGGAAAAATCGCGCATTTTCCCACGACGCACCCGCATCTTATCTGGCCCAAATCCGTGTGAAAGAGGCCTTACTTTGAGATAAGTTTTTTATTATTTCAGTTTATTTATTCATTCCAATTCAGAAATCTGATAGTGTTTTTTTTTTAAACCAACAGGTATTTAGCTATTGGAATGAGTTTCTCTTCATTACATTTTAAGTATCTCTGTGGCAAATCCCCAATTCGTGTTATTGTAATGGAAACGTGTGAGGCTATAAACTTGAAAGATGTTGTTATGCCTGAGCCCACTGAAGCAATGTAGTTGGAAAAAGCTGCTGGATTTTTGTCAACAACTAATTTTGCTAATTGTCTTGGGGCCTTAGATGGGAAACACATTAGACTTCAAAAATTGCCTTTAAGTGGTTCTCGATTCTATAATTTAAAAAAATATTTAATTATTGTTCTTCTGGCCCTGGTGGACAGCAACTACTGTTTTACAGTGATTGATGTTGGGGGATATGGCAGTAGTAGCTACTCTAATCTTCTGAGTCTATCTGCATTTGGAAGTCACCTCCAGGAAGGTTTTCCCTTAACATTCTGCCAAATACTGTTCTACCAGGGATTTTGGGGCCACCAATGCCTTTTATTTTTGTTGGGGATGAGGCTTTTGCATTATCCCAATATATAATGCGGCCCTACCCACAAAGAAATCTCTCTCTGGTAAAGCGTGTTTTTAATTATAGGTTATGTCGTGCACGTAGGGTTGTTGAATGTGCATTTAGGATCTTAGCCACTAAATGGCGGATTTTTCACACTGCCATGAATATTTCTGTTGTTACTGCTGAAATTATTGTGAAATGTGCTTGTGTTTTGCACAATTCACTTTAGACACTTTAACTATTTCCTTCCCAGGATTACAACATCACCCTTACCATTCGACACGACGTTCAATGTTGCTTCGTGATCAATTTGCTGCCTATTTTATGTCGTCAGAAGGCTCTCTACCCTGGCAGCTTGATTCTATTTAAGATGTGACTGACATTTATTTGATCTTGTGGTCTACTGTACCAATGTGTCTTTTTTGCAACAATAATGCTCATGCACTTTTTTGATGTCCAAACACATTTATTCAGAAGGGATAGCAGCGGTCACTTTTGACCAATTTCCTTCGAACATGAAATAAACTCAATTATTATGACAGTTATACATTATGTAATCAGTGTGTCAACTAAGCACTTTTTATGGTTTTCTTTGGTGTTTTCTGTATTGAAACATAGAAACATAGAATGTGTCGGCAGATAAGAACCATTTGGCCCATCTAGTCTGCCCAAGAAATGCAGTATTGCATACTTAGTAACTTGAGGTATGGAACCTGTTCAACATTATTTCTGGCAAAATGGCTGTTTCAACACAGCCTTTACCTTGTGTTAAAGAGGACCTGTCACCACTTCTGAGACTCCTTTTTTAATAGCTAAATGCATCCCCCATGTAATAACAATTCTGTATTCCTATGGCTCCATGTTGTGCCATTCCTTTATTATTCCTACTAGAAGTTAGGAATGACTTGGCAGCAATCTGTAAGAAGAATACAGAGGGGAGGTAACCAGTTGGGGGTGTGCCCCAGCACAGACTAAAAATGGCAGCACTGATTGGATAGAGTGAGACTGTGCAGGGACACACCCCCAACTGGTTACCTCCCCTCTGTACCCTTACTGCAGACTGCTAGCAATTCTTTCAAAACTTCTAGTTAAAATAATAAAGGAATTGCATAGCAAAGAGCCATAACAATACATGCTCCAGAGTTATTACATGGGGAATGCATAAAGCTATTAAAACAGGCCTGTCAGGAGAGGGGAGAGGTGCTCATTAAGTACTCTACGGTATGTGAGAGATTGGGATCGTGCGTACAGGATTTGCCAGTATGCTATGTGCCTCTCCAGGACCATATTCTCCGAAATTGGTACTGACAGCAAGCTGTCAGTGTGAATCTTGGGCAAAAAGGTTTTGCAGAGGCAACTACCCTTATCAATTATAAAAATGGCCAGTGCATTAGTAAGTACACAATGCATGATAAAGTTTCTGCTAAGCCTTCCTATGGTGGCACCCCCAGCTTACGTTGGGGTGTAAGATTTGCCAGAGGGTACTGTGTTCTGATGGGAATGTAGTTACTGTCTTATTTATGTATGTTTTTGTGGTTATGTAGGAGTTTAATTTGCCTCAATTAATAAGAGTTGGATGCCAATATATCCTGGCACTTGCACGTTGGCATACAGGACAAATGAACTGTTACCTCTTACAACTGACTCCTATTGTTACTATTGCATTATATAGATTATTCTTACCACCCCTCAGGGGAACCACACTTTTTCTATGGTGGTTTTAACATCTCTGTTAGTCATGTTAGATTATATCTCATTATTAAATCACAAATAATTTATATTTGAGCTGGCAAGACTCTGGTGTATTTTTGTAGCCATTTCTCAACAATAGTATCTTATTTTGGTGAAGCGTTTCCTGCAGACAATCACCTTTTAGAGTGCGCATTCAAATGCTGCTATTACATGTAGAAATTACCGACACATCATAGTGAGGAGCAATCACTCTGCAATTGATCATCTCCATGTTGTCCAGCAGTGTTTTGGCAGCACAGAACAACTATACTGCTGGATCTTGGAACATATTTGTTAAAGTTTAAAGCATGTTTAAAAAACACAATGTGGGAGTCGAATATTGTGCATTGTAAATGCTTATTGCCGCATTATAAACGCTGGACAGCATGAAGACAAGCAGTGGCAGAGCGATCACTACTTCCCATGTGGAGTGTGAAATCCCTACATGTAATTGCCAGATTTGTATACATTAGCTAGCAGGCATTGGCCAGGAGGGAACACTTCCCTCCAGACAATTGTCTGCTTTATCAGCCAGTAAAATACAGCCATTAGTTACCACACGGACCCAAACATTTCCAAACATGAAATGTTAGTACATGTCATATGCATGTGATGTAATATTGTGGGTTACTTCAATCTGAAAACTGAGCAAAATCTGGCTCAGGAGTGGTATGTGTCGATGGTGTCTGCGATTGGCCAACGGATGAAGTGGAACGTGACCCAGCAGCTGTGGGGTGTCTAGATGAAGGACGGGTCTCTTCAGTTGTGGCTTGGCTCCAAGGCTGGCTTGATTGTACTGATGTTTGTTGTGTAGGATTCGGCTGGATGGGCTCAAATTGCTGTTGTTGCAGAAATGGTTGAATGCTGGGTGGTGGAACAGTGTTGGATGTTTGTGGCATTGTGTTTGGTAATGGTGCTGAGTACTGTCCATGGTATGGTTCATATTGGCTTGGATATGGGCACTGCATACACTGCTCAACTACACACACATACAGCACCTTTACATACACTGCTCAACTACACACACACATATACAGCACCACTGCATACACTGCTCAACTACACACACATACAGCACCTTTACATACACTGCTCAACTACACACACACACATACATCACCACTGCATACACTGCTCAACTACACACACACATATAGCACCACTGCATACACTGCTCAACTACACACACACATATAGCACCACTGCATACACTGCTCAACTACACACACACATATAGCACCACTGCATACACTGCTCAACTACACACACACATATAGCACCACTACATACACTGCTCAACTACACACACACACATACATCACCACTGCATACACTGCTCAACTACACACACACATATAGCACCACTGCATACACTGCTCAACTACACACACACATATAGCACCACTGCATACACTGCTCAACTACACACACACATATAGCACCACTGCATACACTGCTCAACTACACACACACATATAGCACCACTACATACACTGCTCAACTACACACACACACATACATCACCACTGCATACACTGCTCAACTATATAGACTTGCAGCTCAAAGACAAGCATCAAGACAATGTTCATAAATTGTCTGTATACATTCAAAGTCAGTCTGAGCCAACCTTATATATCACCCAAAAATCCCATCCAGGAGCAATAAGCTTTGCCACAATGTCCTCCACCGTGAAATGTTTAAGATGCAACTAAAAAAATATCTGCCTCAAAATAGCAGGTGAAATTAGTTGGCCAAGTAAGGGACGACTAGCAGGATGTTGGACGGTAGGTGTGGCCGGCTTCAATAGGAAAAATAAGAGACACGGACCACACACACAAACCACATTAAATGAAGTAGTGACTGAGCCAAAAAACAAGGCTAGAGTAAACCAATGAAGGGCACCATTTAAGTAAGTAGAATACCAGATATATGAGCATGTAAAGAGGTAAAAAAAAGAGAAAGAAAAAATACATGGAGAGAAAGACATTGGGAACTGTATATGCTGCAGAATATGGAATACACAGTCTATTTTTCAATATGAAAACGGTATATAGATGAAAGCAATACACATCATAGCTGAGTGGCTCTACATTAAAATATCACTGACAGAAATAACAACTAATGTGGAATTCATGTGATATGCACCATTTTTTAAAGATTCATGATATTTACAAATTTTAATAAGGAGCACAATAATTAGGATATTTTCACACTAGCGTTAGTGTGATCCGGCAGACAGTTCCGTCGTCGGCCCTGCATGCTGCATCCGCCGATCAGTGTGACAACTGACAGCATTTGTAGACGGATCCGTCTACAAATGCATTACAAGAACGGATCCGTCTCTCCGCTTGTCATGCAGATGGACGGATCCGTCTTGCAGTCTTTTTAATAATTTTCCCGGTCTGCGCATGCGCAGACCAGAAGCACGGATCCGTCCTTCAGTTGTTTTGCAATGCCGGATTCGTCACTAATGCAAGTCAATGGGAATTAATGCCGGCATTCCGGCGACTGATCAGGCATTTTGGACGGACATAATACCGCAGCATGCTGCGGTATTATGTCCGGCCAAAACGCCTGACAGTGACTGAACGGAAGGCATACAGATGCAAACTGAACGGATTTCTATCCATTCAGAATGCATTGGGATATGCATGATCAGTTCTTTTCCGGCATAGAGCCCGTTTAACGGAACTCTATGCCGGAAAAGAATAACGCTAGTGTGAATGTACCTGGCACAGTTGAATGTGAAAATTCCTCATGGAGGAAGCCTCGCATGAACAGCATACTCCAAAAATGGTAAAATAGAATACAGCGGCTCACCCCTATCACGTATGGATAGGTGCTCACCCTCTAGTCCTACCCTCAGGACCACACAAAATGCAACACGTATAGAAAGAGTGAGGGGGCACACACACCAGGGAGACACTAGATAGATGAATAGTTGATATTTAATATTCTAAAAACAAACCCCTAAAATCACATAAAATATACATCAAATAACTACTAATAGCAGCCTATATTGCATGTACATATGATGCCACTAATACAATGAGGTTGTATATACTAGTGGCAGCCTATACAATGCCACTAATACAATGAAGTGGTATATACAACTGTGCAGCTGGTGCAGTGGTCTATACACTACTGTGGGTACGATATATTAGAGTTCGATATATTAGAGTTCATCCGAACAGTATCCCAAATCATGCGGTGCTGCACCAGGTAAACCAGGTAATGGTGGTAGTATAGGAAGTCCTGAAAATAGCCCCAACAGATGTATCAACTGAGGCAATAATTATGGCTGTATGTCAATGTCCGGTATTCAGTGGTAAGTACAGAGATGCGTACAAGTAAAGCGCACAGGCGCTGGCCTCCAGATTACTTACAGTGTCCGGCCGCTTCAGGTCTCCCGGTCTCACCCCTCCTTGCTGCCTGACTGCAGCACGATTTCCCAGGTGGCCGAGCACGGCCGTCTGTGGCGTCCCACGTGACCTGGTGATCTGGGGTTCCGGGCAGACGCTTAGATGACGTCAATGCTTTGCGGCGGTTATTTCAAATCTGGATATAGATTCCTTGCGCTTGCAGTTTAAAGTCCAGTTTCTTTATTCTTTTCTTTGAATCCACGCTCACTCTGTATGCCAGACGCGTTTCAGGGTCTTACGCCCCTTCCTCAGTGGCCACCGAGTGAGTGGATTCTCACTCCTTATATATGGTGTTTGCCCACCCACATTAACTTTGTTCAGCTTGTTCCAATATGTGGGATGGATTTAATTACTGCTGCATTTCTACTAACAATTACAATGTCATATTCAAGTTAAAAATCATAATGCATAATAAATATTATTTCCCTTTAATAAATACTAAAACCATCTTAAAAATGTTCTTGGTCTAGGACTGCAGCGTCAGAGCTGCATTATAAGCAAAACCGCATTGAAAACGCCTCAAAAACGCAACAGTGTGAGGCTACTTTCACACTAGCGTTCTGCTGTCCGCTCGTGAGCTCCGTTTGAAGGGGCTCACGAGCGGAGCAGAACGCTTCCGTCCAGCCCTGATGCAGTCTGAATGGATGCGGATCCGCTCAGACTGCATCAGTCTGGCGGCGTTCAGCCTCCGCTCCGCTCGCCTCCGCACGGCCAGGCGGACAGCTGAACGCTGCTTGCAGCGTTCGGGTGTCCGCCTGGCCGTGCGGAGGCGAGCGGATCCGTCCACACTTACAATGTAAGTCAATGGGGACGGATCCGCTTGAAGATGACACAATGTGGCTCAATCTTCAAGCGGATCCGTTCCCCATTGACTTTCAATGTAAAGTCTGAACGGATCCGCTCAGGCTACTTTCACACTTAGAAAATTTTCTAAGTTTTAATGCAGACGGATCCGTTCTGAACGGATGCGAACGTCTGCATTATCGGAGCGGATCCGTCTGATGAAACATCAGACGGATCCGCTCCGAACGCTAGTGTGAAAGTAGCCTGAATTGTGTCTTCAATGCGGTTTTTATGTTTTTGTGTTCTATGGAGTTAAATAACCCCATCTAACAGGATTAGATCAAGATTCTCAGCATATCCTTCACATGAAGTGATAAAAAGAAGATAAAAGGAAGATAATCTTCATCAGGGATCATATATTGCAAGGGTGGTTCATAGTAATATAGTTGTATATGTAGGGAGTCGTCCGGTGGGGAGGTGAATCACAGTGTCAATAACTGACCCTCCTGCGATATCTCATCCCCATCGGACCACCCCCCACAAAATATTCACAGGAACCCGAACACCTCCATCTCAGCATTGAGACCCCTCGGCACAATGGTGTCATACTCAAAAATTCTGCGGGATTCCTGTCGTGACATGTGAGCGATATGGTTCCCTCCTCTCCACATTTTTTTGACCCTTTCTATGGCAGTGAATTTTAAGCCTGTTGGGTCACAATTGTGGTGAATTTTAAAGTGTTTCGATAGGGAATGCGTATCTAAACCTTTTTTGATATTCGCCACATGTTCGGCTACCCTCTTTTTAAGTGTCCTTTTAGTCCTGCCTATGTACTGTTTCTTACATCCACATTCCAATAGGTATATAACATCAGTGGAATCGCACGTGAGGCACTCTTGTATTTCTACACTAAAAGAATTTGTTGTAGATTTCACCGTAGTTGTTTTTTTGGGGAAACTCATGATCTTACAATTCGTGCATCGACCACACTTGAAAAAGCCGTTGGTTGTTAGCCAGTTTTTTCTTTGTTGTTGTTGACTATCCTTTTTAGCTTTAACGGTTGGGGCTATTTTACCTGCCAGATTGTTTGCCCTTGTGTACGTTATTTTCGGTACATCACTCAAAAGTGGGCCAATTAGTTTATCATTTAACAGGTGTGCCCAATGTTTTCTAATACTCCTTTCCATTATTCTATATTGTGAGCTAAAAGGGAGAATGATTCTCAACATTTCATCTCGCGGTTGTGGTGGGCCTGTCTCAAAGAAACCTTTTCGTTCCATCTTTTTCACTTTTTCCAGTGATTTATCAACTAACTGGACGGGGTAGTCTCTCTCTAACAGTTGTTGTTTCAAGTGTGCAGCCTCTTCATCAAACTTGCTTTCAACCGTACAATTTCGCTTGAGTCTGCGAAACTGACTGGTTGGTATATTAATCAGCCACCGCGGAAGGTGGCTGCTAGCAAATCTGATGAAGCTATTTTTGGCTACAGGCTTGAAAAACGTGTTACACTGTAGCTGATTTCCCCTGATCCATATCTCCAAGTCTAGGAACTCTACTTTTTCTTGACTGACAATTGGACTAAATACTAAATTGTTATCATTTTTGTTGATGTTACTAAGGAACAAGTCCAAAGATTCCGCAGTGTCACGCCAAATAAACAAAATATCATCAATATACCGCCGCCATAGCACCAGATCCGTCCCCAGCCTGGGTATGATGGTCTCTCTCTCCCATTGAGCCAAAAAAAGGTTGGCATAGCTGGGGGCGAATCTGGTGCCCATGGCGGTGCCGGTACACTGCAGATAGAACTCCTGCTCGAAGGAAAAATAATTGTGAGTAAGAATGTATCTCACTCCCTCCAGAAGGAACTCCAATTGTTCCACAGGAAATCCGGCATCTCCTGACAATTGCTTGTGCAATGCCTGTATTCCCCTGGTATGTTCGATAACCGTGTAGAGTGATCCAACATCCAATGTCCCCAAGATCCACCCATCTACCCAGTTGACTCCCTCCAGTGTCTTGATAATGTCAGTGGTGTCACGAATATATGATGGCACCTGCTTGACATATGGTTGGAGCCACTGATCGATATACTTGGATAGGTTGCATGATATAGATTGGATGCCCGACACTATCGGGCGACCTGGAGGTGCTTCCAGGTTCTTGTGGATCTTGGGGACACAGTAGAACATTGGAATTCTTCTCTCAGTGTCCAAAATAAACTTGGCTTCCTGATCAGTAAGAAAATCTGATTTTATCCCCTTTGCACAGTAATCTTTCAAAATATTATAATATTCCTGTGTCGGGTCTCCCTTCAGTTTCTGATAAGTATTCTCTGATCTTAGTTGCCTATAGCATTCCTCTATATAATCTGTTGTATTGAGAATGACTACGGCACCACCCTTATCCGCGGGCCTGATTGTAATCTTATTTTCCTCCTGCAGAGATTTAATAGCTTTGATCTCCTCTCTACTTAGATTTGTATTGACCCTACGGCTTTTTATTCTTCTCAAATCCCGTTCAACATTATTCCTAAAGGTGGCCATTTCACTGCTTATTTCCTGTCTGGGGAATTTTTTCGATCTAACTTTGAGATCTGTGTGTGCATATTTATTTTTATTACTTCCCATGTCTATCTCCCTGTTGATCGGATTTTTAAGGAAATATTTTTTCAGGCATAGGCGTCTGATGAATTTCTCTACTCCTATGTATGTGGCAAATTTATCCATAGGATTGGTAGGGGCAAACTTCAAACCTTTATTCAGGAGCTGCACCTGAGTTTCTGAAAGTGCAATGTCACTGATGTTTATAACATTGGTGGTTGGTGTTTTTAATTTTTGTGTTTTCTCCTTTTGTGCATGTCGTCCTCTCCGTATTCTTCGTTGTGATGGTGCCTTTGTGACCTGCTGGTTGTTGGTGTATGATGGTGTATCGTGTTCTGATAGTGTCTGTGCTCCTGTCTGTGCTCCTGTCTGTGTGTCTGATAGTGCCCTCTGCCCTGTGGATGTTCCCTCGGACGCTCCCTCAAGTTGTAGTCGTGAACATATCCCTGTGTTTTGTGACTGTGTTTCTTTATCTCTTGGCGTGACGGGGTGGGGGTGCGTGTGCTTCTTATTCGTGTTTGGTGATGTGGCGGTGTAAAGTCTAAAAAATGTGGTGTAGCCAATACTTCATACCTGTTTGAGATTTTGACATTCTCAAACTGTGTATTAATGTGTTCAACCTCCCTTTGTTCATAAGCCTCAGTGCTTTCTTTTCTTTCCATGTATTGTAGTTTCCTGGATTTTTTACCTATTATTTCCCTTTCTAGTATGTCTAGATTTTTGCAGATTCTCTCATGCCATTTATGAACTGCATCAATATCTGGGAATGTTTCCATTTCCTTTTTTAGGTTATCAATTTGACCTGACATTTCTTCTGTCATTTGTATCCTCCTTTTAATGATCATTTGGACAAGGGCCTCTGACTGTATTCTCAGAAATCCATCCCATTCCTTTTTGAATCTGTCATTCACCAAATCAGATGCAGGTGTCTTGGCGAGCGTCAGACCCTTGGGGATGTAGCCCTTGTCCAAATATTGCGTGAGTGATCTAATCTCCCATTTATTGCGCAGTTGACGCTGCAAAGTCCTCTCAAGAGCCTTAAAAACATCATCCATAGATCTCGTCACTTCTGTTGATGCTTCCCCTTCCATATTGAAGGTGAAAGTCTCAATCTTTTTGTACTTATTGTCTAAGTGTTCCCAGATGTCCATATCGGTACAGGGGGAGCTCAGCTGTTGAGGGTACAGAGTAAAAATAGTAAAATAGAATACAGCGGCTCACCCCTATCACGTATGGATAGGTGCTCACCCTCTAGTCCTACCCTCAGGACCACACAAAATGCAACACGTATAGAAAGAGTGAGGGGGCACACACACCAGGGAGACACTAGATAGATGAATAGTTGATATTTAATATTCTAAAAACAAACCCCTAAAATCACATAAAATATACATAAAATAACTACTAATAGCAGCCTATATTGCATGTACATATGATACCACTAATACAATGAGGTTGTATATACTAGTGGCAGCCTATACAATGCCACTAATACAATGAAGTGGTATATACAACTGTGCAGCTGGTGCAGTGGTCTATACACTTCTATACTCCAAAAATGGCATCTGCAGAAAGTTGAGCACATGAGGGCTTTTTATAAACTTTGTATGGGTCAAAAACCAGACACCCAAGTTTTGTTGCATGTATGTCGCAGTGAAGTGGCAGTCCTACGCGACTTGCATTGAAGCCTATGGGAGAAATGTCGCTAGTGACATGCGCCATGCGACACAAAATCCACCAAAAATGTTTTTTTTTTTTGCGACTGTCGTGTCGCAGTCGCAGCATGTTGCATGTCAAATGGATTGAACAAGAACTGGGCTTTGCCTCTCTAAGGGCTCCATAGCAGCCGCATTGGTTGACCTTGAGGCCCACTAGACTGTGACCAACCAAATGTAAACCTATATTAATTAGTTTGCAGTTGCTAAGTAAGATGTGCTGGTTTCATATTCTGCATTGTATTGGTTCATCAAACTTGGCATCCTTACAGGCAATCTCTAACATTAAAAGGTCTACTAGGTTAACTTCTTAGGAACTGGCATATTCCTAGAAAATTTTAGATAAATTAGAAATCACGAAGAAAGACCTACAGGATGACAAAGTCTTGCAACACCGACCGATTTTTGTATTACCACAATGACCTCAGCCGTGGTACGATGAGTCAGGACAAGCTTTATGTAACCTTTGGTCTAGTGGAAATGGTCCTATGTGCCTTATATTCTCAGTAATAATTTAATGAGGACCTTCTCACCTTCCTCACACACTACAGTGAATGGATACACTACTGAGTATTACATATTTCAATAATTGATATAATTGCCCTATAGAAGATGATCTGATTATGTTTACATGGCCTATTGTCTTTGGCCCACCAGAGGAAAGGATTTGGGGGGGGGGGGGGGGGGGGGGTTAAGCACTCATCTGTTATAGAGCATGTTCATGTGTAGGTTTAATTGCATTCAAATCATAGTCATCATGGGCTTACATGTTGCAGTAAAAAGTGCAACATACAGATTAATCTTAGGGCTCTCATTGTAGGTATTTTATGCCTCTGATTCACTTCTCATTTCAGAGTCAGGGAAATGGTAGACAAGAATAACGGCCAGCTGCCAACCATATCCATGTGGTATGAGAAAATGAATCACTTGTGTAGAATGAAGGAGTTGGCGGGTTGGGAGACTCATAACAGAAAGGGGTTCCTAAACATTTGGCAACCTTGGCTGACACATATTAGGGAATGCCCAGGAACCGATATTCATTTGGATACTAGGAGAAGTCAGGAGCCTACCAAATAGAAATTAGGGATTTAGGGTTTAGAGATAATCCTGTGGCCTGACAAAATAGGAGCTATGCCGCTTTCTCCGTACACACCATTCTGTTGGTATCAGATTATGAGACTAGCATGTGAAGTTAGAAACAACGCCAAGTCGTAACATGTCCTATGTCAATACCAGTTAGAATTAAGATGTGATCATGTCCGACTCTACTTCCTTTTTTGTATTTCTTTGTCTTTTTTGGTTTGTTCAGATCTTGGAAACTGGACTGTTTTAGAAATCGTATGATTCATGATGCGTGATAAGTAAAGTCTGCCGACCCATACACCAGTAATTGCTTCCTGTCATATTTGTGAATCTCGATGTAATACCTTCTGACCAGTTGCACTGGTCCTTCTTTTTCTGAAGATCATTTGTTTATATATTCAATTGCTCTTCGTTTTGATAAATAAAAAGAGAATGATGAAAAATAATAAAGGCCAACTTACCCATCCATCTGATGAACTGCTGGATGAAAAAAACAAGTGTGGTCCTGTGGTTGCTATGGACATGTATGCAGCGTATATGAAGGATATTGCATGACAAGGTGTGGCAGCATCATACAATTTTTTAATCTTATCAATAAATGTTACATATAGAGTCTTCATTGCTAGTCAGTGATGAATAGTTATTTTCTGGAAGTTTGCAAATATTTTTGTGGAGTAACTTATTCAGTTCCTTACCTAGCCTACAAAAAGATGGACATAATAAAGGGTCCAAAGATGGGCTACAAAATAAGTGGAAGAACTTCAGCATTAAACTTAAAGAACGAAAGCTCCCAAATATGTCAGACTGTTGTCAGCCAATCTCAATGGTCGGAACTGCTGACAATCTGTTGTCTGACTCTCCCTCAAAAGAAAATGTCAGAGGAGAGAAGTATCAGGACCATTGAATTTCAAAGCCCAATCCTTTTGCTCTCCTGGGACATAAACTGCTTCCACAAGTCTCTGACAGTGGCTTTCTTGTCTTTAATTGGAAACACATACACCTAAGGCCAGTGATGGCTAACCTTGGGTACTCCAGCTGTGGTGAAACTATGACTCCCAGCATGCTCCATTAATTTCTTTGGAGTTCTGAGAACAGCCAAGCAAGTGTACAACTTGGGAGTCGTAGTTTTACCACAGCGGGATACCTTTTGCTTTGATTACTGCTTTGCACACTCTTGGCATTCTCTTGATGAGCTTTAAGAGGTAGTCCCCTGAAATGGTTTTCACTTCACAGGTGTACCCTGTCAGGTTTAATAAGTGGGATTTCTTGCCTTATAAATGGGGTTGGGACCATCAGTTGCGTTGAGGAGAAGTCAGGTGGATACACAGCTGATAGTCCTACTGAATAGACTGTTAGAATTTGTATTATGGCAAGAAAAAAGCAGCTAAGTAAAGAAAAACGAGTGGCCATCATTACTTTAAGAAATGAAGGTGTCACGAGTAGGAGGTCCCAGGAGAGACCGCCACGTCGTCAAGCAATAAACAAACGGAAATCAGGTACAGACACACAAGAGTTTATTGCACAAACAAAAACCAAGAAGGGAAACACAGGGAAAATAAGAGCTCTATGTACCATCAGCACAGTGCGAGAAAACCCCCACTGCGCCACTGTCTAGTAATACTCCAGAGGGGCGTGACTAAGCAACTCCTGGTATTCACTAGGGCCCCAGATGGTAGGGTTAGGCTTTGCAGCAGGAAGTTGCCAGGGTCCACTCTGGAGCGTGAACTAGACAGTGACAGCAGGAATGAATGGACAACAGGTACCAGAAGGGACCGACGGCACATAGGCATACATAACAGACAGGCAAATACAAACAGGGAAACTAATAACACAAGCAGGAGTACATAGCAAGGAAACAGGAGTGACAATGAGCAGAGAAGGACTTGCTCCACCAGTAGTAAACTGCATGGCCTTGCGCATGCCACTCTGCTGCAAAGAAAGGTGCAGCAAGGGCTTGCTGAACAGAGACATGAATACACACAAGGTAACTAAAACATAACTGGCAGAACAGATAACAGAAACACAGGAAAGAGGACATCAAAGAGGACATCAAAGAACAAGTAGGGAAACCCACAGAGCACAGACAGATAGACACGGATCCCATGGGTCAGCAGCATGGGAGAGATTGAGTACAAACCAGGAGCAGGACAAGACAACACACACCAGGAGAGCTGACACAGAACTGAGGAAACCTCAGCCTTATATACAGGTTCCATGGGTGCAGCAGAGAGGCCACACCCATGGAGCAGACAGAGAGGATTAACTCCTAATAGGAACATAGGGGAGTTAACCCATACAGAACCACAAATAACACACAGAAACGAAACTTCAGAACGAGCAAGTACGGAAGGTCACAGCCAAAGGTAACGACTGTGACAGAAGATCAGTCAGCCAGCCGAAAAATTGGAAAAACTTTGAAAGTATGGGCTATTTGACCATGAAGGAGAGTGATGGGGTGCTGCGCCAGATGACCTGGCCTCCACAGTCACCGGACCTGAACCCGATCGAGATGGTTTGGGGTGAGCTGGGCCGCAGAGTGAAGGCAAAAAGGCCAACAAGTGCTAAGCATCTCTGGGAACTCCTTCAAGACTGTTGGAAGACCATTTCAGGGGACTACCTCTTGAAGCTCATCAAGAGAATGCCAAGAGTGTGCAAAGCAGTAATCAAAGCAAAAGGTGGCTACTTTGAAGAACCTAGAATATGACATATTTTCAGTTGTTTCACACTTGTTTGTTATGTATATAATTCCACATGTGTTAATTCATAGTTTTGATGCCTTCATAGTCATGAAAATAAAGAAAACTCTTTGAATGAGATGGTGTGTCCAAACTTTTGGTCTGTACTGTATATTGAACTTGTATATAAAGGCTATGGACACCTTTAATACAAATTCAGGTTAAATGAGTGCTTACGAGGTGTCAGGAGAGTAGAGATAAGGACTACAGAAAGAGCAGCTCCTCTCACAGATTTCATAGAAGGAACAGAGGCAGAACAATCTGCAATGTCAGTGAAATCCTGCAAGCTGTAAAGGACAAACGGCTGAAAATTTTTATTAGAGGTCAGATGGGGAAATGATATGTACAACGTAATAATGCAAAATGGCACTAAACTGCCTTTGAACTTAATCTGTAAAGCCTTGATGAAAGAAGATGCAAGATTGTGTATACAAAAGAAAATATTAGATTGGTTTCTGGATTCTAGTGCACGTGTTCACCTTCATAGAGTATTATTATTTAATAGTCCTTTTACTGCAAGATTGTAATCTCCTAAATGGACATTCCCATTATATTAAGTGATAGCAAATTGCTCAGATATACATTCCTTTGTCATTGGTGGGAGTCCAACCTTTAGGATCTTCATCCTGGAAACAAAGTGACCACAGTAGAGTTTTAGCACCGTGTCCCCTTCACTGTTGTGCGCTGCATAATGGTGCGGCGCTCCTGACCACCTGCTGGCAGGGAATTGCAGCTCTGCCCCGCTCACTTAAAAATTTGAAGGGATGCAGCACTAACCTAGGCTTGTAGCCTGTTCATTTTCAGGATCAGTGGAGGTTCCAGAGGTTGGACCCCCACTGTTCACCATCTATTGCACATGTTGGCGATCTGCCATCACTTTATGACATAGAGTTATGAGTCTATATAAACCAAGCTTTACTTCTTCCTTCCTCATTCCTTTTAAACATTTTCATGACTCACTCAACCATCAAGCCGGGTGTTCCTTGCAGGTCACAAGTTATATAGTATGATATTTAGCAAAAATTTTGAAATCGAAATCTTATGAAAGGAGCATGAAAGTGGAAAAAAAATATGAAACTTGCCCATTTATTGCATGAGTTCAGACCGGTCATAGTTACTGTGTATACCAAGAACTATTGCAACAGCAGATTACGTTTATGAAAAGTATTCCTTGTAGGGAGCAGATAGTTTCCATGTAGACCTATGTTATTCATCACTATAACTATCAATTTTTATCACTAGCCTCCCACCCAAGGCCAGATTAAGATTGATAAGGGCCTTGATCCCACCTCTTTGACTGGAACCTCCTATTATAGCCACATATAGGAGTAGCCATGTATGGCCCTCTCCACTGAAGGTTATGAGAATTATGGAAAAAGATTAGCCTGTAATGAAACTGGTTGCTGGCAAAACTACAGAACTGAACTTCATCTATAGCTGATGCTATTCCTGGGTACTAAAGATGTCTTCCGGTACTCAAATACTCCCGGGACCAACAGTGGGACCGAAATGTATAACACACTGTACACCACCACTAAACAGCAGAAAGCTTGAATATTTAAAGGAAGTCTAACCAATCAGGAAATGTGCAAGGTGATTACCGAACCCAGAGATCAGTAAACAGTAAACAATACTAGTCAACAGGAGAGGGCAAGACAATAGGGAAATCTGTACTCATAATAGAGCCAGCAACTTCCTCAGAGTTCACAGAGAGATCCACGTGCATCCATGGCCAACTTTCTGCCACTTTTCTGCTGGGTAGGATAGTGAAAAGCCATCAGGAGACCCCAAAACAAATAAATAGTAACTACCAGGTACCAGCTAACCGAGAGTTTATGTGTTCGAGGTCCCCTAGGTCCCCAGAGTATTGGAGACCCTAAAGGATATACTCCATGTGCCCTGCCTATACTGATGTTCAATAACAATATCTTAAAGGGGTTGTCTCACTTCAGCAAATGGCATTTATCATGTAGAGAAAGTTAATACAAGGCACTTACTAATATACTGTGATTGTCCATATTGCCTCCTTTGCTGGCTTGATTCATTTTTACATCACATTATACACTGCTTGTTACGACCACCTTGCAATCCATCAGTGTTGGTCGTGCTTGCACAACATTGGAAAAAGTGTTGGCCTCTCTGGTGGCCGGGACCGTGGGAGTGCACATATTGTAGGCTAGTGCTTTTTCCTATAGTGTGCAAGCACGATCACCACTGCTGGATTGCAGGGTGGCTGTAACCATGGAAACGAGCAGTGTATGATGTGATGGAAAAATGAATCCAGCCAGCAAAGGAGGCAATATGGAGAATCACAATACATTAGTAAGTGCCTTACATTAACTTTCTCTACATAACAAATGCTATTTGCGAAATGAGACAACCCTTTTAACAGATAGCGCACATCATGTACTTTGCTCTTGTGCCTGCACTTATATCAACACTAGAAATAAGCAAAGCTTTGAAAAATTTGATTTGTTCCCTGCACTCTTGCTGCAGCCTCCCTCCTCTGTCCCTGCTCTCTCCCTCTCCAATATTCTTCTATAAATCATTTTCAGCAACACTGTCCCTAGCGCATGAGCGCTTGCCACATCTCTCCCTATGCTCAGCTCACAGGACAATGGCGGAAACCACATGGGTTGGGGGTTTTATAGGGCTGTGACATTACATGGGTGATCTTGCGTTCCCGGGCTTGTCTCCTCTACTACACTTCATTTCACTTTGTGACATGAGCAGCTGCCATTTTAGGAAGACTGATTCGTTACCACGAAGCGCGAGGAAATTCAGATTCGTTTAGAATCAAAGTTTTCCGAAACTTCGGACCGAATTCCACTTCGTTTCGATCAATACTAATCAATACTGACTTGATGTAACTTACCAAAAACTGTATTCAACTCATTTGGAGTTACATATTCCTATCATGTCACATCCCCAACTAAATTCAAAATTCACTTTTCTCTGCTTTGGACTTCTGCTGCCTTCTATTTCACAGCTACCAATGTCAACCATATTAGCTGTCATGGACATTAGTAGTAAAAGTGTAGTGGTCGCTGAAAGAAAAGGATGAGGTGCGCAAGACCATAGGGTGAAACCCATGTGGGTTTGGATTAAAGGGAACCTGTCATCAACTTTATGCTGACTGTACTGAGGGCAGTACACACAGTACACACACACATCAGCTAAAAGTAAGTGGTTGCTGAGAACCAGCATCATAATCATTGCAGCCCAGGCCTTGAAAAGAGTCAAATCTACCCGAGAAGCGTCATGGTTATTATAATCTCCTGCTCTCCCGCCCATCTGCTGATGATTGGCAGTTCTCTAATCTCTACTAGAGAGAAAGGGAGAAAACTAGGTAGAAGACTGTCAATCATCAGCAGGTGGGCAGGAGAACAGGAATTCATGAATAACCAGGACTCTTCTCAGGTGGCCGGACTCTTTCAAGGCCTGGGCTGCAATGATTATGATGCTGGTTCTCGGCAACCACTTACTTTTAGCTCATGAGTGACAGACCGCTGACATCAGCATTTCTGTCACTACTTTACGCTGCCCTCAGTACGGTCAGCATAAAGTTGATGACAGGTTCCCTTTGAGGTTGTGCTCATCTTAGGTAGTTGTGATAAGTCACAACTACTATATGGGCTTTTATGCTGATAACAGCATAGATGGAGAGTAATCCTGGCCACGTCCGAACCGTCAGGAAGTACTGTCCAGAGATGGAAGATGGCAATGAAGTGGTTGAAGAAAATGGACTGTACCAGTGCTTACTCTTAAAACATTTTTTTATTCTTAAAAATACATAAATAATAAATAAAAGAGACACAACCTACAGAGCTGTAGGGGTGGTTTGAAAGTCCAAATAACGTGTTTTTGGGCACTGCCCCTTTCTCGGATATAGAACAATATAGCTCCTATATCTGAGGAAGGGACAGTGCTCCGAAATGCGTTATTTGGACATGCAAAGCAAAACTACAGCTCTGTAGGTTGTTTCTCTTATTTGTTATTTATTTATTTGTTGTTAAGAATAGGGATGAGCGAACTCGTGGAAGTTCAGGTTTGCCGGGTTCGGCCGAACTTCAGGTCAAAGTTCGGGACCCAAACTTGACCCCGAACCCTGGCACCATTAAAGTCAATAGGGACCCGAACTTTACTTTATAATTTTCCGTTACCACCACGTGGTAAGCGTGGTGAGTGGTGACGTCACCGCAGGTTCTTCTATCTTCATTTAGCAGGACCTGACGTCATCGCAGGTTCTTTTGCAGGTCCTGCAGAAAGAAGAGGATACCGGCTGTGCGATCAAATGGAGGTAAGTTTTTTTAAATTATTTTTAAAAGAATGCTATTATTTTCCATTATACCCTTGTTATAATGGAAAATAATAAAATCACCCAAACATTGAACCCGAACTTCAGTAAAAAGTCTGTGTTCGGGTCCGTGTACCCGAACTCGCAAAGTTCGGTACAAACCCGAACTTTGCAGTTCGGGTTCGCTCAACCCTTGTTAAGAATAAAAATGTTTTAAGAGAAAGCTCTGGTTCAAACCATTTTCATTAACCAACTCATTATCAGTAGTAAAAGGTCAGAATAAATAGTGTTGATCGCAAATTTTTATCGCAAATATTGGAACTTCGAGAATTTGCGAATATCTAGAATATAGTGCTAATCTTCGTAATTGCGAATATTCTAGATTTTTTTTCATCAGTACCCATGATCCCTCACTGCTTCTTGCTTGTGGGCCAATGAGAAGGCTGCAATATCTTTGACTTTAGGAGCAGTGTTGATTGCAAATTTTCGTACTGCGAGTTTTTGTATCACAAATTTTCTGATTGCCAATTTTCACAATCAAGAAAATAATGACTGGAAATCACGAATTCTCAAATTGATGAATATATGATTAATATTCGCCCACATATTTGCAAAATATTGCAAATTCGAATATTGCCCCTGCCGCTCATCACTGCAGAGCAACTGGACTTGTGTCTTTTCTTGAAGACATTTCACTAGTCATTAGAGTTGAGCGAACCCGAACTGTAAAGTTCGGGTTTGTACCGAACTTTAGGGTTTTCGGCACCCGGACCCGAACCCAAACATTTACGTAAAAGTTCGGGTTCGGTGTTCAGCGATTTTTATGTCGCTTTTTGAAAGGCTGCAAAGCAGCCAATCAACAAGTGTCGTACTACTTGCCCCAAAAAGCCATCACAGCCATGCCTACTATTGGCATGGCTGTGATTGGCCAACTGCAGCATGTGACCCAGCCTCTATTTAAGCTGGTTTAACGTAGCGCCGCCCGTCACTCTGCTCAGATTAGTGTAGGGAGAGGCTGCAGCTGCTGTGAGGGAGAGATCAGGGAGAAATCTTACAATTTTTTTAAGCCTGCCCTGAGCCAACTACTGCTGAAAACGAACTTTTTTTTCTTCAGTTAGTCAATATCAATACATGATCGGCAGCCATTTTATGCAACGATAGTGCACCAGCATAGGCTATCTGCAAGTCCAGAAATACAGCTTTGGCATACTGGGGTGAAAAAACCCTCTAATATACTGCACATCTGGGATTAGACAAGCATAAGTGACTGTCACATTTAGGACAGAAATACGGCTTTGGCATACTGGGGTGAAAAAAGCCTCTCATATACTGCACATCTGGGATTACACGTGCATAAGTGACTGTCACATTTAAAACAGAAATACAGCTTTTTGGTTAGGGTGAAAAAACTAGGGGTGCACCGAAATTTCGGCAGCCGAAAATATCGGCCGAAAATGTACCTAATCCATTTCGGCCGATATTGTTACATATCGGCCGAAAATATGGGGTGTGGGATTTGTCACCCACCATCTGCGGGCGGGCGCCGGGCGGGCGGTTTACTGCATCTTTATTTCACCTTGACGCTCCAGTAAGAACTCTGCAGGCAGAGCGGAGGGCGGCGTAACGTCACTTACTCACGTGACGCGCCTGCTCCGCCTCCTTCATTCATAAAGTGGGCGGAGCAGGTGCGTCACGTGAGTAAGTGACGTTACGCCGCCCTCCGCTCTGCCTGCAGAGTTCTTACTGGAGCGTGACGATTGTAAGGTAAAATAAAGATGCAGTGAGTGATGCTGTGAGCAGCAGGGCCGGGGCTGTTATGGGTAGGGGGATCGGTCTATGGCACTGCTATGGGGAGGGGGGATCTGTGCACTGTTATGGGGAAAGGGATCTGTGCACTGTTATGCCCATAACAGTGCACATATCCCCCCCCTCCATAACAGCGCCACCCACAGATCCCCCTCTCCATAACAGCGCCACCCACAGATCCCCCTCTCCATAACAGCGCCACCCACAGATCCCCCTCTCCATAACAGCGCCACCCACAGATCCCCCTCTCCATAACAGCGCCACCCACAGATCCCCCTCTCCATAACAGAGCCACCCACAGATCCCCCTCTCCATAACAGCGCCAATCATTAAAAAAAAAGTATTTTAAAAGTATTTGGGCAAAAAGGCAGTTTCGGTTTCGGTTTCGGTTTTCGGTCAAGGGCATCCTGAATTTTCGGTTTCAGTTTCGGACCAGAATTTTCATTTCGGTGCACCCCTAGAAAAAACCCTCTAATATACTGCATAGTAACATAGTAACATAGTACATAAGGCCGAAAAAAAGACATTTGTCCATCCAGTTCGGCCTGTTATCCTAAAAGTTTGGTTAAAGTGAAAAAACCCTCTAATATACTGCACATCTGGGATTACACGTGCATAAGTCACTGTCACATTTAGGACAGAAATACGGCTTTGGCATACTGGGGTGAAAAAAGCCTCCGATATACTGCACATCTGGGATGACACGTGCATAAGTCACTGTCACATTTAGGCCAGACATACGGCTTTTTGGTTACTGGGGTGAAAAAAGCCTCTAATATACTGCACATCTGGGATTAGACAAGCATAAGTGACTGTCACATTTAGGCCAGAAATACGGCTTTTTGGTTACTGGGGTGAAAAAAGCCTCATATATACTGCACATCTGGGATAAGACGTGCATAAGTGAGTGTCACATTTAGGCCACAAATACCGCTGTCATATAGAGTTAAAGAAAAAAAAATAGAGTGCAATACCCTACATCAGGGTTTATATTGGCGGTTAATTATATTCAACAGACTTAACCACTTTTTACTTTGCTTTGTGAACGCTAACTATGAGGCAAACATCTAATAAGGGATGCGATCATGGTCGTGGTGGTGGTGTTGGTGGAGCCTCTGGTTCAGGGAGAGGACGTGGCCGTTCTGCCACAGCTACACGTCCTACTGAACCTATTACCTCAGGTCCCAGTAGCAGCCAGAATCTACAGCGATATTTGGTCGGGCCTAATGCCGTTCTAAGGATGGTAAGGCCTGAGCAAGTACAGGCGCTAGTTAATTGGGTGGCCGACAGTGGATCCAGCACGTTTACATTATCTCCCACCCAGTCTTCTGCAGAAAGCGCACAGGTGGCGCCTGAAACCCATGCCCATCAGTCTGTCATATCAGCCCCAGTGCATATCGGGGAACCTGTCTGAGCCTCAAGTCAACCAACAACACCACATCCGTCACCAACCATCTCCACTATGTCACACAGAAGCGTTCAGCTCTCCATCTCACAAACCTTTGAGAGAAAGAGTAAATTCCCACCTAGCCACCCTCGATCCCTGGCCCTGAATGCCAGCATTTCTAAACTACTGGCCTTTGAAATGCTGTCATTCAGGCTGGTGGAGACGGACAGCTTCAAACAGCTCATGTCGCTTGCTGTCCCACAGTACGTCGTTCCCAGCCGCCTCTACCTCTCCAGGAGAGAGCCGTGCCCTCCCTGCACAACCAAGTATCCGATAAAATCAAGTGTGCACTGCGCAACACCATCTGTGGCACGGTCCACAGATACGTGGACCGGTAAGCACGGCCAGGGACGCTATATCTCCCTAACTGCACACTGGGTAAATGTAGTGGCGGCTGGGCCCCAGGCGGAGAGCTGTTTGGCGCACGTCCTTCCGCCGCCAAGAATCGCAGGGCATCATTCTTTGCCTCCTGTTGCACCACCTCCTCATCCGGTCAGCGACAGACCTTCACCACCAACTTCAGCACAGCCAGGGGTAAACGTCAGCAGGCCGTTCTGAAACTGATGTGTTTGGGGGACAGGCCCCATACCGCGCAGGAGTTGTGGCGGGGTATAGAACAACAGACCGACGAGTGGTTGCTGCCAGTGAGCCTCAAGCCCGGCCTGGTGGTGTGCGATAATGGGCGAAATCTCGTTGCAGCTCTGGGACTAGCCGGCAGTGGCGTAGGGATCGCCATAGCAACCATAGCAGTGGCTAGGGGGCCCTACGCCACTGGGGGCCTGTTCGACCGCATTCAGTTTTTTTTTTTTTTACACAGACACTACACACAGGCAGCCAGGAGGTGGCGTAACTACCGGGGAAGCAGCTGCTTCGGGGCCCTACAGTTTATTTTCAAGTTAGTTAAATATCGATGTCTTAATGTTCAGGGCCCCTTCACAGCAGCCTTAATGTTCAGGCCCCCTCGCTAATGTGATCTAATCTTACTGTATTCTAAAGTCTCCTGATGTGTCTGGGATTTGAACCCACAACCTCCAAATGTATCAGTGTATCAGAGGCAAAGCATTAACCGTCACAGCCATAAAGGAGGCATTGCAACTGATTGAAAAAAAAAACTGACTTCTACTGTTATAGCTGGCTAAGTGTACATCTATACACATGACAGCTGCCCCAACACACCCAGCACTGCTATATCTCTAGATGACAGCACACTCAGCTCTGCTATATCTCTATATATGAGCAGCTGTCATGTGTATAGATGTACACTTAGCCAGCTATTACAGTAGAAGTCTCATATTTTTCAGTTAGCAGCAAGGCATCACCTATGGTCTTGTGGTTAGATGTTTTGCCTCTGATACAGAAGGTTGTGGGTTCGAATCCCAGCAGAAACCTTTTCTGAAATACAAGCACTGACTCCATATATGGACATACAGGGCGGGACACAGGAAGAGGCTGCATCGCATCGCTGACATGGAGGTAAGGCCTCTTTCACACTTGCGTTGTTGGGATCCGGCATGCACTTCCGTTGCCGGAGGTTCCCGCCGGATCCAGAAAAACGCAAGTGTACTGAAAGCATTTGAAGACGGAACCGTCTTCCAAATGCTTTCAGTGTTACTATGGCACCCAGGACGCTATTAAAGTCCTGGTTGCCATAGTAGTAGTGGGGAGCGGGGGAGCAGTGTACTTACCGTCCGTGCGCTTGGGGCGCCCTGACGTCACTCTGGAGCGCCCGGGGAGCCGCACGGATGGTAAGTACACTGCTCCCCCGCTCCCCACTACACTTACCATGGCTGCCAGGACTTTAGCGTCCCGGCAGCCATGGTAACCATTCAGAAAAAGCTAAATGTCGGCTCCGGCAATGCGCCGAAACGACGTTTAGCTCAAAGCCTTCCAATGGGCATTAATTCCGGATCCGGCCTTGCGGCAAGTGTTCCGGATTTTTGGCCGGAGCAAAAAGCGCAGCATGCTGCAGTATTTTCTCCGGCCAAAAAACGTTCCGTTCCGGAACTGAAGACATCCTGATGCATCCTGAACGGATTTCTCTCCATTCAGAATGCATTAGGATAATCCTGATCAGGATTCTTCCGGCATAGAGCCCCGACGACGGAACTCTATGCCGGAAGACAATAACGCAGGTGTGAAAGAGCCCTAAGTAGAAGTGTTTATTATTATTTTTTTAATACCCGACTGTTACTGCCATGGGGGGAGTGGGGGGCACTTGATACTGGCACATGGGGGGGGGGGGTTGGCACCTGATACTGGCACATGGGGGGGGGAGAGAGGCACCTGATACTGTGGATGGCACTGTTTAGGGGAGGGGGATCTGTGGATGGCACTGTTTAGGGGAGGGGGATCTGTGGATGGCACTGTTTAGGGGAGGGGATCTGTGGATGGCACTGTTTAGGGGAGGGGGGATCTGTTGATGGCACTGATTAGGGGAGGGGGATCTGTTGATGGCACTGATTAGGGGAGGGGGATCTGTTGATGGCACTGTTTAGGGGAGGGGATCTGTGGATGGCACTGTTTAGGGGAGAGGGATCTGTGGATGGCACTGTTTAGGGGAGGGGGATCTGTGGATGGCACTGTTTAGGGGAGGGGGATCTGTGGATGGCACTATTTAGGGGAGGGGGATCTGTTGATGGCACTGTTTAGGGGAGGGGGATCTGTGGATGGCACTATTTAGGGGAGGGGGATCTGTGGATGGCACTATTTAGGGGAGGGGGATCTGTGGATGGCACTATTTAGGGGAGGGCTATCTGTGGATGGCACTATTTAGGGGAGGGGGATCTGTGGATGGCACTATTTAGGGGAGGGGGATCTGTGGATGGCACAGGGGGGGGGGCCCATAATTTTTTTTTGCTATGGGGCCCATGCATTTCTAGCTACGCCCCTGCTAGCCGGTGTCACGCACATCCCTTGCCTGGTGCATGTGCTGAATTTAGTGGTGCAGAAATTCATTCACAACTACCCCGACATGTCAGAGCTGCTGCATAAAGTGCGGGCCGTCTTTGCGCGCTTCCGGCATTCTCATCCTGCCGCCGCTCGGCTGTCTGCTCTACAGCGTAACTTCAGCCTTCCTGTTCACCGTCTCATATTCTACGTGCCCACCAGGTGGAACTCCACCTTGCACATGCTGGACAGACTGTGCGAGCAGCAGCAGGCCATAGTGGAGTTTCAGCTGCAGCACGCATGGGTGAGTCGCACTGGGAACAGCACCACTTCACCACCAATGACTGGGCCTCCATGCGAGACCTGTGTGCCCTGTTGCGCTGTTTTGAGTACTCCACCAACATGGCCAGTGGCGATGACGCCGTTATCAGCGTTACAATACCACTTCTATGTCTCCTTGAGAAAACATTTAGGGCGATGATGGAAGAGGATGTGGCCCACGACGAGGAGGAGGAAGAGGGGTCATCTCTAACACTTTCAGGCCAGTCTTTTAGAAGTGGCTCAGAAAAATAATTTTTTCAACAGCAGAGGCCAGGTACAAATTTGGCCAGCCAGGGCCCACTACTGGAGGAGGAGGAGGATGGGGTTGAAGCATGTTCAAAGTGGGGTGGCATCCAACGCAGCTCGGGCCCATCACTGGTGCGTGGCTAGGGGGATACGGAGGACGCAGACGATACGCCTCCCACAGAGGATAGCTTGTCCTTACCTCTGGGCAGCCTGGCACACATGAGCGACTACATGCTGCAGTGCCTGTGCAACAACTGCAGAGTTGCCCACATTTTAACGTGTGCTGACTACTGGGTGGCCACCCTCCTGGATCCCCGTTACAAAGAAAATGTGCCGTCCTTAATTCCCTCACTGGAGCGTGATCGGAAGATGCGCGACTACAGGCGCACCCTGGTAGACGCGCTCCTGAGAGCATTCCCGACTGACGCTGGGGGACAAGTGGAAGCACAAGGCGAAGGCAGGGGAGGAGGAAGAGGTCGCCAACTCAGCTGTGTCAGCGCCAGCACCTCAGAAAGCAGGGTTAGCATGGCCGACATGTGGAAAAGCTTTGTCAACTCGCTGCAACAACCGGCCCCAACTGCTGATGTGGAGCGTGTTAGCAGGAGGCAGCATTTGAACAACATGGTGGAACAGTACCTGTGCACACGACTACACGTACTGACTGATGGTTCTGCCCCATTCAACTTCTGGGTCTCCAAATTGTCCACATGGCCAGAGCTTGCCCTGTATGCCTTGGAGGTGCTGGCCTGCCCTGCAGCCAGTCTACTCTCTGAACATGTATTTAGCACGACAGGAGGCGTCATTACAGACAGATGCAGCCGTCTGTCCACAGCCAATGTGGACAAGCTCACGTTCATTAAAATGAACCAGGCTTGGATCCCACAAGACTTGTCTGTACCTTGTGCAGAATAGACATTTATACCACCATCAAACATACAGTACATTCTTGTACTCAAGTCAAGTTCAATGATTCACTTTTTTTTTATTTATTTTTATTTGTCCCAATATTTTGGGGGCTACCTACCCCAATAAAAAATAAAATAAAACATTGTTGGCTACCTCCTCCTCCTCCATTGCTGCCTCCACCTACAACACCACATTCACCGCCTCCTCAACCTCCGACTCCATATCCACCTCATTCTCTGAGTTGCAGGTTAATAATTTGTAATTTTTTGTTATTTTATTTCATTTTAAGTTATTTCCTTATCCACATTTGTTTGCAGAGCCATTGCCATGCTCTTAAGCACATTTTACTGCCTTTTACATCCCTCTAGCCTTTTCAAGAACTATTTTAGAGCCATTTTAATAAGAAAAAAGTGCCAATTTTAGTGCCCTAAATTGAAAAAATTCTTAATATTAATTATCGGGTGACATTTTACCATTTTTGGCGTATACAAACCCCAGCTGTGCCTGGGTGAAAGGGGCCTAAATCTCTCAAAATCCTTTGTTGTATTGCTGGGTGACATGAACCCCTGCTGTGCCTGGGTGACAGGGGCCTAAATCTCTCAAAATCCTCTGTTGTATTGGTGGGTGACATGTATCCCCTTTTGCCGTGAATGAACCCCTGCTCTGCATTGCTGACAGGGGCCTAAATCTCTCAAAATCCTCTGTTCTATTGCTGGGTGACATGATCCCCCTTTTGCTGTGAATGAACCCCTGCTCTGCATTGCTGACAGGGGCCAAAATCTCTCAAAATCCTCTGTTCTATTGCTAGGTGACATGAACCCCTTTTTGCCGTGAATGAACCCCTGCTGTGCCTGGGTGACAGGGGCCTAAATCTCTAAAAATTCTCTGTTGTATTGCTGAATGACATGAACCCCCTTTTCCCGTGAATGAACCCCTGCTCTGCATTGCTGACAGGGGCCTAAATCTCTCAAAATCCTCTGTTCTATTGCTGGGTGACATGAACCCCCTTTTGCCGTGAATGAACCTCTGCTGTGACTGGGTGACAGAGGCCTAAATCTCTCAAAATCCTCTGTTGTATTGCTGGGTGACATGATCCCCCTTTTGCCGTGAATGAACCCCTGCTCTGCATTGCTGACAGGGGCCTAAATCTCTCAAAATCCTCTGTTCTATTGCTGGGTGACATGATCCCCCTTTTGCCGTGAATGAACCCATGCTCTGCATTGCTGACAGGGGCCAAAATCTCTCAAAATCCTCTGTTCTATTGCTGGGTGACATGAACCCCCTTTTGCTGTGAATGAACCCCTGCTGTGCCTGGGTGACAGGGGCCTAAATCTCTCAAAATCCTCTGTTGTATTGCTGGGTGACACGAACCCCCTTTTGCCGTGAATGAACCCCTGCTGTGCCTGGGTGACTGGGGCCTAAATCTCTCAAAATCCTCTGTTCTATTGCTGGGTGACATGATCCCCCTTTTGCCGTGAATGAACCCCTGCTGTGCCTGGGTGACAGGGGCCTAAATCTCTCAAAATCCTCTGTTGTATTGCTGGGTGACATGAACCCCCTTTTGCCGTGAATGAACCCCTGCTCTGCATTGCTGACGGGCCTAAATCTCTCAAAATCCTCTGTTCTTTTGCTGGGTGACATGATCCCCCTTTTGAACCCCTGCTGTGCCTGGGTGACAGGGGCCTAAATCTCTCAAAATCCTCTGTTCTATTGCTGGGTGACATGATCCCCCTTTTGCCGTGAATGAACCCCAGCTGTGCCTGGGTGACAGAGGCCTAAATCTCTCAAAATCCTCTGTTCTATTGCTTGGTGACATGAACCCCCTTTTGCCGTGAATGAACCCCTGCTCTGCATTGCTGACATGGAACTAAATTTAGTGAAAACATCTGTTACTGATCCAGGGGTGTAACTAGAGGTGACTGGGCCCCACAGCAAATTTTTGTATAGGCCCCCCCCCCCCCCCATGTAAACCCCGCTCCTTTGGCACGATCTAGACCAGACCAGGCTGCCACGCCATCCTTTTCCTACTATATATATATTATATACATACACACACACTCTATCTGTCATCTAGTGTCATTCTATCATACTGTTGTGGGGGCCGTGTCAAAGTCTTAGGCCCCTTTGACACGGGCGACTTTTCCGCACGGGTGCAATGCGTGATGTGAACGTATTGCACCCGCACTGAATCCGGACACATTCACTTCAATGGGGCTGTGTACATGATCATTGATTTTTATGCATCACTTGTGCGTTGCGTAAAAATCGCAGCATGCTCTATATTCTGCGTTTTTCACGTAGCGCGCCTACACAGAAGTGAATGGGGCTGCTTGAAAATCACATTGCATCCGCAAGCATTGCGGATGCAATGCGATTTTCACGGATGGTTGCTAGGAGATGATAGGGACCCGAACTTTATTATTTTCCCTTATAACATGGTTATAAGGGAAAATAATAGCATTCTTAATACAGAATGCTAAGTAACATGTGGCTTGAGGGGTTAAAAAATAATAAAATATTTAATTATTCACCTCATCCACTTGATCGCGCAGCCCGGCTCGTCTTCTTTCAGGACCTGGCAGGAAAAGTACCTTTGGTGACGTCACCGCGCTCACAACGTGGTGAGAGTGGTGACGTCGGAGCAGGTTCTGCTGAATAGAAATCTTCTATCTTCATTCAGCAGGACCTGCGCCGACGTCACCACGCTCACCACCAGGTTGCTAGGAGATGTTGTTTGTAAACTTTTATTTTTTTATCACGTGCATGAAAAACGCATCAAAACGCATTGCACCTGCGCAGAAAAAACTGAACGCAATCGTAGACAAAACTGACTGAACTTGCTTGAAAAAAGGTGCGAGTATCACTGAATGCACCCTGAACGCATCTGGAGCCAACCCGTATCGTTCGTGTGAAAGGGGCCAGCCATTCCCGTATTGCGGACTGCATATGCGGATCAGCAATAAATGGGCACCCTTCCGTGTGCATTCCGCATCACGGATGTGGACCCATTCACTTCAATGGGTCCGCAAATCCGGAGATGCGGAAGGGTGCGAAACGGAATCACGGAACGGAACACTGCATAAGCACTACGCAGTGCTTCCGTGGGGTTCCTTCCGCACCTCCGTTCCACCAAAAGATAGAACATGTCCTTTTTGCAGAATTGTGCTTTCCTGGGTAAGATGACATCACCCTACACTGTATGTACAGCACAGTATGACCCCTGCTGTAGGATAGGCGCCCATTCTATGTATTGCTGCAGGGCTGACACCGACTGTAGTCTGTCCCCATGGTCTGAGCCCCTGGTAACCAGTGGAGTAGCTAGAAGTGACTGAGCCCCACAGCAAATTTTTAGACGGGCAGGCAGGCGTCATACAGTGGCATTTGATTCTTTAACATACATGTGTTTTTACTGGACTATGACGTACACGATATAAAAATGCAGTACTCCACGTTCTTGTATCCTGCACAATCCGGTAAAAAAAATGGATACTTTTTTTTTTTTTTTGCAATGAAACTCTATGGTGAACGGATGTCACTGTCATGGCATCAGTATGAGGCATCCGGATACATTTTTTTGTATATATTAAACGGATGGGAAAAACGTGATGTGAGCCCAGCCTTAAATGTGGGACAAAAATGTGATGTGAACTAGCGGTGCATTGTACAGTTGTTGAAAAAACCATACTCGCCTGCTCCCCGCCGCTCCGTGATCTTCCAGTCCCCATTCTGGCCTCATACTGGTGTCCCCAAGCTGCACATGGGCGCCCAGAGGAGTGTGGCATCAGATGGATAGGGGGCCTAGAGCGCAGGGCATCAGATAAGTAGGGGGCCCAGGACTGGGGGGGGGGGGGGGCTTCTGAAAGGACAGCAGATGAATGCAGCGTGGGGGGAGGGGGGGGCAAAGGACAGCAGATGAATGCAGCTGGGGGGGGGGCAAAGGACTTCAGATGAATGCAGCTGGGGGGGCAAAGGACAGCAGATGAATGCAGCTGGGGGGGCAAAGGACAGCAGATGAATGCAGCTGGGGGGGGCAAAGGACAGCAGATGAATGCAGCTGGGGGGGGCAAAGGACTTCAGATGAATGCAGCTGGGGGGGGGGAAAGGACAGCAGATGAATGCAGCTGGGGGGGGGGGCAAAGGACTTCAGATGAATGCAGCTGGGGGGGGGGGCAAAGGACAGCAGATGAATGCAGCTGGGGGGGGGCAAAGGACAGCAGATGAATGCAGCTGGGGGGGGGGGGGAAAGGACAGCAGATGAATGCAGCTGGGGGGGGCAAAGGACAGCAGATGAATGCAGCTGGGGGGGGCAAAGGACAGCAGATAAATGCAGCTGGGGGGGGCAAAGGACTTCAGATGAATGCAGCTGGGGGGGCAAAGGACAGCAGATGAATGCAGCTGGGGGGGCAAAGGACTTCAGATAAATGCAGCTGGGGGGGCAAAGGACAGCAGATGAATGCAGCTGGGGGGGGGGGGCAAAGGACAGCAGATGAATGCAGCTGGGGGGGGGGGGGGCTACATGAGATACAGGACAGCTAGGGTTGGCAGGGATAAGCCTGGAATGTGTGGGCTCCTGATAGTGACAGGCACAGCATCTTCTTTCTGCAGCACTTCCTGTCTCCCCTCTCCCTCCTGTTACTGCCGACTACAGAGCAGTCTCTGTAGCAGAAGCTGGGCTGTACTAATAGTTAGGAGAGGGAGGGGAGACAGGATCTCCCTGTAGCACACTGTAGTGAGCCCTGGCTGCACTATTAAGCAGCCAGGCTCCTCTATTAATAGTCCGTGCTGATGGGCGGGGCTTAGCTCCCTGCTCTGCTCCGAGGACATTCTAAAGAAGCAGTGGAGTGAGTGTAGAGGGGGGTGTGGCCAGTCTGACTGTTTACTACTGCTCCGGGCCCCTTGTCAGCCCGGGCCCCGAAGCAGCTGCTTCCCCTACAAGCGCACGCTGATGATAGCATTCCCACCTGACAGCGGGGGCACAGTGGAAGCACAAGGCGAAGGCAGAGGAGGAGGTCGCCAACGCAGCTGGGGCACCACCAGCACCTGAGAAGGCAGGGTCAGCATGGCCAAAATGTGGAAAAGCTTTGTCAGCCTTGGAGGTGCTGACCTGCCCTGCAGCCAGTGTATAGTGTGAACGTGTGTTTAGTACGGCAGAGAGCATTATCACAGGCAGCAGCCAATGTGGACAAGCTTACATTTATTAAAATGAACCAGGCATGGATCCCACAGGACTTGTCCGTACCTTGTGCAGAATAGACATTTATACCAGCCTCAACCATCCATTCTTGTACTCAAGTGCACTTATTCTTAGTTTTATTTTGTTATATTTGGGGAATTGAGTCAGCACAACCTGTATGTAGGTGCACATCACTATGGCGAAATACATATACAAACAGAAAATACAAATGTGATCGCACTCTACATCCAGCATACTGCCCTGCCTCCATGCTGGATGAGGCATTGGTGTACATTTTGGCCAAAGCGTAATAAGCCACTCACCACGTCAAGGTCGCCTCTATTTGAGTGGTCCCTAACACTAGTTCCTACCTGTTTATGGGCCATGACAGCCACACAAAGTCCAGGGAATGCACGTCAGCGCGCACGCCAAGCACACTCTGCTTTTCACCCCGTCCGGTGCCATTACAGCTTTCATCGGATCCAGGGATGCAAGTACCAACATGCACGCTGAGCCCACTATATACTTCTCCTGGAGCCAAATGGCTACTGGTAGGTTCTATATAAGCAGACTCAGTTTTATACTGACTTTAAAACCAGCCTCCAGGACAGATTGACTGGTCAGGTGTGCATGACTCCAAGGAGATCGCCACTCCTCCAATATATACTACAAAGAAAAAATTTGGGGAATTGAGTCAGCACAACCTGTATGTAGGTGCACATCACTATGGCGAAATACATATACAAACAGAAAATACAAATGTGATCGCACTCTACATCCAGCATACTGCCCTGCCTCCATGCTGGATGAGGCATTGGTGTGCATTTTGGCCAAAGCGTAATAAGCCACTCACCACGTCAAGGTCGCTTCTATTTGAGTGGTCCCTAACACTAGTTCCTACCTGTTTATGGGCCATGACAGCCACACAAAGTCCAGGGAATGCAGGTCAGCGCGCACGCCAAGCACACTCTGCTTTTCACCCCGTCCGGTGCCATTACAGCTTTCATCGGATCCAGGGATGCAAGTACCAACATGCATGCTGAGCCCACTATATACTTCTCCTGGAGCCAAATGGCTACTTGTAGGTTCTATATAAGCAGACTCAGTTTTATACTGACTTTAAAACCAGCCTCCAGGACAGATTGACTGCTCAGGTGTGCATGACTCAAAGGAGATCGCCACGCCTCCAATATATACTACAAAGAAAAAATTTGGGGAATTGAGTCAGCACAACCTGTATGTAGGTGCACATCACTATGGCGAAATACATATACAAACAGAAAATACAAATGTGATCGCACTCTACATCCAGCATATTGCCCTGCCTCCATGCTGGATGAGGCATTGGTGTACATTTTGGCCAAAGCGTAATAAGCCACTCACCACGTCAAGGTCGCTTCTATTTGAGTGGTCCCTAACACTAGTTCCTACCTGAGTATAAAGTAATGTCGCACTCGGATGAGGTGGTGATCTAAACAGAGGTGCTCCCACTAACAGACAGCACCCAGTCTGAAAAGTAGAATAAATGTAAAAAATGGAAGTGGGGCACTCTCTTAAGCAAAAAGGGATCTTTAATACATATAAAATACAATCAATTCACAATAAAATAGATATCTTCACAATAAAATAGATATACGGTTATTCTGTGATAGCAGCGGATGATAAATAAGACGGAAATCCTAAAATATGGTTAAAAAAGCAAAAATATTATAAAAATACATTAAATTACAGTCAGCATAAATATAGATCCCAAAAGGTATTCCAGTTTAAATATTCAATGTTGTTCAAAACATATATTAACTGGTATTCCTTTATATTTTTTCACATATGAAATATTGAAGCGGTAAATTGTTCAAATAAATCCAAATTGCAAACCAGTCTCCAATATGTATCACAGTCACTGAGTAATTCTAGAGTTCTCAAATAATGGACAATCACTGGCTGTGAGTGAAATGAACTTGCAATTTATATCAAAGTCATAAGCATGTAATGTTCAAAGTTCCAAAAGATGTAACTTTCAGCCTTATACTTTGTATCAAATGCGACTCATAGGATAAGTTCCAAGCCGATATGGCTTTCAGTGATCCATACAGACAGTGAAGTAACTGCCGATGCGTGCAGCGGCGTCCCGCTGTAATTAAGACAGAGCGATCGCTTGTATGGGATGTAGGATATGTGCGCTCTTACCCGGTGGTCTTTGAGTTGGACGGAGAGCCCTCGACTCGGTGAGTTAGGTAGATGTGCTCCCGGTCTCAAGGGCTATTACCTCAAGTTTGAATCCTGGCGCCAAATGATTTGTTTGTTCCACGTGGTTTCTATGTCACCAGTAGCGTGGTCAGTTGGCTTAGCGATTCCTTTATTCTTATAGCGATGTCCAAGCTTCACCGGAGTAGCAGTATCCTTTCTTTCCTTAAGGGGGGAATTCACACCAGACACATTTCGGGGATTTTAATTGACCCCTTCCTCAGTGGTTAACATTCCCCCGATGTTGTTCCGCTTTTATAGTTGCTCAAGAATATGTGAAGGACTGGTCTGGAATGGCAATTTGTTCAAGGATTGGGATCCAAATATATAATTTTCACATATAGTGCTTCCAACTTAGAATTAAGTGTGTTAAAACATCATAATAACAGTGTATGATATAGGAGAGCTTGCCGGTAATTAATCACAAACTTCCCTGGAATAGAATATCATAAGAAACGCACGCGGTTTTAATACGACCTCGGTGCGCTTTCTCCAATTAATAGATATTTTGAGGGGATTCATCCAAGCCTCCTATCATAAATCTAAAACATGGAAAAACCATAATGACATTAAGAGCTTATAAGACTTTAAAAACTTTAAACTTTAAATATACTGCATTTCTGACATCAACTAGTTAATGTAAAGAGGCCTTCAATATTTGATTGGTATGTCTTTCAACATCATCATGTTATCAAAAACGCACCGGTATCGCAAACGGTTTTAATGCGTTTCCGGTGCGTTTTATCCAGCAGATAGGTGCTTCAGTATATTTCTCAAGGAAATCCATATTTCACTTAATTAAAATAATTAAAACAATTTCAGGGCATGGGGATATTCGGAATTAGCCAAAACATTGAGTGAAGATTTATTCTTTACTATTGTGTGGTAATGGGGTGGGGGCCAAATGTAGAGGAAAAACTGGACCAGTTTTAAATATAGTCCAGTTGATCATCGACAGTTGGCGCCCATCCTATAAAAAGCCAAATAATTCAAAATCTGCGTTCAATCCTGACGGTTGTAAAGTATTTAATTCATAGATTCTTTTTGTTTCCAACCGTGACATCTTTTCCACATGATTTCCACCTCTCCAATCTTTCTGTACCCTATCGATCGCTGTAAATCTCAAGCCTGAGGGGTCTTTATTGTGTGTCGTTTTAAAGTGATATGATAGGGAGTGTTAACTGTCTGTTAGTGGGAGCACCTCTGTTTAGATCACCACCTCATCCGAGTGCGACATTACTTTATACTCATTTCTTTCTTCTTTCACCCATTATGTCTGCACAGAATGAGGAGGTGACTAAAAGCATTTGGGATCATGTTGAAACAAAAAAACAGAAGGTAGACAATTTTTCCTTTATAACCTTTGAGTCTAAATATAGTAATGACACCATATTCATGAGAGATACCTTCAGGGAACTAGAAACACTCCTGGTTAGACAGCTTAAACAAAGATGGGAAGTTAAGACCCTAACCAGACATATAGAGTGTAATAGTATCCCTAAGGGGTTAACATTAACCAAAAATCCAGCACAAGATTTGTGCAACCAATCCTTCACTAAAGAATGGGATGAGATGTTACATCAGCATTCTCTCTCTCTTGTTAAACTAATTATCAAGAGAAGATTGGAAATTCTGACAGATACAACTAACAAAATAAATGAACTACGCCCAGTGGTAGATAAATTGCCACAAAATTCAGAATTTCTGACTCTCCAGTCCAGGTTGTGCATCAACCTGGACAGAATAGAACAAGAAATTATAGATAAAAAAACAAAAAAGATGAGTTATGAGAGTAGAACTAGTAAAAGAAGGGTTGATATGGGAGAAACACAAAGGGATATAGTAATCAGATCCAATACATCGAATTTAACGCAAAATGAGGATATACAGAATAGGGAGAGATTTGGGAACGATTTCTCTATACCAGTTCAAAATAGATTTGAGATCTTAGAAGAACGAGAACATTTTTTAGACAGGACCCCACCACATCACAGAACACGGACGAGACACGAATCACCACAAGAAACACGTACACAGAACAAAGAATCATTAATAGATCACCAGTACAACTTAAGACACAGACCACAAACCCAACACGAAATACACAAATTTCATCACTACAGGCCAGAAAGAATACAGTCACGGGAACATCACGACAGTCAGGAGCACCGAATGAGAACAAGGAATCACGGGGAAAGGGAAAGATACGCAGAGGAGGGAGAAAGAAGAGGGAGAAGACACAGATAACCAATATCACGATCACTAATGATTCTATTATTAATTTAAGCACCAAAATTTTAACTAATGCACAAGTCACTTTATTAAATAAAGGTCTTAAGTTTGCCCCTACCAATAAACTAAACAAGTTCGACACATTCATAGGTGTCGAAAAATTCATGAGACGTCTCTGTCTAAAAAAATATTTTATCAAGAATCCCATCAATCGGGAAATGATAAATAATGAATTCACCCACACTGATCTCAAAAAACCATCAAAAAAATACCCTAGAAATGAAACTAGCCAAGAGATGGCCAGTTTCAAAGAATGTGTTGAACACGATATATGAAAATTAAAGGAAAAAATTAGATACAAACGTAATAACTTAACAAATACGGAAGTGAAAGCATTAAAAGAACTACAAAAAGAAGCAAATATTGTTATTCGCCCAGCAGACAAAGGGGGCGCAATTGTAGTACAGGATTTAGATAAATATAATTTTGAATGTCTACGTCAACTTTCAGACAGTAGTACATATAGGAAACTTGTAAATGATCCCACGGAAACGTTTTTAACAGAACTAAATGAATTTTGCAGCAGAGGTAAAGATATCGGTATTTTAAATGAAGATGAATATAACTTTTTAATTAATAGATCTCCGCGCATCCCTGTCTTTTATTGCCTGCCTAAGGTCCACAAAGACAAAACTAACCCACCCGGTCACCCAATTATATCGGGAATTGGATCTTTGACCTCGAATTTATCTAAATATGTGGACGTAATATTACAATCCAGAGTAAAGAAGGTTCCGTCTTACGTGAAAGACACTACCCAGATCATAAAAATGATAGAATCGTTGGACTTTAGAGAAAATTGGATTATGGGTACTCTTGACGTACAATCGCTTTAAACATGAACAGGGCAAAAATTCAGTCAGATCTCAATTGGCACTTGAGGGCACTTTAAATCAAATACAAATTGAATATGTAGTAGATGCAATAGATTTTATCTTGACACATAATTATTTTAATTTTTCGGAGGATTTTTATATACAGATGCAGGGCACTGCCATGGGCACCAGGTTCGCCCCTAGTTATGCAAATTTATTTATGGCACAATGGGAATATGAAAACATTCAACCCAAACTAGGGACGAACCTGGTGCTCTGGCAACGATACATCGATGATGTATTTTTTATATGGCAGGGAGAGGAGGATATTTTAAAACAATTTTTAAGCGATATCAACCAAAATGAGTGGAATTTTACTTCCAGCAAAACCTCATTGGAATTTCTGGATTTAAAAATCTCAAGTCAGGAGGGTAAATTACAATGTACAACTTTTACCAAACCAACAGCATGCAACAGTTATATCCTATTTAACAGTTGTCATCTCCCTAATTGGTTGATTAACATTCCACAAGGACAAATGCGAAGAGCCAAACGCAACTGCACACAAGACGTTGAATTTGAAAAAGAAGCCAAAATTATGACTGATCAATTTTTAGATAAAAAAATACCCTATAGAAATTTTGGATGCAGCACTTAATAAAGTAAAGGACATGGACAGAAAATAATTTTTTATTGAAAAAGTCAAGAAAGTTAAAACGATAGAGTCGGATTTACGTTTAATCTTACCCTTTAATGGAGACTTTGGAAGGATCCTGGCCATTATTTATAAACACTGGCATCTGTTGAAAAAAGATAAAATATTAAACTCTATAATACCATCTAAACCAAAAATCGTATTTACCAAGGCCCCCAATCTAAATATTAAAATAGCCCCTACTGTCCGGAAGAAGAGTACATGTATCCCAACGGTTCAGTCCTGGGCAAATATTCTAGGCTTTTTCCGTTGTGGTGGATGTAATAACTGCAAGCTAACTTCGTTCCTTAAAAAAACCACTGAAGTGAGATCAACTACTAATAAGCATTGTCATAAAATTTATGAATTTCTCACTTGTAGCACAGAAAACGTGATTTATGTAATCGAATGCCCATGTGGGTTGCAATATGTAGGGAGGACCAAGAGGACGTTGAAAAAACGCATTGCAGAACACATTAGCAATATTAAAAAAGGTTTTGAAACCCACTCCCTATCATATCACTTTAAAACGACACACAATAAAGACCCCTCAAGCTTGAGATTTACAGCGATCGATAGGGTACAGAAAGATTGGAGAGGTGGAAATTATGTGGAAAAGATGTCACGGTTGGAAACAAAAAGAATCTATGAATTAAATACTTTACAACTGTCAGGATTGAACGCAGATTTTGAATTATTTGGCTTTTTATAGGATGGGCGCCAACTGTCGATGATCAACTGGACTATATTTAAAACTGGTCCAGTTTTTCCTCTACATTTGGCCCCCACCCCATTACCACACAATAGTAAAGAATAAATCTTCACTCAATGTTCTGGCTAATTCCGAATATCCCCATGCCCTGAAATTGTTTTAATTATTTTAATTAAGTGAAATATGGATTTCCTTGAGAAATATACTGAAGCACCTATCTGCTGGATAAAACGCACCGGAAACGCATTAAAACCGTTTGCGATACCGGTGCGTTTTTGATAACATGATGATGTTGAAAGACATACCAATCAAATATTGAAGGCCTCTTTACATTAACTAGTTGATGTCAGAAATGCAATATATTTAAAGTTTAAAGTTTTTAAAGTCTTATAAGCTCTTAATGTCATTATGGTTTTTCCATGTTTTAGATTTATGATAGGAGGCTTGGATGAATCCCCTCAAAATATCTATTAATTGGAGAAAGCGCACCGAGGTCGTATTAAAACCGCGTGCGTTTCTTATGATATTCTATTCCAGGGAAGTTTGTGATTAATTACCGGCAAGCTCTCCTATATCATACACTGTTATTATGATGTTTTAACACACTTAATTCTAAGTTGGAAGCACTATATGTGAAAATTATATATGTGGATCCCAATCCTTGAACAAATTGCCATTCCAGACCAGTCCTTCACATATTCTTGAGCAACTATAAAAGCGGAACAACATCGGGGGGATGTTAACCACTGAGGAAGGGGTCAATTAAAATCCCCGAAATGCGTCTGGTGTGAATTCCCCCCTTAAGGAAAGAAAGGATACTGCTACTCCGGTGAAGCTTGGACATCGCTATAAGAATAAAGGAATCGCTAAACCAACTGACCACGCTACTGGTGACATAGAAACCACGTGGAACAAACAAATCATTTGGCGCCAGGATTCAAACTTGAGGTAATAGCCCTTGAGACCGGGAGCACATCTACCTAACTCACCGAGTCGAGGGCTCTCCGTCCAACTCAAAGACCACCGGGTAAGAGCGCACATATCCTACATCCCATACAAGCGATCGCTCTGTCTTAATTACAGCGGGACGCCGCTGCACGCATCGGCAGTTACTTCACTGTCTGTATGGATCACTGAAAGCCATATCGGCTTGGAACTTATCCTATGAGTCGCATTTGATACAAAGTATAAGGCTGAAAGTTACATCTTTTGGAACTTTGAACATTACATGCTTATGACTTTGATATAAATTGCAAGTTCATTTCACTCACAGCCAGTGATTGTCCATAATTTGAGAACTCTAGAATTACTCAGTGACTGTGATACATATTGGAGACTGGTTTGCAATTTGGATTTATTTGAACAATTTACCGCTTCAATATTTCATATGTGAAAAAATATAAAGGAATACCAGTTAATATATAAAGAAAGGTCAAGTTTAGGGCGAGCACTCAACACTTGGACCAATAGAATGGGAATAAAACATTTATTAAATCACAATTTAGAACACGTGTACATTTCAATAAAATAAAGGGATAAAATACATAATAACAAATGCCACATATAGGGATAAAAGAATCGTGACGGTCGCTAGTCAGGAAACTTGTTGAATACTGTATGAAATCTAACACTTATAATAGAGCAACTGGTATTGGTCAGCCAGTACAATTGAGTGCAGCCAAGGGCATATATCCCATGCGCAGATGGATTAGTCAATCAATAGTGCTGGCTTGTATCCGCGGCTCCAGTAATAGTGACGTAGTGGAGCAGCTGAACGCAACAATTGTTCCTATAGTGTGAACACAGGTGACAATGTCCTTCAATAGCGATAGTAAATAGTGCTGGCTTATGTATGCGGCTCCAGTAGTGATGACGTAGTGGAGCAGCTGAGTTCGACAATTGCTGCTAATGTATGGACACAAGTATCAATGTCCTTCAATAGCGGTAGTTCAGTATAGTAGCCGTACACATTCGATAGTATGCCTGGTCGCATACAAACTGCAACAGTAATGTTCCTACCTTCCTCTTTGATCAATAGCGAGGACGTCTCTGTGGACGTGTGCGGTGGATAAGCAGCAGGTGGATCGTTCCGGCGTCTGGATGGTGACTGCTGAAGTTCGCTGTCTCCAGATCTCGCGGGATTACGGAAGCAGTGAGTATCCTGGACGACCCAAAGCGCTGTTTGGCAGATTGTGTGCTTGGCGTCCTAGAAATCCATATTCCTCCGATTTAGATTAATGTTTGCATGGCCATGCATAGAGTGCGGAGGTGCTTCTGTTACAGGTGTGGGCCGCACACCTGTAACAGAAGCACCTCCGCACTCTATGCATGGCCATGCAAACATTAATCTAAAGGCAGGGCAGTATGCTGGATGTAGAGTGCGATTACATTTGTATTTTATGTTTATTTTGTTATATGTCCCAATATTTAAAAATAAAAAATAACACAAATCAGTGTTGGCCACATACACCCATCCACCGCCTCCTCAACCTCCTACTCCTAGATCCAGATTATTTTTAATTTTTCAGTATTTTATGTTATTTTAAGTCATTTCCCTATCCACATTTGTTTGCAGAACAGTTGTCATGCTCTTAAGCGCATCTTGATGCCTTTTGCAGCCCTCTAGCCCTTTCCAGGACTATTTTAGACCATTTTAGTGCCCAAAAGTTCGGGTCCCCATTGACTTCAATAGGGTTCGGGTTCGGCGTCAAGTTCGGGTCAAGTTCGGGTCCCGAACCCGAACTTTTTTTTCAAGTTCGGCCGAACCTGCCGAACCCAAACATCCAGGTGTCCGCTCAACTCTACTAGTCATCCAATTGGCTTTTTTAATTAGAATGCATGAGTGAGAACCTTCACAGACATACTGTGGTGGAAACTTTTTTGTCACTGGATTACAAAGAAGATCTTCTCCCTTCTTTAGCTGTGTAAAAAATCCACCTCATAAGATTCCCTTACTGAGAAGATAAATACTTAATTAAATATATATCCTGTATATAGCATATGTATATGGTAATCCATTAAGTAGCTTCTATCATTCACAATTCCCTCATACACACAGCTGCTCGGCTGAACAAGCATGTGTTCTTGGTAAGAGCATGTGTTCGAGAAAGGAAGCCACTACTAAACTCTCCCTGAAAACAAAATAATGGGACATAGGGTTCAGCCAGCATAATGGGTATGTCAAGTTTAAGATTCTTGGCTTAATATTCAATCTCTTTGTCTTTATATAGTGCTACCCTTATTTCATATGATGGTTACTACCAGACTTTTCTTCCAGATTAAGAAAAAATAAGAATTTGAATAGAGTCTTGGCATCTCCACCCGACAATTTTGTTTACCCACACAAGAACAATTGTGAAAAAAGCTTGGTTTTTCTTCCCCATCTAAGCAGAGAAATAATACCTTGCGTGTAACTCACAAATCATTTCTTTGTATGAAGACCTAAACTTCAAGGTCCTTAAATAGGTTCTCTGAGGAAGGTATAGATAGATATCATAAATGGAGGGTCCTCCACTAGGGACGCCCTCAATCTGCTAGATAGGAAAGCTGCTGATGAAGCTCCTACTGTGGCAGATTCTGTCCCTCTATGTACTATGTGGCATTACATTTTAATTAGAGATAAGAAAATTCTAATGGAATTGGTTTTATCTCCAATTTGCTGAATTTTTGAAAGTTTTATTCAGGTATGAATCATTTCTACCCAAATCAATTTTCCTGAAAATTGTGAAAATTGGTATATAACACTGTAAGGTCTCCTAGAACTCAAAAAACAGAGAAGCAAAGCCCCAGAGAGCATAAAGATGAGACCCACACATAATAAATACATCACTTGAAGAAAGACAGTTCTCCCTCCAAAAAAAGGAAAATAGTTCTGAATGTCCTTGTATTACACTTCTATAAACGAGATGAACAAGTTAGGCCTCTTTCACACTTGCGTTGTCCGGATCCGGCGTGTACTCCACTTGCCGGAATTACACTCCGGATCCGGAAAAACGCAAGTGTACTGAAAGCATTTGAAGACGGAACCGTCTTCCAAATGCTTTCAGTGTTACTATGACAGCCAGGACGCTATTAAAGTCCTGGTTGCCATAGTAGGAGCGGGGAGCGGGGGAGCGGTATACTTACAGTCCGTGCGGCTCCCGGGGCGCTCCAGAATGACGTCAGAGCGCCCCATGCGCATGGATGACGTGATCCATGCGCTTGGGGCGCCCTGACGTCACTCTGGAGCGCCCGGGGAGCCGCACAGACGGTAAGTACACTGCTCCCCCGCTCCCCGCTACACTTACCATGGCTGTCAGGACTTTAGCGTCCCGGGAGCCATGGTAACCACTCTGAAAAAGCTAAATGTCGGCTCCGGCAATGCGCCGAAACGACGTTTAGCTTAAGGCCGGATCCGGATCAATGCCTTCCAATGGGCATTAATTCCGGATCCGGCCTTGCGGCAAGTGTTCCGGATTTTTGGCCGGAGCAAAAAGCGCAGCATGCTGCGGTATTTTCTCCGGCCAACAAACGTTCCGTACCGGAACTGAAGACATCCTGATGCATCCTGAACGGATTACTCTCCATTCAGAATGCATTAGGATAATCCTGATCAGGATTCTTCCGGCATAGAGCCCCGACGACGGAACTCTATGCCGGAAGACAATAACGCAGGTGTGAAAGAGCCCTTAGTTCTCCTTCCAAAAGGAAGATAAATCAAGTGAAAACTGCCTTGGTTAGCTGAATTGCTTTTGAGGTGGTCTTGGAAATGCCTTTTCTCATTAAGACCTCCTAGTATGCATGAGGAATATTGTAGTATTGTATTCAAATTAGCATAGCTTACTACTGCTGGCATCAGAGGGGCTTTGTGTTCTTTGCTTTTTGGAAGGAAAGCTATTCTCTATTGGATCAAATAACAAGAAATTCAACATGAATTCCGAATTGGTTCACTCATCTCTAATTTGACTGCAATAATACATTTCCTCTAGTGATGACAATGGTTCGAATGTGTCTTCTCTGGAGGATCTGACATGTGTATATATTACATGAACAGCCTATTGTTGTCAATTAGAGCTGTTTAATAACTAAGCCTACATAGAACTTCAGTGGAACAGAACACTTGCTCATTTTATAACAGGTTACTCCTGATCAGTGACTGTACCTGCATTGTTTTTGGGAGGATAGTGGATCAGACTAGCGCTCTATCTTCCCATACTGTACACTACAGCTGTCCTCTATAAGGTTCACTGCTGTAAGCATAAGTTGACTGTAATATTACCGGTTCAAAGCTTTTATTGGCTTTGGCCTAATGCTGGTTTTTGAACATTTATATTTATACTTATGTGTATTTATACACACTCAGATTGGGTCACTGTCACTAGTGGAGTACCTCAGGGGTCAGTATTGGGCCCTATTCTCTGCAATATATTTATTAATGATCTTGTAGAAGGCTTGCACAGTAAAATATACATTTTTGCAGATGACACTAAACTGTGTAAAGTAATTAACACGGAAGTGGACAGTATACTGCTACAGAGGGATCTGGATAGATTGGAGGCTTGGGCAGAGAAGTGGAAGATGAGGTTTACAACTGATAAATGTTAGGTTGATAAGGTTGTGCACATGGGAAGGAATAATGCAAGTCACCCGTACATACTAAATGGTAAAACACTGGGTAACACTGACATGGAAAAGGACCTAGGAATTTTAGTGAACAGCAAACTAAGCTGTAGAAACCAGTGTCAGGAAGCTGCTGCCAAGGCCAATAAGATAATGGGTTGCATCAAAAGGGGCATAGATGCCCGTGATGATAGCATAGTCCTAGTTACAGGCTATAGCTACTAGAGAGGGGTCGTTGATCCAGGGAGTTATTCTAATTGCCTGATTGGAGTCGGGGGGAATTTTTTCCCCCTAAAGTGAGGAAAATTGTCTTCTACCTCACAGTTTTTTTTTTTTGCCTTCCTCTGGATCAACTTGCAGGATAACAGGTTGAACTGGATGGACAGATGTCTTTTTCAGCCTTATAAACTATGTTACTTCTTCCATCACGGACCTGAACATGGTCTTGATGTATATAATCTTACTAATAACAGTATTATAGTACTCATGATGATACAGTTCAGTAAGACCTCTACAAAAGACCAAGTCTTTCAGATGACCACCCCCTTTTTCAGACTGGACTTCCTGTGACAGATTTTCAGTTCCACCATACACACTGGACATCTTCCTTGAAAAGAATATTTTAATGTCATGTTGGGTTGTTGCTTGAATCAGGTTTCACTGTATTTAGACCAATACTTTCTATTACACGTAGTTAGAAAAAAAGATATTCATACTTTCTATTTTACCAGCTTAGGAAGTCTTTAACAGAAGAAGCAATGAAAGGATGACAAGCGTGTTAGTTTCCACTACACATACCACAGTCTTATGCTTGAGGTTTCTGTCACCATATATGTGCTTGTCCACTGGTAACAAGTAATTTCCACTTTTGAGGGGGCTTCATATGGGAGGGGAAACTTACCTGTAACTGGAAATCACCACTTCCTCCTAACACCCTATAAGTAATTGTTAGAACAATGCAGGTTTTCATCATTCAGACAAAGGACCCCTTCCATCTCTGTGTCTCCCATCAACTGAAAAATGAAGTTCAGGCATATTCTTCTACTCATTTTTATTGGAGTAGTTCTTTCAGCAATAGAAAGTCAAGGTGAGTGCTTTGAAGATACAAATCATTTAAAGTAGAAAAGCCAAATATGTGATATTTTGATAGGAATACTGTAACAACGACCATGTAAAACCACGAGTAACCTGATGTGATAGGTCATTGAGCTGTGTTCCACAACATTCATATGCAGTGTCATATAGCATGATTAGTAATGCTAGACTGTGTACGATAGTCAGGAACATGACAAATTCTCACATGAGCAATCACAAGGCTTGTGCACACACCCATACTTATCTTTTGCCATATCCAGATGTTACTGTATCTTCCAACATTACTTCATTATCCTATGGTAACCTTAAAGGAGTTTTCTGTGACTTAAATACTGATCCTATCCTCAGGATAGAACATCAATATCAGAAAAATGGGGTGTCCAACTCCCAGCTCAGGGGTTTGAAGGGGCTTTGGCTTTCAGGAAAGAGCCACAGCCTCTTACTTGGCCTTTGGCATGTCCATTGGTCCCATGGCTTATCTGCAGTTCAGTTCCATTCAGGATAGGTTATCAATATCTAACTCGTGAGGATCTGACTCCGGGCACCCCCGCCATTTAGTTGTTTGAACAGAACGCAGAGCTCACTGGAGTGCCGTGGCCTCTTCAAACAGCTGTCATTGGGGGTGAAAGGAATTGGACCCCAGCTGTTTAGATATTGATGACCTATTAGGGGAACCCTTGCTCTTCTAATAAGATTCATGATCAGACATCCTCTAAACATTTATATTCTGGCAGCCACCAATTGTGGAATAATTTTTACAAAAAACTCGGGTAGTAGTAACCTGTAGCACCCATACCCTACAGATGAAGGAAAAATGAAATAATACCATGGAGAACTCATCAGATTTTGCCCATGTCTCACTTTTATTATCTTCAGTTTCTATTGTCTCCACAAGAACCGATGTGCAGTAAGGTTGTGTTAGGGGTAGATTGTGGTATAGGGCAGCCCTACGTACTGTATACTATACTATACTTACTATATATTTTAAAGGTGAATTATACGGTTAATCTAGGGTCAGTAATAGAGATGAGCGAATCAAAGCTGATGAAGTGGAATTTGAACCAAATTTCAGGAAAAATTAGTGAAAACTCAGATCTGATGGTATATTCTAACCCCCAGGCATTCCCATGGTGATGGGGACACTTGTTGTGGAGGAGTATGCCAAAGTGAAACAACTGTACATGTAGAAAAAAATGCCGAATATTCGAAAAAAATAATATATAGCACTATATCGAATATATTGCTATATATTTGTTTTTAGAATATTCTACATATGCGCATATCATGAGGCAGTAAGGTGCCCAGAGGGGCATTATTTTCATTCAAAAGGTGCCCAGGAACGCCCTTGAGTGCCCAGGTCTGCCACCCCTACAGAGCCCAAGCACGCCTCTCTCTCCTCTCATACACTACACCCCCAGCCTTGACATTGCTGTCACGCCCCACCCCCATCCAGTAGCCGATAACCCCACCTACCCTTTCCCTTCAGCTTCACCAACAGGCACTGGACCTGCGCTCTTCCAGTTTAACTGATGGTATCAGCCTCAACTATTTTACTGGGCATGCGCCAAAAACGTCACTGTGTTCAGCGCATGCCCAGTGAAAAAGTTGAGGCTGATGCCCTCAGTTAAACTGGAAGAGCGCAGGTCCTATGCCTGTTGGTGAAGCTGAAGGGAAAGGGTAGGCGGGGTTATCGGCTACTAGCGACGTAACTGGGATGGGGGCGTGACAGCAATGGCAAGGCTGGGGGCATAGTGTATGAGAGGAGACAGAGGCGTGCTTGGGCTCTGAAGGGGTGGCGGACCTGGGCACTCGAGGGCATTCCTGGTCACCTTTTGAATGAAATTAACACCCCTCTGTGCACCTTACTGCCTCATTATATTCGCATACTCCTCCCCAACAAGCGTCCTCGTCACCATGGGAACGCCTGGGGGGTTAGAATATACCATCGGATCTGAGTTTTCACGATCTCACTCAGATCGTAAAAACTCAGATCCAATGGTATATTCTAACCACCAGGCGTTCCCATGGTGACGGCGATGCTTGTCGGGGGGAGTATGCCGGAACAACTGTACAGGATAAAAAAAAGATGAATATTCTAAAAAACAAATATATTCGCTATAGTGCTATTTCGAATATTCGTCATTTTTTTCCATCTGAAGTCATGATTCCTCCCTGCTTAAGTTGCTTGTGGGCCAATGACTCATTGGTCCACAAGCAAGGAGCAGGGAAGAATTATTTGCAAGTTTCCGAAGTTGCGTTATTTGCGAATAATATTTGCTATTCGAATATTCGCTCAACACTAGTCAACACAAACCTACTGCTGACACCCTCTCCACTCTGTCGGGGGGGCCCTACTTGTATACGCATTTAATAGAACAGGTCCTGTAGACATTTATGTGGTATCAGCTGACGACGGAGTGTGCTTTTCCTTGGCGCTAATATCGACCTGTAAGGCTGAGTTTATACATGAGTTATATAATTTGGTCAGTTTTGGCCCCGTGACTGCCCAAATAAGTGAAGTGTGCAGTGATTCTAAGAGCGACGCCTGTCATGTGCGTGTCATACTGACTCACAGTACTGTTTCACTACCACAGCAGACTCCCTATGCGTGCTACTGCGAGGCACAGTGTTCTACACCACTATACAGGCTCTCTGCAGCCAGGAAATAGCCGTTTTTAACGAGATTCACCGCAAATAAATTCAGATTGAACAAAATATTTTTTTTTTATTTGGCACACCGTCCAAATCGAATTTTTGAAAAATTCGCTCATCTCTAGTCAGTAACTAAGTTACTATTGTCTTTAATTATCATACAGCATGCATATATGGCAATAAAGTTATTGGCCCTACCCTTAGCTTTGTTGTAGGGTTTCTACCAGTTGCGGATTAAAAAACAGCTGGGCTTTGTGTAATTTTATCTTTATTTGGACCCAATATCACTTTAAAGGGATTGTTCAGGACTTTAATATTGATGGCTAATTCTTAGGATAGACCATCAATATCAGACTGATGGGTTCCAACCAGCACTTGAGCACTCCTTATTACCAGGTACAGTGCTCTACATTCTGGAATGACTGTGCGTCAAATGTACTAATACTACACCTAGCTCTGCCCCCTTCACCAGTGTCGGGTAAACAAGGAGCAGTGATAGCACCAATAGCTGCAGCTTATAACCCCAATCATATGATTAGAGGCTGTTCTGCATTTTCAATGAAATCTTTAAATTTGCAAATATATTAGCTCCATTATGTTCAGTAAAGCTACAGTATTCAGGCCAGAGTCTACATGTTGCCTATCCTAAAATTATTTGGAAGTGATTTTTTTCCTTTACATTTGAATGGGAAAAAAAAAAATCACAAGTCCCATGTATCGCAGACTTTAGCATATTTGACATGTAGATATGCTGCAGGTATCGCTTACGGGGGTAGTTGTGCAGAAGAAACAAAAAAATGGACCACAATTAATGAACTGGTAAACTTTAAAGGGAAACTGTCATCATGTAAATCGGCAGGCACCATGTTATAGAGCAGGAGGAGATGAGCGGTTTAACATATAGTTTTGTGGGAAAAGTTTCAGTAAAACTTCTAATTTCTTAATTTAATCCTCTGCTCTTTCTACGCATAGGAGTCATAAGGGCGGTCCAATTTACTGATTTACAACTAACTGTTTATGCTAAAGCTCCTTTTACACGGGCCTATGATCTGGCAGATTATCCAGAACAAAGGAGACACTCCCAATAACTGTCAGGTCATCAGCAGAGATGATTTACATGCAACAATGACCTCCTCTGTATGGTGACAAGGGATCAATCGCTTGTTCTCATAGAAAATCATTGTTCCTGGCAGCCGATCATTTAGATAGCACAGTTTTCCGCAAGGAATGATGATTTTTGATGCGGGCAGAATGACAGGATCACCCGATGAACGCTCCTTCGCAATAATCTACCAGATCATCGGTGTGTGTAAATGGACCTAGGTGTAGAGCTGCCCACACGACTCATAAGTAGTGATGAGCAAAGTGTTCAAAAACTCAATTCAGCTGCTTCGCCAAACTTTGACAAGAAATTTGATTTGTTACAAAGTACTTTGTCAGGAATCACATTCCATTGTATGAAGCAGGCGCAATGATGGAGAGCGGTTATCACGAGATTTGGCAGTTTTACTTTAATCAAGATGGCCGCGACAGCCTCTTCGCGATCAAATGGATGAGGTGAGTATGTATTTTTTTTATTTCTATTTCAGGTAAAATTGATTCGTTACTACGAAGTGTAAGGAAATTCGCCTTCGTGATTAACCACATTTTTACTAAAATTCGGATTGAAATCTACTTTGTTAAAGGGGTTGTCCGGGTTCAGAGCTGAACCCGGACATCCCTCCATTTTCCCCCCGACAGCCCCCTGACTTGAGCATCGGAGCAGTTCATGCTCCGATGTTCTCCTTTGCCCTGCGCTAAATCGCGCAGGGCAAAGGCATTTTTGGAGATCCGGTGACGTCCCAGGCTCTCCTTGGGGCTGCCAGGAAGCCTGTTGACATCACCGGCACTGATGGGTGGGATTTAGCGCTGCTCTAGCCAGTAAAACTGTTAGGGCAGCGCTAAAGCCCGTCCATCAGAGCCAGTGATGTCACCGAACACACTGCCGGGCGGAGGTTTGAAAACAAAAGAACCCGTTCCCTGCACGATCTAGCGCAGGTCAAGGGAGCGCATCGGAGCATGAGATGCTCCGATGCTAGCCTCAGGGGGGCTGCCTGGGTACAAATATGGGTATGTCCGGGTTCAGCTCTGAACCCGGACAACCCCTTTAACTTCAATTCACTCAACACTACTCATAAGCATAGAAAGAAGAGGGATTTTGCTGGATAAAAGACATGTTATATTGAATATTTTCACACAAAACTATATATCGATCTGCTCAGCTCATCCTGCTCTATAACATGCTGCAGATTACACCATATCTTTATGGTGACAGGTTCCATTTAATATCAGCTGTCATCTTGACATTTTTCCCCAATTTGTAGTGTGTGGTGTTCATACCATATTATACTGTACATTGGATTAGATTATTGTATTAGATCTATTGGTATGGTGCTACTAGCATTACTGCCACTACCAGATCTCAAAGTCTGTATATTATTGCACATCCTATATCTGGACATTGTCAAGGGAGAAGAAAATATTTGTAGACAAAAGCCACTGCCATGTCATAGGGTGTACATCCTATTACACATCCTATATCTGGAGGTTGTCAAGGGAGAAGAAAATATTTGTAGACAAAAGCCACTGCCATGTCTTAGGGTGTACGGTCACTTTCTGAAATCTCAACGTGGTTGTCTTACTGCTGTGTCACAGGAATATGATTCACTGAACATGTGCTGGAGGAACTGTCTCTACATGTAAGCATCTGACTCAACCAGACACTTCAGTGAAGGTAGCCTAGATATGTACAAAGGTTCCTTCTTTATTAGGCTACTTTCACATTTGCGGCAGAGTGATCCGGCAAGCAGTTCCGTCGCGGGAACTGCCTGCCGGATCAGGCAATCTGCATGCAAATGGACAGCATTTGTAGACGGATCCGGATGTGGATCCGTCTCACAAATGCATTGCAAGAACGGATCCGTCTCTCTGTTTGTCATACGGACAAACTGATCCGTTTCTATTTTTTCCCCCATTTTTACATGCGCAGACTGGAAGGACGGTTCTGGCATTGTGGTATATTTAATGCCGGATCCGGCACTAATACATTTCAATGATCCAGCATTCCGGCAACTGAACATGCTGCGGTATTTACTCCGTCCAAAACGCCATTCAGTGACTGAACTGAAGACATCCTGATGCATCCTGAACGGATTTCTCTCCATTCAGAATGCATGGGGATATGCCTGATCAGTTCTTTTCCAGTATTGAACCCCTATGAGAGAACTCCGTGCCGGAAAAGAAAAACGCTGCTGTGAAAGTACCCTTAGTTTCCTCACCAACATGAGAGGTCTTGTGGATGTTCCAAAAGAGGAAGTGAGGAAGTATTTACTGACTTAACCAGTTAAAGGGTTTGAAATTAACAGGATAAATGAATGATGTCCTATCAGTGAAGGTTCAAATACTGTAAACCTCGAAAGATCACTCGACTGTGGCAAGAAAGCACTGCCAGACTTCATCTCCTGATGCCTCTGTTTGGTTCTGTAGACCACATGCCTGGTCCATTATAGTCAGAGGCTGGTTGGACAGCCCCTAGAAAAACCTAGCATAGTCGATATGGGACTAAGTGGCTTGTCCTAGTAACATTGACACTTCATTCTTTATACTGTACACTTCAGGATATATTAGGAATAAACATAAGGCAATTTTTTGAAATTTGTTCCTGATCCTACGTATTTGAGCAAATCAATCATCAGAATTAAATTGGGTCTGAATATTTTCAACCCAAATTGACAAATGCCCCATTGATCTGAAAAGCCATGCATGGTACTCTGAGGTCTCCTTGGACTTTAATGCCAAGACAGCATTAGTAATGACAAAGTGAGAGTGATATATATGGCTATGGGTAAACGGATAGTACCCGGTGGTAACAGCCTGTCTAATAACACTGCACTGGAGGATTTTCTTTTTAATTAAAAAATGTTCCAAAAATTATTCCCTTTTGGTGGCAGATTCCTTCTTCTCTGTCTTCTGACCTGTGAAATAGTGGGCACCGTTTTGATCAGTTTGTTGGATACGAATTGCAAAAGTTTCAGATTTAATAGAATCCAAATTCTGGGGGAAAATCGCAATGAATTTGACTAGTTCAAAATCTATTTATTCATCTCTAATTAGGAGTAATCTTTAAAGATTAGTTCTCCTCCCAATAGCTATGATGGTGGTCCAAGTTTTGAATATATCCTTGGATCCTCCATTTGTATTGTATATTGAATTCTTCATAGCCAGGGGTGTCACTAGGTCAAAACATCTGGGGCTAAGGCAAGGGCTCTGAGTGAGACAGTGATACAGTTGAAACTACGTGTGGCAGGACATGGAAGCCTCCCTGTCCTGCCTTTCATTCTAACAAGCCACAGGCCTCTAGGCCTAAAGCCTATTATAGAACACATCAGCGGCTCTGACTGCGCTATGACGTCATTGCAAGCGCCTGTGTTGGGACGCAGGCGGGAAAAGGCCTGTAGCAGACAACAGTGAGGAGGGAAGTGATGGCTTACTACTACTGGGAGCTATAGGGGTTGGGTGCTGTATAACTACTGGGACCCTATAGAGGTCATTATAACTACTGAGGCACTACAAGGGGAACTATTGGGGTATTTTAAATACTGTTACTTCTATGGGAGGGCATTTGAACTACTCAGAGCACTACAATAGGGCATTTTAACTACTGGGGCACTATAGGGGCATTTTAACTACAGGAACATTATAGGGGCATTTTAACTACTGGGGGCTCTACAGTGGGACCTTTTACCTAGTGAAAAATTCAGTTCCTCCAGCACTTGAGAACTATAGTGACATGGAAAATGACCACCAAAAATTCTAAAAAAAACATGTTTAGTATACAACTTAATTTAAACAATAGGTCATTTTCTGATGACAATTTCCCTTTAAGGCAACACAAAATACTTCAGGATACAAGTCTTCAGAAGCATAATCTGAAACAGACCCCCTACCTACCTGTGCCATTTATAATACCAGTGTGTTCTTATGACAGAGGGGCCTTTGGGACCCCCAGGGCTACGGCTGTGACTACTACTTCTGCACACTCTATAGCTGTGCTCAGGGCCGGTGCAAGGATTTTTGCCGCCCTAGGCAAAGATCCATTTTGTCGCCTCCTCATGTCACTCACTTACTGACAGACACACACACACTGACAGACAGACACGTACTCAGACACTCACTGAATGACGTACACAGAAACTCATTGACAGACATACTCACTGACGGACACACATACACTCACTGACAGAAATACACCTACTCACTGACAGACACTCACTCACTGGCAGACAAACACACACATATACACTCACACAGACACTCACTGACAAACACACAGACACAGACACTTACTGACTGACAGACATCCACACTCACTGACATACACACACAGGCACTCAATGACAGACACACATACATTTACTGACAGACAGACATACACTCACTCACTGACATACATACACAGGCAGATACTCACTCAGTCAAACACTTAAACACTCACCTCCCTGGGGTCCAGCCAGTGTGGTGCAGCTCCTCAGTCCTCCAGCGCGCCGTTTAGTATGCCGGGGCCGGAGTGACGTCATATTCCGGCATCACAGAGGGCGCGCGAGGGAGGAGTGGGGAGCTGCTAAAACAGCCTCCTTTGCCGGCCGCCTCCTCTCCTCCGGTAATTTACTGGCAGAGCAGGAACCTGCCATCAGGGTAAGCAGATGCCTGCTCTGCCATATTTAAGAAGAACCTCCACCTCCTGGCCCCCCTGTAACAGCGCTGGGGGCGGCTCAAGAGTCGCTCGCCCAGGGCTGCAGCCCCAGACAGGGGGAGCCCACCAGGGCGCCCCCAGCAGGCCAGCGCCGTAGGTGAACGCCTAGTTCGCCTAATGGTTGCACCGGCCCAGGCTGTGCTCCTGCAAATCTTCCTGTGACTTTTGGGTGATATCTCAATAAGAAAGAGAAAAATTAGTGGGAAGTTATTCACCAAATAGTGAACATAGTAAAGTGATAGATTTGTTTCATAACGTAACAAGATACATAAAAAAGACAGCCCAATGACTCCTGTGTGGGTCTGAGATAACGTCATTATTAACCCTATAGTCTCCAAGCTGTTGTGCATGGAACATCTACAGCTCACCACAATTCTAAAATGACACATAAGTGGGCTTCAGCGGCAGTAGTAAATGCTCCCAGGACCCTTCATAACCATAGAGCTGTACTGAAATGATTGATGCAGTCATACAGTTGTGAGCTTCAAAGGTTTGCGTCTCGCTGCATAACTACACTAGTACATATGGAAATTGTCACTTGTGGTTGAGTTACACACATGACTGGTGAGTCTACACAAAGTGCGAACTTGTGATAAAGACAGAAACAATCTACACGGAGACTGCATGAGGAAACAAATTCTCCTTCTGCTCAAAAATGTTCCTCTCTTGGCTGTGTCTGCAGTACCCCAGACCGGGTGGTATCTGCAATTGTTGTATTATTATGTATCCCTATGTATTCCATTTTTTTTCCGCCATATGTAGCAGTCAGAGAAGGTATGGATGGCAAAAGGTTGGCAGGAATAGGGCAGGTGGGATGGTCCTGCTTCCTGCTAGGAGGGAGAGTTATTGTCTAGCTAGAGAGAGGAGAGAAAGCACACTGCAGAGCTCCTAATCCTGGAACAAAATTTTATTATCCAGAGAGACCAACACCTTTCAGCTTCACAAAAGCACAAATAAGACAGCAGAGTAAGATAAGACAGCAGAATAAATAGCAAAATACTGCATTATAGACACTGCTGCAAGGTGAGGGACTACAGCTCAGACACCTATCACCCAAACCACCACTAGGCCTGATAAAATTCAATTCTGAACATGTATACCAATACCTGCATGTGCCACAATACAGTCATCCAACTTGCCTCCATACCCCCTCAAACTGCACTTTGACTTCGCTGCTACTGGATGTTTTGCAAGCAGTGGCATACATAGAGAAGTAAGGGCCCATACAAGGATCAAACCAGCCCCCCACACAGGACAGAAGGGTTTCTGCCTAAACCCCATTCAATGACCCTTGTGCCATTTTTCCACTGTTTCGTTTGCTAAAAGTTGTTTCTTTGGAGGTTAGAGTCCTGACCAAGTTTTCACCCCCAGTAGAAGAGGAGATGGGCCCCCTCCTGCCCTTGGCCCCATAGCAGTCGCATGGTCTGCCGCTATGGTAGTTACACCCCTGACTGCAAGTTATATTTTGTACTAAGTAAAAAGAGACTGTTATATATTTACTTCTGGCCTGATTCTTCAAACTACATTTCCACTGCACCGATCCCCAGGGAGCAACTGTGAAACAACATCTCATCATGGCCACTACCACTCCCATCCTCTGCATCGGCTCCTCAGGGACCCGTTGCACATGCACATTCCATCCCTTTCTGAATATCTTGCATGGTGTGCATACAGATCAGATAATGACTACCGACTTACTTATATTTTGCTGGTTTGGATATTACCTCAATACTTATACCAACAAATATTAATTATTATACTTTCTTATCCTTTTATTTTTAGGGCTGGGATTTGATTATAAAGACGTGTATCCATGCTTAGAAGTGCAAACGCGAAAAGTTAATATTAAAATCCTGCAGAGTTACACAATCAAAACCATCCCTATCAATGCCGTTCTGTAAGTACCTCATGGATCTCGTGCTTCTAGCCTCATGTACATATATTGTGAAGCCTGTGCAGCAATGCATGCATTCTCTAGGGTTCCCTACTATGGAGCAATAAGCACTTCACGTGCCGTCATATGGTGTCTCCATGTATCGTTATATCCTTCCGTAGATGTTTCTAGGCAAGTTTTCTTCCATGATACAGCCCATAAATTTCTATGGGCAGTGTATAGTAAATCTGTGCAACAAGGAAAGAACAGTCCTGTACATAAGGTTACCACCATTCTAAACTCAATCTTGACAAAACCAACATTGAGTAATCACGAAATTGGCACACAGGTACATCAGGTGTCCATGAAGGTTTTAAACCAGGTCTCAGCTCTCTAGGACGTACCGTTCCTGAGATATTCCCAAAAAATGCATTAGCCAATAGAAGCTTGGTCACATGACCCTTATCCGCCAATAGAAGCTCGCAGGTCCTCCAGCCTCCACAGTTTTACTCCAGGTTTCCATAACAACCCAGCCATTTTTCTTCACTGCTGTAGGAGAGCTTTGAAGAAAATCTGTCACCAGGATAATTGCTATTGAAGTAAAGCCATGGCCTAATAGCACTTAGTACCTTATTTCAAGATGTGCCTTTGTTCCAGCAATAGATGTTTTTATCCTCTGAAAATCCAGTTTATTTGGTATGCAAATGAGCCAGTAAGGTGCCCAGAGGGGCGTCACTCTTGCAAGAAGGAGCCCAGACACGCCCCCTGCCACAATGTGTCCACTCTCAAAAGACGAACTTAAAACCCTGCCACGCCCCTGATATGATTAGGCCCCTCCCACTTCTCAGTCGACGGGGATTTAAAAAATGAAGGTAAAAATCTACTTCTGTCAGCTGCAGGGGTGGGAGGGAGGGTGACTTTCTCCCTGCAGCTCACACTCAAACAGCAAGGTTCTGCTGTCTGAGAGCAAGCTGTTCAAAAGGACACGCCCCCGATCCAATTAGGCCACACCCCCTACCACTCCTTAGCCGACAGGGATTGAAAAAATTAAGTTAAAAATCAACTTCTGTCAGCTGCAGGGGTGAGAGGGACGGTGACTTTCTTCCTGCAGCTCACACTCAGACAGCACAGTGCTGCTGTCTGAGAGTGAGCTGTTCAAAAGGACATTCTTGTGTCCGTTGAGGCCCTGCACCAGACGGAGGACAGGGAGTCTGAAAGCAGGTTGCTGTGGAGGTCACAGTTAAGGGATAGTCCGCTATGGAGGTCAGTGTTAAGGGGCAGATTGCTGTAGAGGCCACTGTTAAGGGGGCAGGCCCTTGTGGAGGTCACTGTCAAGGGGGTGGTGTTCTGTGAAACTCACTGTTAAAGGGAATGCTGCTGTAAAGGTAAAAGTTAGGGGGGTGGGCTGCTGTGGAGGTCCAATTTTAAGGGACGGGCACTGTTGGGGGGGGGGGGGGGGCTCTGTGGAGGTCACTGTTAAGGGGGCGGGGTGCTGTAGATATCACTGTTATAGTGGATAGTGTTGATATCTTTTAATGACACACACAAACATTAAATGAAATAGATTAAATATACCCGAGCAAAGCCGGGTCCTTAAGCTAGTATATATATATATAATGTGTAGTGTTGAGGCACATTAGAGGAAAAGATTAAAACAATTTTATCAAATCTAAGGGATTTTTGGTGCTATATTAGGACAGGATACGACCGAGCTTATGTAGGTTTATATGACAGGACTCCTAGCAGAGACAGTGAGAGTCTGTTCACCTTAACATATCTATCAGATTGTTTCCATTACATAAATAATTGCTGGTAATGAAGCATTAGTTGTAGTTAGCAGACTTTGTCATCTACCTGGAATGCTAATCCTTAATATGAATGTCTTACTAGGTTTTTTGCAAAAAATGGTGTAAAGATCTGTGCTGACCCCAATCAGGCCTGGGTTAAAAAAGCTATAAATACGCTGGACAAGCAAGCTCAAAACCAATCATCTAAGAAGGGAACAAGCAAAAAGAAAGTGAAAAAGACAACAACCAAAACAAAAAAAACAGCAGGGAAGAAAACTCGAGGAAAACCAAAGAAAAGGTCTGAGCCAAGCAAAAAAGCGTCACCAGTGTAATCCATCATTTCATCATGAATCCTCTAACCACCAGGACTCCAAGCTCTGAGTAACCTCTAATATCACTGAAAATAAACTAATAGTGGCGACCGAGATTACTGCTCCTTCATTCTTAGCCGATCAATGCATAGAAAATAATATGGCTAGATTCACAAAATACAATAGGAAAATGCTGCTATTGTTTTCCTTGAGAAACTGCACATTTTTAATGACTGGTATCCAGGACTTACGAGCCGAGAAAGAGTTACTCTGACATGGAAATTACATGGACAGCACATTAATATCTACAGGCAGCGTGTAATGCTGCTTTCATCCTGTGGAGGCACTGCTTCCCTCACAGATTTCAGCTGAAGCTGGGGTGTCAGTAGTGAGAAAATCTTTGATCACCTTAGTGTAAAGAGATCTTTTGGGATTATGCAAAACTGATGACCCTTTTAAGGCCTTGTTCACACACATACACATATTTTTCATGCATTTGTGCTTTTTTTTTTCCAGACAAAACAAAGGTAGCATCCCAAATAGATAATTTAACAAGGAGCTGTCGCCTCTCCTGATCTGGCTGTTTTAGGAACTACTTGCGTTCCCCGTGTAATAACAATTCTGGAGCCTCTGTTCTTATATCTCTATGCTGTGCTATTCCTTTATTATTCCTGCTAGAAGTTATGAATGAATTTCTAGCAGCAGTTTGCAATGAAGGTTCAGATGGGAGTTATCAGTTAAGGTTGTGTTCCTACTGAGTCTGATATTATCCAGTCAGTGCTGCCAGTGTCACATTATGCAGGGACACGTCCCCAGCTGGTAACACCCATCTGGACCCTCATTGCAAATGGCTAGTAATTTATTCATAACTTATAGTAGAAATGATAAAGAAATGTCAGAACACAGATTCACAAGAATGGATGCTCCAGAATTGTTATTACATGGGGGATGCAAGTAGTTGCTAAAACAGTCATGTAAGGAGAGGGGAGCGGTCCTCTTTAAGTCTTTCAATGATTCTTTTGAATCCACTTCTGGTTTTAGCTAGAGAAATGGCACCACATCAACACTGTGTGAACAAAACCTTTGCCAAACTTAGAGGCATATTTATTAAGACCATCGTTTTACAATGTTAACAAAGCCCAAAGCTGGCGGTGGATACGCCGGAGTTATGAAGAGGCGCCGGCCTCCGCCAGTTCTAAATGCAAGACAGCTTTCTTGCTGTTTCAGGCCTGACGGGCCCTCCCCTTCCCCACCCACGCCATGCCCACTCTTGTAGACCTGGCATGAACAGGGAGAAGTCGCAGACCTGCTCCTCAAATATGCCTAATATAGATGAGAATTTTAAACTCTTTGCTGGTACTGTTTCACTCACATATGGACTTACCTAAAAACAGCGCCTATCAGGGATGAGCGAATCGACTTCGGATGAAACATCCGAAGTCGATTCGCATAAAACTTTGTTGTAATACTGTACGGAGCAGGAGCTCCATACAGTATTACAATGTATTGGCTCCGATGAGCCGAAGGTATTGCTTTGCGAAGTCTTGCGAGACTTTGCACAATAACTTCATAAATTAATTTGTACTGTAAAAAACCAAGTGGTAACTTGTAACCGAACCCGAGTTCGGGAAATGTTTTTTTACAGTACAAATTAATTTATGAAGTTATTGTGCAAAGTCTCGCAAGACTTCACAAAGCAATAACTTCGGCTCATCTGAGCCAATACATTCTAATACTGTATGGAGCTCCTGCTCCGTACAGTATTAGAACAAAGTTTTATGCGAATCGAGTTCGGATGTTTCATCCAAAATCAATTTGCTCATCCCTAGTCCCTATCCATCTGTGTAAGTAACGTACCACAATGTAAAAAAAAACTCCCCTAGATGTCATGTGTGAATGTGGCTTGCATCCGATGTTCCAGTATTGCATCTAGAATCTCTGCAGAGATAAGCATTACTGCAGATGAGGTGCATTACTGACAATTTCATTGACATGAAGGATCCTCAGATTACTGCTGCAAATGTCTATATGTCTTGCAAAATAAAATATTTGCTCAGCTTTATGTAATAAAAGATTTTCCTAACAATATAAATGTTTTATATCAAACCAGCTCCAGGTTGTGTTGATGTTGTGGGAACATTTAACACCAGGAATGGGATTAAACAGGTTCCGCCCTCAACGGCAGACACACGGTGTCACGACACATGTTTACATATACATATATATATGCAACACACATTCACATAAATACCCATATATATACTACACATATATACAACCCAACTTTTAAAAAACCTAATTTTAACCACCGGATCTGGAGAACCTGAGGGAACCGGCTGAATCCCTTGCCTGTTTAATACACAAGGTTATTGTCCACCTCCACCGGTAAATTCTATCAGGGTGCAGTCTTTCTCGTTTCATAGAACAAGGCTCTCTTAGTATCTGCACCCCAGGTTAACCCAAGCTGGCTATTTTCATTAATGATGGCTGAACCTACTGATTATGGTGGGACTGGCCAACCATCTAATGTTTATGGGGTTATCCTAGCTTTCCCCCAACAGCATGGAGGCTCAGTGGTTAGCACTTGTGCCTTGCAGTGCAGGGGTCCTAGGTTTGAATCCGACCATGGACAACATCTGCATGGATGCCAGAATACTAATCCAGGATACACAGCACAATTGGTACGATGGAGGTCTGTTCTACTAATACAGCCAAAATTTAAAAATACCTCTCACATAACTTTTTATCAAATAAGCTTTATTAACAATTCAATGATAAATAACTACTTGAAAAATAGCATACGGTAAATAGCACATTTAAAAGGATTGGCAGCAATAAAATATCCAATAGAGAAAATGGGTGTGCCACAATATCAGGTCATATTAAATCTATATATTGCAAATATATAAATCAAATGAAAATAAGTCCAACAAAGGGATAATCATAAAGAGGACTCTGAAATGAGAGTCCATTTAGGTAACATATCTGGATTACAGAGCGATATGGCGACGCCCTTCTCCCAATGCTGTTTCGCCCTAAGGTTTCTTCCGGGGCATAGCATAGCCAATGAGTTATTCAATAAAATGTGTCTGTATAGCGCCACCTGCTGTTTGTTTCTTTCTTATTTTTTTGTCCTGCTCACTGAGATGGCCGCACATGCTCAGTTTCATCATTCAACTGCCTCCTGAGCTGTGATAGGGAGAACTGAGACACGCCTCCTGAGCTGTGATAGGGAGAGCTGAGACATGCCTCCTGAGCTGTGATAGGGAGAGCTGAGACACGCCTCCTGAGCTGTGATAGGGAGAGCTGAGACACGCCTCCTGAGCTGTGATAGGGAGAGCATGGACACGCCCCCTGAGCTGCAGAAGAAAATACACTCCCCTTGAGCTGTCAGCTTGATAATAATCATCTGGTTCTGGCTTTGTTAGAAAGAGATTGTCACCTTCTATATGACGTCTGATTTTCATTTTTTACATTAGTCATGGCATAACCCCTTTAATACCTGGTTATTTCAGTGGATTCGCAGGTGGCCGATGAATAGATATAAATGTTGCTAATGGTGTGCATTCTGAGAAGAGACAGGTTATAAGTGGGTACCTCAAGGATATGTTCTGGGTCCTACTCTTTTTAATATTTTTGTAAGTCATATAGGAGATTTGATATAGGAGGTTTGGCTGTTTGCCAATAACACAAAAGTGGGTTGATACACCTGAAGGAATTTGTAACATGGAAAAAAAAATTACGTTCTAAACTATTTGAGTTCAGTGTTTCCAAATGTAAAATAAAGCACTATCTATCATATTGGCAGTTCTGTGTAGGCCGGAACTTTAGAAGAGAAGGATCTAGGGGTTCTGATATCAGACAGCTTCAAAATAATGCGATGTGTGGGCAGGTGTCTGGAAAACCAAGTAGGATGCTTGGCTGTAAACTAGAGGTATAACCAGTAGTAAGAGAGATATTGTGATCCCACTGTATAGAGCTAGTAAGACCACATCTGGAATAGTGTGTGTCCAGTTCTGGAGACCCCACCTCCAAAAAAGATATAGATAAGATGGAACGGGTGCAAAAGCGGGTACAAAAATGGTGGATTGTCTGAAACATACAACATATCAGGAGACACTCTGTATAGCCTTGAGGAAAGAAGGGAAAGGGGCAACATGATTGAAACAACATAGTGGGAAGTAAGGAAAGTGGGGTTACTGCATACAGTGCTAGGAGAATGGAGACACTCCCTGCTTCTGAGAGAAGTGCATATAGCTGTGCAGCTGAAACAGGTATTAATATGGCTGAAGAAAACTTTAGGGAAGCCCAAACATAACTGTTACTCCACAGTTATAATTTTACAAAGAAGCATAGCCATTATGCAAACTTTTATTTTTCTTAAACTTGCCTGGGATAAACACATATCTATCCTAAGATAGCTAAGAAATAATAAAAGTGCATACAAGATGGACCAGTTATTTTTTTTCTGATGTCAATCTTCTATGTTGCTAAATACAACTTTTTTGTCCCAAAGCAAGGAATCCTTTTAGACAGGCGTCTATAGGTGCACCAGAATTATTTTACAGCCTAAACTACTGTGATAATTCTGGTGCATTTAAAGACTTCCTATCTATATGTCTACTCTGCTTAACTAATAGTAAATCTGGGCCAATATCCCATGCATGGTCTGACTAGTGGAGAGTTTGAGAACTGTTGGTTTTTATTTGGTCCAGCTATCTCTGTCCAGCTTTATTGCATAGTGCACCTACTGTACACTATGCATATCCTAAATGTAAAATTGGACATTAGTAATATACTAGACATCAAGATGCACTCTGTGTAAAATAAGGAACCATAATGGAGGGAATTAGCAAATGATGGGTCATAAGACTCATAACTTATCTGCTGGAACGAATATCATATGGAAGTCACTGTCACAAGCCCGCCCGAGTTCTGTCTTACGGCTGTCAACAAACACGTCACTCAAAGTGTTCTTGAGGCTGTGCCCCCCCCCAAAGACCCAAGGTTAATTTGTGATTAATCCATCTTCCCATGAAATGTGGAGACAGTGTGGTGTCCTTTGTGCTACAGACCTGCCATATCTTGACCAACAAACGTAAACCACACTTGCCATGTTGGGATGATGCACCGTATTTGTAAAACATCACATATGCAATTATTGAATAAATGTCATTGAGACGAATGCCATTAGATGGTAAGTTTATTACAAAATGGAACAAAACCATGACGTCCAAACTAAAGCCTCTCACTTAACTGTGTTTTCTGTGTGTGCTGCTCTGCTCAATACAAAGTGTGTCAGTTTTCAGATGGTTGATAAATGGCTTGTGGGGCTTTGTATTTCATTATGTCCCCTCTCCATCTGTTTGCAGATATAATCAGGGATCCTAAACTGATGCTATCACATTAATGCAATTGTGTGCAGTTTTCCCTTATTGGTGGAGCACGTGACCATTTTATTTCATGTTCTTTCCTTGGTTGTCTGAAAATCCTATAGCTTTTTAGGAGATTTCAAGTACTGAGCAGCATACAAAATGTACAGTATACAGCATATTATATAGTTCTGAAAATTAAGATAACATCAGACATGATAGTGATAGCTAGATACAGTATCTCACAAAGGTGAGTACACCCCTCACATTTTTGTAAATATTTTATTATATCTTTTCATGGGACGAAACTGAAGATGTGACACTTTGATACAATGTAAAGTAGTCAGTGTGCAGCTTGTATAACAGTGTAAATGTGATGTGCCCTCAAAATAACTCAGCACACAGCCATCAATGTCTAACCTGCTGGCAACAAAAGTGAGTACACCAATTAGTGCCCAATTAGCCATTTTATCTCCCCGGTGGCATGTGACTCGTTAGTGTTACAAGGTCTCAGGTGTGAATGGTGAGCAGGTGTGTTAAATTTGGTATTATCACTCTCGCACTCTCTCATACTGGTCACTGGAAGTTCAACATGGCCCCTCATGGCAAAGAACTCTCTGAGGATCTGAAAAAAAGAATCATTGCTCTACATAAAGATGGCCTAGATGATAAGAAGATTGCCAACGACCTGAAACTGAGCTGCAGCACGGTGGTCAAGACCTTAAAGAGGTCTAACAAGACATGTTCCACTCAGAACAGGCCTCGCCATGGTCGACCAAAGAAGATGAGTGCACGTGCTCAGCGTCATATCCAGAGGTTGTCTTTACAAAATAGACATATGAGTGCGTGCTGCTAGCATTGCTGCAGGGGTTAAAGGGGTGTGGGGTCAGTCTGTCAGTGCTCAGACCATACATAGCACACTGCATCAAATTGGTCTGCATGGCTGTCGTCCCAGAAGGAAGCCCCTTCTGAAAATGATGCACAAGAAAGCCTGCAAACAGTGTGCTGAAAACAAGCAGACTAAGGACATGGATTACTGGAACCATGGCCTGTGGTCTGATGAGACCAAGAGAAACTTATTTGGTTCAGTTGGTGTCAAGCATGTATGGCGGCAACCAGGTGAGGAGTACAAAGACAAGTGTGTCTTGCCTACAGTCAATCATGGTGGTAGGAGTGTCATGGTTTGGGGCTGCGTGAGTGCTGCCGACTGTGGGGAGCTATAGTTTATTGACGGAACCATGAATGCCAACATGTACTGTGACATACTGAAGCAGAGCGTGATCCCCTCCCTTTGGAAACTGGGCTGCAGGGCAATATTCCAACATGATGACCCCATTACACCTCCAAGACGACCATTGCCTTGATAAAGAAACTGAGGGTAAAGGTTCTGGACTGGCCAAGCATGTCTCCATGCCTAAGCCCATCCTCAAAAGGAAGGTAGAGGAGCGCAAGGTCTCTAACATGCACCAGCTCTGTGATGTCATCATGGAGGAGTGGAAGAGGATTCCAGTGGCAACCTATGAAGCTCTAGTGAACTCCATGCCCAAGAGAGTTAAGGCAGTGCTGGAAAATAATAGTGGCCACACAAAATATTGACACTTGCACAATTTGGCCATTTTCACTTAGGGGTGTACCCACTTTTGATGCCAGCGGGTTAGACATTAATAGCTGTGTGTTGAGTTATTTTGAGGGCACACCAAATTTATACTGTTATACAAGCTGTACACTGACTACTTACATTGTATCCCTCTCTCGATCCACGACCAAAATCCAAAAATTACAAAAGATGAAAAAAAGAGGCAGCACTCCCTTTCAACAGTTAAAAAAGTGGATGTAATTTATTGGATAGAAAACCATCTACTTTTTTCACTGTTGAAAGGGAGTGATGCCTTTTTTCATTTTATATTGATAAGTTTTCTGAAGTTTCAGTGCACTTAGGCAACATAATGATCAGCATAACCACAGATTTACAGACCCTGCTGTAGGTGAAGACTAAGACTCATACATCTATCACCTAAACCACCTCCAGGCCAGGCTAATTTCAAGCCTGTGTCAAACAGTGGACACAAGTGCCTGCAAGTACCATTTAATTGCCACACAACCAGCCACCAGAGCTCCTCATCTGGTGCCAGAATGCTGAATGTGCCACCAGTTATATTTTGCAATTAAAGGCTAACCACCCGGTTCCCTCCTTCTTGGTAGAAGGTGGCTGGTCCTGTTTCCTGCCAGAAGGGGGAGTTGCTGAGGGATAGGGAAGGAGATAGGAAGCACATGTCAGAGCTCCTACTCCTAGAGCTTGTTACTCCATTCGCCTGTAAGACCATCAGTTCAGGGAGATCATCAGAACCAAGACAGCTTTTCTGAAGTTTCAGTGCACTTAGTTAGCAGCGTGATCATGAAAACCACAGCATTACAGACCCTGCTGCAGGTTATGGACTAAGACTCAGACACCTATCACCTAAACCACTTCCAGGCCAGACTAATTTCAAGCCTGTATCAAACAGTGGACACATATATCCACAAGTGCCTGCAAGTACTATTTAATTGCCATACAACCAGCCACCTTATCTCCTCATCTGGAGCCAAAAACTGCACTTTGTACTTAATATTGCTGAATGTGCCACAAGTTATATTTTGCCAGTCACACTGTGAAATAACATCTCATCGGGGCCATTACCACTTCCATCCTCTTCACCGGCTCCCCAGGGACTCTCTGCATTACCAATTTGGGAAGTGTCCCTGTACGGTCTGGCACTATCTAATCAGTGCTGCCAGTGTGAGACTGTGCAGGGACACACCTCCAACTGGTAACACCGATCTAGACCTTCAATGCAAACTGCTAGCAATTCTAGCAGGAATAGTAAAGGAAGGGCTCAACATAAAGTCATAAAATGGATGCTCCAAAATTGATATTACATGGGGAATACAAGTAGTTTCTAAAACAGACTTGACAGAAGAGAGGACAGCTCCTCTTTCGTGTTACTATTTTAGAAGTCAGCAGAGGATATGTGGTAAACAGGGAAATTTCTCTTAAACGGAAGAGCGGATATCCCTCTGACTTACACAATGCCTTTCTGCAGTCAGCAGGCTCTTTAAGAATATTGTATAGATGCTGATTATGTTTTACATCAGTCTTTAAATTGTGTCCCTAGCCTTTTTAGAGTGTTGCTGCTGCTGGCAAGAATTACATACCCAATATTCTACTTTAGAAGCCCTTGAGTAGTCTCCTTGATACAACTGGGAAAGCAGGGAAACAACCAGTACGGTCACAAATTGGGGTATAGCTAAAGGATCATTGGCCCTGGTGCAAGAGTTCAGCTTAGGCCCCCCTTCCCTCAGTGCTTTGTGGCCAGGGGCTGGGAAGCACATTGCCTTCGTGCTGCCTGAGGCAAAAATTGAAACGGCAAACCCCGCATGCCAAATTCTTGACCTAACTCCTTCCCTCCATCCAGAGGTGTAACTTGACCTGCATGCACTTTCTATAATACTGGTGTCTTCTTATGCGGCACAAGGGTCTTTGGGCCTTCTCATGCCCCTGGGCCCAGTAGCGACTGCAACCTTTGCACCCCCTATAGCTACACCCCTGGTCACAATTATAGTACCCACAGGAAGGGCAAATGTGCTTATACAGACCATTGTTGTGTAGGAAGAATGGATTGGTCACTCTTATATGGAAGTATAGGATGTTTTATTTGTTATATACATTAAAATAGATAAAAATAAATGAATAAAATACATATAATATTTTTCACATAAAAAACTTTTGTGGAAATATTCAATACGCTGTCTTATATCCGTTTTCTATTTGACTATCAAATATTTAATAGTAGCAGCCCCAAGATAGGTACTGGTGGTGTCAAATATCTCTCTCTGTTTCTGCCCAGACTAGCTCAGTCTTGGATGTGTTGGGAGCAGATTAAATTGGAGGGATAAATTGACACAAGCAATATCCATCTGATATCTTAACACAAAATCAATTAATAAAATAACATAACATCCGATGTTTAATTTAAAACATGAACCAGCTATACAATGTGTCAAACTCTGAGAGATACGTCTTCTTTTGTCTGACAAATATGTCCAAGATTTGTGTTTGACACAAAGAAAGGATTTCCGACTTTTGTGGATAAATAGTGGGGTATATTAACTCTCCACTACTATTTCTCCCAGCAGTTTAGCACATAGCTAAGATAACCAGTGCAGTTAGTTTGTGTCCCAAAAAAACTGTATCAGAAGGAGCACTTTGGCCGCCACAAGCTGATAATATGTTGCATCCAACAACTCCTGGTCACAATTATAGTACCCACAGGAAGGGCAAATGTGCTTATACAGACCATTGTTAAACTGTTGCAATGGCCTTTGCCTGTCATCCTTCTGCAGAATACAGGCTGTCATAACATGAACTTCCAATGAGATCAACTAGTCATGATGAATGATATTACAATGGCCCTCATCATGTAGACAGGTAGCGCCCCAGCAGAGTAAATACCACAGTGCAGCACTAGATACTACCCCGTCTATGGTGGCCATCAATAGCTGCATGTTCTGTCCTCCTTCAGTGTCTCTCCAGGACATCGGCCACTGGAAAATTTCCCTGTAGGGTCTATGGCCAGTCCACCCCTGAGTCTATGGCATGCGTCTGCAGTAGGTGCATTTGAACTTGTGTTAGTTTCTTAGTACTTCCCCTAAGGAGAGCACTGCTGCAGCCAGACACTTCCTCTTCCAGTCAGAGCAATGTCAGCTCCAGTAAGCAGGGGACCAGGAGAGCAGGACAGGCCAGACAGGTGCTGGTAGTGGGAGACTCAATTATTAGGGGTACAGATAGGGCGATCTGTCACAAAGACCGGGATCGTCGAACGGTGTGTTGTCTTCCTGGCGCTCGAGTTCGACACATCGCAGATCGGGATGACAGATTACTGGGAGGGGCTGGAGAAGATCCAGTGGTCAGGGTCCATATCGGAACCAATGACAAAGTTAGAGGTAGGTAGAGCGTCCTTAAAAATGATTTTAGGGATTTAGGTCAAAAGCTTAGCGCAAGGACCTCAAAGGTATTATTTTCCAAAATACTACCTGTACCATGACCCACACAAGAAAGGCAGCTGGAGATTAGGGAGGTTAACAAGTGGCTCAAGAGCTGGTGTAGAAAGGAGGGGTTTGGGTTCCTGGAGAACTGGGCCAACTTCTCTGTTGGCTACAGGCTCTATCGTAGGGATAGGCTTCACCTCAATGGGGAAAGGGCAGCTGTGTTGGGGGAGAAGATGGCTAGAAGGTTGGAGGAGTGTTTAAACTAGGGACTGGGGGGGAGGGAAATTATGTTATAGGATGGGAAGATAGTGCAGATAGAGACTGGGGGCAAGGTAGTAGGACAGGGGGAGGAATGAAGGATGGACTAGAACAGTTCAGAAGGAAAGGTGTAGGGTAAAAAATATACATAAACCTCTTAAATGTATGTATACTATTGCCAGAAGCCTGACTAATAAAACTGGTGAACTGGAATTAGTGATGTGTGAGGAGGACTATGACATAGTGGGAAAAACTGAGACATGGCTGGATGATAGCTGTGACTGGGCAGTTAATGTACAAGGTTACAGTCTGTTTAAAAAGGATCGTCCAAACCGGAGAGGGGGAGGGGTCTGCCTTTATGTAAAGTCCTGTCTAAATCCCACAGTCCGAGAAGATATAAGTGAGAGACATGAACATGTGGAGTCACTGTGGGTAGAAATACATGGGGGCAAAAACAATAATAAATTACTAATAGGAGTTTATTATAAACCACCTAATATACCAGAGTCCACAGAAAATCTACTACTAAACGAGATAGACAAGGTGGCAGATCATAATGAGGTCGTTATAATGGGGGACTTCAACTACCCAGATATAGATTGGGAAACTAAAACTTGTATGTCTCATAAAGGAAACAGGTTCTTGGCAATAACCAAAGACAATTACCTTTTCCAACTGGTTCAGGACCCGAATAGAGGGACGGCGATACTGGACTTAGTATTAACCAATAGACCTGACAGAACAACAGATGTGCAGGTCAGGGGACACCTGGGAAATAGTGATCATAAAGTAATAACCTTCCAATTATCATTCAAAAGAGTGTCTCTTCAGGGAGGCCCAAACTACCAAATTTCAAAAAGCTAAATTTAGCCAACTAAGAGACCATAGGCCTAACTACGTGTAACTGGGACAAAGTCCTCACAAATAAAAATACAGCCACAAAATGGGATATTTTTTAAAAGCATCCTAAAATCTATTTGTGAGAGGTATATACCTTATGGGAATAAAAGGTTAAGGAACAAGAAAAAAACAATGTGGACAAATAGAACTGTAAAGAAAGCAATGACAAAAAAAAAAGCATTTAAATCACTAAAACAGGAGGGTAGCGAGGAAGCACTGAAAAACTATAAGGAAAAAAATAGAATATGTAAAAAAACAAATAAAAGAAGCCAAACTAGAGACCGAGAGATTAATTGCCAAATAGAGCAAAACTAACCCTAAAATGTTCTTCAATTATATAAATGGTAAAAAGTATAAATCTGAAGGTGTCGGCCCTCTACAGAGTAAAGAGCGGGGAGTTGCAGAGAGCGATGAGGAGAAAGCAAAGCTATTAAATATTTTTTTCTCCACTGTATTCACTGAAGAAAATAAACTGTCAGATAAAAGTTAATTCCCCATTAAAAGTGCCCTGTCTAACCCAGGAAGAAGTACAGCGGCGTCTTAAAAAGATTAAAATGAACAAATCGCCAGGACCAGATGGCATATACCCCCCTATCCTAAGAGAATTAAGTAATGTCATAGCCAGACCCTTATTTCTGATATTTAACGACTCTATACTGAAAGGGAGTGTTCCACAGGATTGGAGCATAACAAATGTGGTGCCAATATTTAAAAAGGGTCCAAAAACAGAGACCGGAAACTATAGGCCGGTAAGTTTAACATCTGTCATGGGTAAACTGTTTGAAGGTTTTCTAAAAGATGCTATCTTGGAGTACCTCAATGAAAATAAGCAAATAACACCATATCAGCATAGCTTTATGAGGGATCGGTCATGTCCAACTAATTTAATCAGTTTCTATGAGAAGGTAAGTTCTAGGCTTGACAGTGGCGAATCAATGGATGTCATATATCTGGACTTCTCGAAAGCATTTGACACTGTACCACATAAAAGGTTAGTATATAAAATGAGAATGCTTGGACTGGGAGAAAATGTCTGTATGTGGGTAAGTAACTGGCTCAGTGAGAAAACAGAGGGTGGGTATTAACGGTAGACACTCAGATTGGGTCACTGTCACTAGTGGGGTACCTCAGGGGTCAGTATTGGGCCCTATTCTCTTCTATATATTTATTAATGATCTTGTAGAAGGCTTGCACAGTAAAATATAATTTTTTGCAGATGACACTAAACTGTGTAAAGTATTTAACACGGAAGAGAACAGTATACTGCTACAGATGGATCTGGATAGATTAGAGGCTTCGGCAGAGAAGTGGCAGATGAGGTTTACCACTGACAAATGTAAGGTTATGCACATGGGAAAGAATAAAGCAAGTCGTACATATTATATGGTAAAACAATGGATAACACTGACATGGAAAAGGACCTAGGAATTTTAGTGAACAGCAAACTAAGCTGTAAAAAACAGTGTCAGGCAGCTGCTGCCAAGGCCAATAAGATAATGGGTTGCATCAAAAGGGGCATAGATGCCCGTGATGAGAACATAGTCCTGCGACTTTACAAATCACTGGTCAGACCACACATGGAGTACTGTGTACAGTTCTGGGCTCCTGTGAACAAGGCAGATATAACAGACCTGGAGAGGGTTCAGAGGAGGGCAACTAAAGTAATAACTGGAATGGGGGAACTACAGTACCCTGAAAGATTATCAACATTAGGGTTATTCACTTTTGAAAAAAGATGACTGAGAGGAGATCTAATAACTATGTATAAATATATCAGGGGTCAGTACAGAGATCTATCCCATCATCTATTTATCCCCAGGACTGTGACTGTGACGAGGGGACATCCTCTGCGTCTGGAGGAAAGAAGGTTTGTACACAAACATAGAAGAGGATTCTTTACTGTAAGAGCAGTGAGACTATGGAACTCTCTGCCTGAGGAGGTGATGATGGTGAGTTCACTAAAAGAGTTCAAGAGGGGCCTGGATGTATTTCTGAAGTGTAATAATATTACAGACTATAGCTACTAGAGATGGGTCCAGGGAGTTATTCTGATTGCCTGATTGGAATCAGGAAGGAATTTTTTCCCTCTTAAGTGGGGAAAATTGGCTTCTACCTCACAGTTTTTTTTTTTTTTTCGCCTTTCTCTGGATCAACTTGCAGGATAACAGGCTGAACTGGATGGACAAATGTATTTTTTCAGCCTTATATGCTATGTTACTATTAATTGCAGAACTACAAGATATTTAGCAGAAAATGGTTTAAAGAGCACAATGTTATTACTAGTGTTGGTCGAGCACCAAAGTGCTCGGTTGCTCAAGTAGAACACCTCAGGATGCTCTGGTGCTCTACCGAGCACCCGAGAACAAAGGAAGTCAATGGGAGAACCCGAGCATTAAACCAGGCACCCCCTGCTCTGAAGAGGGGAGGGTGTCTGGTTCATAGGAAAAGGTCAAAAATTGATGGAAACACCACTAAAAAACCACTGCTGCTGGGAACGATGTTGTCCAAGTATTTTACGCCACTTTTACAGATTGACAATAATACACACAAAACCGAAGATAAAATCGATGTTGTTAGTAAACATTATTTTCTGTATATTTACTTGTATATAAAGTGCAAGTGCTGCCAAAAAATTACAAGGAAGAGGCACTCCGATACAACCTGTATATTACATAAAGGGGGGCCTCATTCACACTGTGGTACAATTGTTCAGGTAGTGGGACCCCTACACTCATAAAGCTTATGCACTAGGGGAAAGGGCTGCAAAAAATTACAAGGAACTGCCACTCCAATACACTCTTTATTACACATAAAGGAGGGCATCATACACACCCTTGAAAAATTATGATTGATGGCCTGCTGGTGACCCTCTAAAATATTAGGGGTGAGGGCCTGCTGCTGAGCTGACCATCTAAAAACTTTTGTGGGCGAGGGCCTGCTGCCGAGCTGCCCATCTAAAAAAAATTGTGGGCAAGGGCCTGCTGCCGAGCTGACCATCTAAAACATTATGAGAGAGGCCCTGCTGCCGAGCTGACCATCTAAAAAAAATTGTGGGTGAGGGCTTGCTGCCGAGCTGACCATTTCAAATATTTTGTGGGTGAGGGCCTGCTGCCGAGCTGACCATCTAAAAATTTAGGGTTGAGGGTCTGCTGCTGAGCTGAGCCTCTAAAACATTATGGTTGAGGGCCTGCTGGTGACCCTCAAAAACATTATGGGTGAGGGACTGCTGGTGACCCTCTAACATTATGTGTGAGGGCCTGCTGCTGAGCTGACCCTCTAAAACATTATGAGCGAGGGCAGCCTAATAAGCATGTTGATATGATGGAGGAGGAGAATGAGAAAAGGGAGATTGAACCATATACCCTTTTTAGTGGTGGAAAGGGTGCATGGGAATACAGTGTATTCAATACGCGATAAAAGCCACATTTAGAGTGCCTTTATGTTCAGCAGCTTTCCTCTGGTGGAGTACAGAAGTCAGGGACAATCCATGCCTTGCTCATTTTTATAGGAGTCAACCGGTCAGGATTTTCAGTTGACAGTCGGATGCGCTTATCAGTTATTATGCCCCCAGCAGCACTAAATACACGCTCTGACAAAACGCTGGCGGCGGGGCAGGCCAGAAGCTCCAAGGCGTAGAGTGCCAGTTCGTGCCACTTGTCCAACTTGGACACCTAATAGTAGTAAGGCACACAGGGATCACTGAGGACGCTGACATGGTCTGGTACATACTCCTTCACCATCTTTCAAAATGTTTCCCTCCTTGTGACACTAGGCCGCGCATCAGGTTGAGGGTGCTAGCTGGGTGTCATGAAACTGTCCCAGGCCTTGGAGAGTGTTGCCATGCCTCTGTTGGAACTGCTGTTTTCCCCTCTTCTCCCCTCCTCGGTTGGCCAAGGAACTACGCACTTTGCAGCCAGCGTTGTCAGCTGGAAATATTTGGAGCAATTTTTCCACAAGGACCTTCTTATAATGCACCATTTTGCTCATCCTCTCCACCACAGGAATGAGAGATGAGAAGTTCTCTTTGTAGCGGGGGTCGAGAAGGGTGAACAACCAGTAATCCCTGTTGGCCAAAATGCGTACAACGCAAGGGTCACGGGAAAGGCAGCCTAACAGAAAGTCAGCCATGTGTGCCAGAGTCCCAACAGACAAGACTTTGCTGTCCTCATCACGAGGATGACTCTCAATCTCCTCATCCTCTTCCTCCTCTTCTACCCATCCATGCTGAACAGATGGAATAAAACTTCCATGAGTACTACCCTCTGTAGCGGAGGCAACCGTCTCCTGCTCCTCCTCTTCCTCCTCCTCATCCAATTCGCACTGAGAAGACAAAGGATGGTCTGGCTATCACCCTGTGTACTTTCTTCCCCAACTTCCACCTCTTCCACATGTAAAGCATCCACCTTAATTGTGAGCAGCGAGCGTTTGAGTAGACACAGAAGTGGGATGGTTACTCAGATAATAGAGTTATTGCCGCTCACCATCTGTGTTGATTCCTCAAAGTTGCGTAAAACCTCACAGAGGTCTGACATCAATGCCCACCCGTCACTTGTGAAGAGCAGAAGCTGACTGGAAAGGCGACGACCATGTTGCAGCTGGTATTCCACTACTGCCCTCTGCTGCTCACAAAGCCTGGCCAACATGTGGAACATTGAGTTCCAGCGTGTGCTCACGTCGCACATCAGTCGGTGAGCTGGCAATTGCAAGCGTTGCTGCAGCGTTGCCTGACTGGCGGAAGCTGTTGATGACTTAGAAATGGGCACACACGCGGCACACCTTCACCAGTAGCTCATGCAAATTGGGGTAGGTTTTGAGAAACCATTGAACCACTAGGTTAAACACGTGGGCTAGGCATGGTATGTGTGTGAGCTTGCCGAGCCACCACCAAGTTACGGCCATTATCAGACACAACCATGCTTGGTTGTAGGTTGAGTGGCGAGAGCCACAGCTCAGTTTGATCCCTTATCCTCCGACACAGCTCTGCGGCGGTGTGCTGTTTGTCACCTAATCAGATCAGTTTAAGCACGGCCTGTTGTCGCTTCCCCACTGCAGTACTACACTGCTTCCAGCTACTGACTGATGGATGACTGGTGCTGCAAGATGATAATTCAGAGGTGGAAGTGGAGGAGGAGGAGGAGGAGGAGAAGGGGGGGTTGCAGCCACTAATGTAGGTGGAAGTAGGGACCGCAATCCTTGGCGTCGGTAGCACCTGTGCCATCCCAGGGTATGACTCGCTCCCAGCCTCCACAACGTTCACCCAGTGTGTCGTCAGGGAAATGTAGCATCCCTGGCCAAAAGCACTTGTCCATGTGTCAGTCATTAAGTGGACCTTCCCAATAACTGCGTTGGTCATGGCACGGGTGATGTTACGGGACACATGCTGGTGTAAGGCTGGGACTGCACACCATGGAAAATATTGGCAGCTGGGGACAGTACCGCAGAACAGCCACCGCCATCAGGCTGCGGAAAGCCTCAGTGTCCACAAGCCTAAATGGCAACATTTCCAGGGCCAGCAATTTGGAAAGGTGCGCATTTAGTGCTATGGTCTGTGGGTGAGTGGCTGGGTATTTGCGCTTTCGTTCAAAGGCCTGGGGTATAGACATCTGTACGCTGTGCTGGGACACATAAGTGGATGTGCTAGCTGATGATGCTTGCGAAGGTCCAGGTGCATGGCGGGAGTGCTGTTTGTGCGCATTTAGTGCTATGGTCTGTGGGTGGGTGGCTGGGTATTTGCGCTTTTGTTCAAAGGCCTGGGGTATAGACATCTGTACGCTGTACTGGGACACATAAGTGGATGTGCTAGCTGATGGTGCTTGCGAAGGTCCAGGTGCATGGCGGGAGGCATCCGTGCCTGCGTCTTGGACAGGGGATTGGCCAGCACGTAACACAGGGGAAGAGGAGGCAGTGGTGTGACCCGCAGACACTGGTTGTGGACCCAGGCATTCGGCCCACCTATTAGGGTGCTTTGATGCCATGTGGCGGATCATGCTGGTGGTGGTGAGGTTGCTAGTGTTCACACATCTACTCATTTTGGTACGGCAAAGGTTACAAATGACAATTCTTTTATCGTCCGCACTTTCCTCAAAAAAGCGCCAGACTGTGGAACACCTACCCCTTGGCAAGGGATATTGCCGCAAGAGGGTGCTCCGGGGAACAGTTGCGGGCCTGTTTGGTGTGGCCCGCCTTCTCCCTTTTGCCACCCCACTGCCTCTTCCAGCCTGTTGCGTTGCTGCGGATCCCTCCCCCTCTGTACTGCAGTCCTCGCTCGGCTTGCCACCTTCCCAGGTTGGGTCAGTGACTTTATCGTCCAGCACCTCCTCTTCCACTTCCTCACTCTGGTCATCCTTCTGACTTGTTGACCTAACAACAACCTCCATTATTGACAACTGTGTCTCATCCTCATCATGAACCTCTTGAGACACTAATTGCCGTTGAATTATTGGCAACTGTGTCTCATCATCATCATCCACCTCGTGAAACACTAATTGCCGTTCCCCTCCGTGATCTTCTTTTGACTGTGGATGCTCCAGAATTTGGGAATCAGGGCACAAGATCTCCTCATGTCCCTCTTGAAGCGGGCTTGGCGAGAGGCCCAAATTAAGACATGGCGATGAAAAGAGCTCCTCTTAATATCTGACTGTGGGATCACTTGTTTGCCAAGACTCTCCATGGTGGGTGGAAAGAGTATCAGGGTGAGGATTCTGTTGACCAGACTCTTGGCTACTGAGACTGGACTTTGTGGAAGACAGGGTGGTGATTAACCGACTGGAAGCATTATCTGCTGCAATTCAACCGACCACCTGGACGCACTGGTCTGACTTTGAGAGTGTTGTTCTGCGCCGCCCCTGCAAACTGGGACATGAAGCTAGGTATCGTGGATGAGTGTGTTTCTTGTGCTCTGGCAGCAGGCACAGTTTCACCACGCCCAGGGCCACGGCCTCTGCATGCACTATCAGCAGCATGGCAACTTCCCCGTACTGCTCGCCTTGCGCATAATAAATGGTTTATATGCTTGCAAGTATGTCACACGTACAGTAGCGCAGGTTTTGTAAATGTATGCGCAAATAAAGTACACAGTATGTCACAGATATTTTTAGGATGCGCACACGTTAAACAGGAGGTATAGTGCAAGTAATATCGCTGTCACCACCGCCTAATAAAAAATTACACTGAATGAATGTCACTGATATTTAGGATGCACAAACGTTATACAGGAGGTGTAGCGCAAGTAATGTCGCTGTCACCACCACCTAATAAAAAATTACACTGAATTGTCACTGATATTTAGGTTTGCACAAACGTTATACAGGGGGTTTAGCGCAAGTAATGTCACTGTCACCACCACCTAATAGAAAATTACACTGAATGAATGTCACTGATATTTAGGATGCACAAACGTTATACAGGAGATGTAGCGCAGGTAATGTAACTGTCCGCAGTGGGCACCGTCTACAGAAAAAGTACACTGGATGTCACAGATATTTATAGGCTGCGCACACAGGAGATGTAGCACAGGTAATGTCGCTGCCACCAGCAGCAAAAAAAATTGACTGAATGTCACTGATATTTCGGATACGCAAGCGTTATACTGGAGATGCAGCGGAGGTAATGTAACTGTCTTTAGCGGACACCGTTTATGGAAAAAGTACACTGGATGTCACAGATATTTTTAGGCTGCGCAGACGTTACACAGGAGATGTAGAGCAGATAATGTCGCTGTCTGCAGCGCCCAAACAATTGCAAGCTATTTAGCGCAGGTTATGCTAAAAATATATATTGCTGCCAGATACAACTATAGTCCTTAACCACCTCCGGACCGCCTAACGCAGGATCGCGTTCCGGAGGTGGCAGCCCTGCGCACAGTCACGCATATACGCGTCATCTCGCGAGACGCGAGATTTCCTGTGAACGCGCGCACACAGGCGCGCGCGCTCACAGGAACGGAAGGTAAGAGAGTTGATCTCCAGCCTGCCAGCGGCGATCGTTCGCTGGCAGGCTGGAGATGTGTTTTTTTTAACCCCTAACAGGTATATTAGACGCTGTTTTTATAACAGCGTCTAATATACCTGCTACCTGGTCCTCTGGTGGTCCCCTTTGTTTGGATCGACCACCAGAGGACACAGGTAGCTCAGTAAAGTAGCACCAAGCACCACTACACTACACTACACCCCCCCCCCCGTCACTTATTAACCCCTTATTAGCCCCTGATCACCCCTAATCACCCCTGATCACCCCATATAGACTCCCTGATCACCCCCCTGTCATTGATTACCCCCCTGTCATTGATCAACCCCCTGTAAAGCTCCATTCAGACGTCCGCATGATTTTTACGGATCCACTGATAGATGGATCGGATCCGCAAAACGCATCCGGACGTCTGAATGAAGCCTTACAGGGGCGTGATCAATGACTGTGGTGATCACCCCATATAGACTCCCTGATCACCCCCCTGTCATTGATTACCCCCCTGTCATTGATTACCCCCCTGTAAAGCTCCATTCAGACGTCCGCATGATTTTTACGGATCCACTGATAGATGGATCGGATCCGCAAAACGCATCCGGACGTCTGAATGAAGCCTTACAGGGGCATGATCAATGACTGTGGTGATCACCCCATATAGACTCCCTGATCACCCCCCTGTAAAGCTCCATTCAGATGTCCGCATGATTTTTACGGATGCACTGATACATGGATCGGATCCGCAAAACGCATCCGGTCGTCTGAATGAAGCCTTACAGGGGCATGATCAATGACTGTGGTGATCACCCCCCTGTCATTGATTACCCCCCTGTAAAGCTCCATTCAGATGTCCGCATGATTTTTACGGATGCACTGATAGATGGATCGGATCCGCAAAACGCATCCGGACGTCTGAATGAAGCCTTACAGGGGCATGATCAATGACTGTGGTGATCACCCCATATAGACTCCCTGATCACCCCCCTGTCATTGATTACCCCCCTGTCATTGATTACCCCCCTGTAAAGCTCCATTCAGACGTCCGCATGATTTTTACGGATGCACTGATAGATGGATCGGATCCGCAAAACGCATCCGGACGTCTGAATGAAGCCTTACAGGGGCGTGATCAATGACTGTGGTGATCACCCCATATAGACTCCCTGATCACCCCCCTGTCATTGATTACCCCCCTGTAAAGCTCCATTCAGACGTCCGCATGATTTTTACGGATGCACTGATAGATGGATCGGATCCGCAAAACGCATCCGGACGTCTGAATGAAGCCTTACAGGGGCGTGATCAATGACTGTGGTGATCACCCCATATAGACTCCCTGATCACCCCCCTGTCATTGATTACCCCCCTGTCATTGATTACCCCCCTGTAAAGCTCCATTCAGATGTCCGCATGATTTTTACGGATGCACTGATAGATGGATCGGATCCGCAAAACGCATCCGGACGTCTGAATGAAGCCTTACACGGGCGTGATCAATGACTGTGGTTATCACCCCATATAGACTCCCTGATCACCCCCCTGTCATTGATCACCCCCCTGTCATTGATCACCCCCCTGTCATTGATCAACCCCCCTGTCATTGATCAACCCCCCTGTCATTGATCACCCCTCTGTAAGGCTCCATTCAGATATTTTTTTGGCCCAAGTTAGCGGAATTTTTTTTTTTTTTTTCTTACAAAGTCTCATATTCCACTAACTTGTGTCAAAAAATAAAATCTCACATGAACTCACCATACCCCTCACGGAATCCAAATGCGTAAAATTTTTTAGACATTTATATTCCAGACTTCTTCTCACGCTTTAGGGCCCCTAGAATGCCAGGGCAGTATAAATACCCCACATGTGACCCCATTTCGGAAAGAAGACACCCCCAGGTATTCCGTGAGGGGCATATTGAGTCCATGAAAGATTGAAATTTTTGTCCCAAGTTAGCGGAACGGGAGACTTTGTGAGAAAAAAATAAAAAATATCAATTTCCGCTAACTTGTGCCAAAAAAAAAAAAATTTCTATGAACTCGCCATGCCCCTCATTGAATACCTTGGGGTGTCTTCTTTCCAAAATGGGGTCACATGTGGGGTATTTATACTGCCCTGGCATTCTAGGGGCCCCAAAGCGTGAGAAGAAGTCTGGTATCCAAATGTCTAAAAATGCCCTCCTAAAAGGAATTTGGGCACCTTTGCCCACCTAGGCTGCAAAAAAGTGTCACACATGTGGTATCTCCGTATTCAGGAGACGTTGGGGAATGTGTTTTGGGGTGTCATTTTACATATACCCATGCTGGGTGAGAGAAATATCTTGGTCAAATGCCAACTTTGTATAAAAAAATGGGAAAAGTTGTCTTTTGCCAAGATATTTCTCTCACCCAGCATGGGTATATGTAAAATGACACCCCAAAACACATTCCCCAACTTCTCCTGAATACGGCGATACCACATGTGTGACACTTTTTTGCAGCCTAGGTGGGCAAAGGGGCCCATATTCCAAAGAGCACCTTTAGGATTTCACAGGTCATTTACCTACTTACCACACATTAGGGCCCCTGGAAAATGCCAGGGCAGTATAACTACCCCACAAGTGACCCCATTTTGGAAAGAAGACACCCCAAGGTATTCCGTGAGGGGCATGGCGAGTTCCTAGAATTTTTTATTTTTTGTCACAAGTTAGTGGAAAATGCTTATTTTTTTTTTTTTTTTTTTTTTCATACAAAGTCTCATATTCCACTAACTTGTGACAAAAAATAAAAAGTTCCATGAACTCACTATGCCCATCAGCGAATACCTTGGGGTCTCTTCTTTCCAAAATGGGGTCACTTGTGGGGTAGTTATACTGCCCTGGCATTCTAGGGGCCCAAATGTGTGGTAAGGAGTTTGAAATCAAATTCTGTAAAAAATGACCTTTGAAATCCGAAAGGTGCTCTTTTGAATATGGGCCCCTTTGCCCACCTAGGCTGCAAAAAAGTGTCACACATCTGGTATCTCCGTAATCGGGAGAAGTTGGGGAATGTGTTTTGGGGTGTCATTTTACATATACCCATGCTGGGTGAGAGAAATATCTTGGCAAAAGACAACTTTTCCCATTTTTTTATACAAAGTTGGCATTTGACCAAGATATTTATCTCACCCAGCATGGGTATATGTAAAAAGACACCCCAAAACACATTCCTCAACTTCTCCTGAGTACGGAGATACCAGATGTGTGACACTTTTTTGCAGCCTAGGGGGGCAAAGGGGCCCACATTCCAAAGAGCACCTTTCGGATTTCACAGGTCATTTACCTACTTACCACACATTTGGGCCCCTAGAATGCCAGGGCAGTATAACTACCCCACAAGTGACCCCATTTTGGAAAGAAGAGACCCCAAGGTATTCGCTGATGGGCATAGTGAGTTCATGGAAGTTTTTATTTTTTGTCACAAGTTTGTGGAATATGAGACTTTGTATGAAAAAAAAAAAAAAAAAAAAAAATCATCATTTTCCACTAACTTGTGACAAAAAATAAAAAATTCTAGGAACTCGCCATGCCCCTCACGGAATACCTTGGGGTGTCTTCTTTCCAAAATGGGGTCACTTGTGGGGTAGTTATACTGCCCTGGTATTCTAGGGGCCCAAATGTGTGGTAAGGAGTTTGAAATCAAATTCAGGAAAAAATGAGGAGTGAAATCCGAAAGGTGCTCTTTGGAATATGGGCCCCTTTGCCCACCTAGGCTGCAAAAAAGCGTCACACATCTGGTATCCCCGTACTCAGGAGAAGTTGAGGAATGTGTTTTGGGGTGTCTTTTTACATATACCCATACTGGGTGAGATAAATATCTTGGTCAAATGACAACTTTGTATAAAAAAATGGGAAAAGTTGTCTTTTGCCAAGATATTTCTCTCACCCAGCATGGGTATATATAAAATGACACCCCAAAACACATTCCCCACCTTCTCCTGAGTACGGAGATACCAGATGTGTGACACTTTTTTGCAGCCTAGGTGGGCAAAGGGGCCCATATTCCAAAGAGCACCTTTCGGATTTCACAGGTCATTTTTTACTGAATTTGATTTCAAACTCCTTACCACACATTTGGGCCCCTAGAATGCCAGGGCAGTATAACTACCCCACAAGTGACCCCATTTTGGAAAGAAGAGACCCCAAGGTATTCGCTGATGGGCATAGTGAGTTCATAGAACTTTTTATTTTTTGTCACAAGTTAGTGGAATATGAGACTTTGTAAGAAAAAAAAAAAAAAAAAAAAAAATCATCATTTTCCGCTAACTTGTGACAAAAAATAAAAAGTTCTATGAACTCACTATGCCCATCAGCGAATACCTTAGGGTGTGTACTTTCAGAAATGGGGTCATTTGTGGGGTGTTTGTACTGTCTGGGCATTGTAGAACCTCAGGAAACATGACAGGTGCTCAGAAAGTCAGAGCGGCTTCAAAAAGCGGAAATTCACATTTTTGTACCATAGTTTGTAAACGCTATAACTTTTACCCAAACCATTTTTTTTTTACCCAAACATTTTTTTTTTATCAAAGACATGTAGAACTATAAATTTAGAGCAAAATTTCTATATGGATCTCGTTTTTTTTGCAAAATTTTACAACTGAAAGTGAAAAATGTCATTTTTTTGCAAAAAAATCGTTAAATTTCGATTAATAACAAAAAAAGTAAAAATGTCAGCAGCAATGAAATACCACCAAATGAAAGCTCTATTAGTGAGAAGAAAAGGAGGTAAAATTCATTTGGGTGGTAAGTTGCATGACCGAGCAATAAACGGTGAAAGTAGTGTAGGTCAGAAGTGTAAAAAGTGGCCTGGTCTTTCAGGGTGTTTAAGCACTGGGGGCTGAGGTGGTTAAAAAGGCTTTTGGGTCTCTAATAAGTTTTAGCAATTTAGCGCAGGTTGCGCTAAAAATATATATTGGTGCCACACACAACAATAGTCATCAAAATGACTTTTGGGTCTATAACAAGTATAACAAAGCTATTTTATAATATTCCTATTTCATTCCCTACACTATCTCTCCCTTCTGCTCTCCAGCTCTCCCTGACTAAGACTCAACCGAACACCTGTCATCAGGTGCTATATAGCACCCGATGATGCGTTCTGGCCAACCAATCACTGTAATGCCAGTAGCCAACATGGCTACGGCATTACAGTGAATGGAACTACTTACCCTCAGGTTTATTGGCTGCGTAGCATGGTGGCGGATAAGTGTGGGCTGGCATGAGGAAATTCAATTACACGTGGTCATCACAGGTGTTGAATTCCTCCGAGATCCATGACTCATTAATTTTTAAAAAAATATGTGAGGTAGTCCACACTGTCGTGAGCTAGGCGAGTGCGCTTATTGCGTTGAACGTCCTTTCGGACTGGACACTCGACAAGGGACAAGCCAAGAGTTCCATGGAAAATTGTGCCAGCCCCGACACAGGTCATGCCTGCACACCCAGTTATTTAAGGGGTTCCTTGCTTCTCAGAGCGTCCACATCGGCCGTTAACCCGATGTAGTCGGACACCTGTCGGTCTAGGCATTCCCTGAGGCTGGATCCAGAGGGCGGCTGTCGATGGGTTGGCTGCAAGAATGATCTCATATCTGAAGTGACCAACACATCTTCAAAACCCTCTTTTTGCAGGCGCAGTAGGATTGGTACCCGCACCTGTTTAGCTGTGGGTGGAAATTCCTCTGCCAGTGCCCGCAACAGCAGAATGCAGCATCTCTTACAGCATGGCCTGGAAATGCTGCATTCTGACAGCCCTCTGTGATGCTGTTAACATGTCCGCCATTTTGTGTTTGTATCGGGGGTCTAAGTACGTTGCCAATCAGTACAGGTCCTTGACCATTATGATTTTTATACGGGGGTCCCTCTTCTAACACTGGAGCATGAAGGCCCCCATTTGCACTGCGGTGGAGCGCCCTGGCTCCTGCTCATCGCCCAGGAGCCCCAGTAGTCAAGGGGTTCCTTGTTTCTCAGAGCGTCCACATCGGCCGTTAACCCGATGTGGCGATGAGCAGGAGCCAGGCCACTCCACTGCTTCCAATTTAGTGCAAATGGGGGCCTTCATGCTCCAGTGTTTGAAGAGGGACCCCCGTATAAAAAGCATAAAGGCCATGGAACAGTCCTGGGTGGCAACGTATTTAGACCCCCGGTACAAACATAGGTCAAAGTTCGGCGCAATGCAAAAGAATATGGCGCCTGCGGACATCGCCATATGTTCGCATGTTCGCATGTTCGGCGGATCGCGAACGCACAAAGTTTGCTGCGAACCGACCACTGGGCGAACCGCAAGGCCATCACTACCACTCAGTACAATATGAGGGACAGTCAGTACATTTCTTACAGAGCTATAAAGGGTTCAGTGTAGATCTAAACTAAGGGCTGACTTCACAGGCTGATATATTGGGACACAGAGTACTTTTGGGAAAGCATTTGTAATGCTCCAGAGTAGCATTACCACTTCTGCACCCCGCTTCTGTCTCCTATGGGCTAATATAGTGTCATCTTATGCATTTATTTCAGGTCTTAAACACTTTGCATATTTATTTCTTGTAACTGTTATTGTTCATGTAATTTACCTGGTTCACCAGAAGGTGGCAGCAAGCATTGCAGAGCTACATTTACAGAGGATGGAACCCTTCTTTCCATTCTAATTCTCCCTCTAAGGAGGGGAGGGTCTTAGTTAGAGGTCAGTCTACCTTACCCCCTGCTAGGGGAAGGTTCAGCTTACCCCCTCCTAGGGGTTAGGTGTGCATCAGGTGCACGTACCTGTTGGACGTGCTATGCCCAAGCCAGCTAGAGCACCAAGTCAGACTTCAAAGAGAAAATTTGCAGCATACATCTGAAGCAAAGTCATTCAGTCAGCCTGTCAGCACAGCAGAGCCAGAGAGCAACCGATGTATCAGAGTTGTGTGTGTTTGCCTGCCAGAGTTAATGCTAAAGCCTGCTGGGAACCAAGACAAAGCCTGAAACTGTTGGAGAAACGTTTATTCATCACAAGGTCTGGACTCAATTTATTCTTCACCCCCTAATTCAACTACCCCCTTTTTATTGCTTCGGAGCCAACGCCTGGGGTCTAGCGTATCCAGTAGGGTACCATCCACAGTATCACTAAAAGTGGCCCTGTGCCCTTGTTGCTTCATTGCAACTGGCGTCACAAAACAAGTACTAGTACTCTTAAAGGGCCCTGTGGGGGGGGGGGGGGGCCCGCTGCACATTACATGCATGTGGACGCTTCATGTGCTGCTGTCTAGTGCATACCTCCCAACTTTTAAAAATAGCAAAGAGGGACAATATGTGCGGCGCGCAACACAGCAGTTTTTTTCATACTAGGTCACGCCTCTAACTCTGCCCAAAGCATAATTACTGACTGCGTCACAGCTATAGCAGCGGGGGATCGGTTAGACAAGTATAAGTTCCTTCATTTTTTTTTACAGCATGTGGAGCCCCTGGGAAAATATTTTTCTTGCGTTCAGTATCCATTTAAATATTAGCTCATAAATCATCAGATTATAGATATTTTAAGGTCCAAATTGAACAAAATAATGACGTTCTGGTCTAATATACAGTCACTTTAGTAAGGAGCAATTTAGTAAATATTATAATGCACATTTATGCAGTAGTTCTCCAGGTCAAAAAGAGGGACATTTAAGGATCAAAGAGGGACAGAGGCACTTGGGTCAAAAAGAGGGACTGTCCCTCAAAAGAGGGACACTTGGGAGGCATGCTAGTGGAACCCAGTATGTGCCTATACGGGTGCTGTAATACAAATCCTTAGGGTCATTCACATGTCTGTAGAATGGGTCTCCATCCGATCTGCAATTCTGCAGAACAGGTGCGGACCCTTTCATTCTCAATGGGGATGGAAAGGATGCAGACAGCACACATTGTGCTGTCCGCATCGGCATTTCCTGTCCGCGGCTCCGTACTTCCATTTCGCGGCTCCCGAAAAAAATTGAACATGTCCTATTCTTGTCCGCATTTTTATAGGGGTGCCGGCCCGGTGTATTGCGGATCCGCAATACACTACGGACGTGTGAATGGACCCTTAAAATAAGGATGGGTATTTTAATTAATCTAATTGAGAGGCTATACCAAATATAACATCTTCACACAATACATTTGTTAGACTTTCTTTCTTTTTTTCACTTCCAGTCAGTGTCTTTCCTTGACTCCTTTCTTTCTTCCTTCTTTCCCTCCTTCCCTAATTCTCTCCCCCCTTCCTTCCTTCCTCCCTCCCTCATTTTTTCTTTCCTTCCTTCTTCCCTCCATTAATTCCCCTCATTCCTTCCTTCCTTTTCTCTCTTTCCTTCCTTCTCTACCTTCCTCCTACTCACCTTCATTCCTTCCTCCCTACTTCCTTCCTCTTCCTCCCTCTTCGCCTCTCTCCATACTTCCTCTCTTCCCTATGTTATTTCCCCTCTATCCCACCTTTTCTCTCTCCTTCCTTTTCTTTATTCCTCCGTTCCTTTCTTTTTCCACATAAAGTCTTATCCAAAAATTGGAATATATTTTCTCTTTTGTTTTCTTTCTGAATATCTATTCCAGAAATTATACCCATAATAGTGTACAGCCATTAACAAGAAACAATCAATGTTTGACCATCTATCAGAAAACCAGGGCGGCTTGCGTGGCTGTGCAGTTTTTGGCCACATTGCCAATGCCTGATGTGGTCCAACCCTAACAGAGTTTTAATCATTTACTGATCTGATGCACATGATTCTAATTTTATGTATTTACTTATTTACCATTTTTTTTTGTTTTTTTTTTAATCAAAATTTTGCTCTGATAAATTTTCGAATGTATATTTACCACTGTGATCTGAGCTGTGATCTTGAGCAGCTACCACTAGAGGGAGACTGGAGCTAACTGTTATACCCAGTAATAATACAATATACAGGGTGGGCCATTTATATGGATACACCTTAATAAAATGGGAATGGTTGGTGATATTAACTTCCTGTTTGTGGCACATTAGTATATGTGAGGGGGGAAACTTTTCAAGATGGGTGGTGACCATGGCGGCCATTTTGAAGTCGGCCATTTTGAATCCAACTTTTGTTTTTTCAATAGGAAGAGGGTCATGTGACACATCAAACTTATTGGGAATTTCACACGAAAAACAATGGTGTGCTTGGTTTTAACCCCTTAAGGACACGGCCATATTTCACCTTAAGGACCAGGCCATTTTTTGCAAATCTGACCAGTGTCACTTTATGTGTGAATAAATTTAAAACGCTTTTACTTATCCAGGCCATTCTGATATTGTTTTTTCGTCACATATTGTACTTCATGATACTGGTAAAATGGAGTCAAAAACATTTATTTTTATTTATACAAAAACACCAAATTTACCAAAAATGTTGAAAATTTTAAAATTTTCCAAGTTTTAATTTCTCTACTTCTATAATACATAGTAATACCTCCCAAAATAGTTATTACTTTACATTCCCCATATGTCTACTTTATATTTGGATCATTTTGGGAATGCCATTTTATTTTTTGGGGATGTGACAAGGCTTAGAAGTTTAGAAGCAAATCTTGAAATTTTATACAGGGAGTGCAGAATTATTAGGCAAGTTGTATTTTTGAGGATTAATTTTATTATTGAACAACAACCATGTTATCAATGAACCCAAAAAACTCATTAATATCAAAGCTGAATATTTTTGGAAGTAGTTTTTAGTTTGTTTTTAGTTTTAGCTATTTTAGGGGGATATCTGTGTGTGCAGGTGACTATTACTGTGCATAATTATTAGGTAACTTAACAAAAAACAAATATATACCCATTTCAATTATTTATTTTTACCAGTGAAACCAATATAACATCTCAACATTCACAAATATACATTTCTGACATTCAAAAACAAAACAAAAACAAATCAGTGACCAATATAGCCACCTTTCTTTGCAAGGACACTCAAAAGCCTGCCATCCATGGATTCTGTCAGTGTTTTGATCTGTTCACCATCAACATTGCGTGCAGCAGCAACCACAGCCTCCCAGACACTGTTCAGAGAGGTGTACTGTTTTCCCTCCTTGTAAATCTCACATTTGATGATGGACCACAGGTTCTCAATGGGGTTCAGATCAGGTGAACAAGGAGGCCATGTCATTAGATTTTCTTCTTTTGTACCCTTTCTTGCCAGCCACGCTGTGGAGTACTTGGACGCGTGTGATGGAGCATTGTCCTGCATGAAAATCATGTTTTTCTTGAAGGATGCAGACTTCTTCCTGTACCACTGCTTGAAGAAGGTGTCTTCCAGAAACTGGCAGTAGGACTGGGAGTTGAGCTTGACTCCATCCTCAACCCGAAAAGGCCCCACAAGCTCATCTTTGATGATACCAGCCCAAACCAGTACTCCACCTCCACCTTGCTGGCGTCTGAGTCGGACTGGAGCTCTCTGCCCTTTACCAATCCAGCCACGGGCCCATCCATCTGGCCCATCAAGACTCACTCTCATTTCATCAGTCCATAAAACCTTAGAAAAATCAGTCTTGACGTTTCAGCTTGTGTGTCTTGTTCAGTGGTGGTCGTCTTTCAGCCTTTCTTACCTTGGCCATGTCTCTGAGTATTGCACACCTTGTGCTTTTGGGCACTCCAGTGATGTTGCAGCTCTGAAATATGGCCAAACTGGTGGCAAGTGGCATCTTGGCAGCTGCACGCTTGACTTTTCTCAGTTCATGGGCAGTTATTTTGCGCCTTGGTTTTTCCACACACTTCTTGCGACCCTGTTGACTATCTTGAATGAAACGCTTGATTGTTCGATGATCACGCTTCAGAAGCTTTGCAATTTTAAGAGTGCTGCATCCCTCTGCAAGATATCTCACTATTTTTGACTTTTCTGAGCCTGTCAAGTCCTTCTTTTGACCCATTTTGCCAAAGGAAAGGAAGTTGCTTAATAATTATGCACACCTAATATAGGGTGTTGATGTCATTAGACCACACCCCTTCTCATTACAGAGATGCACATCACCTAATATGCTTAATTGGTAGTAGGCTTTCGAGCCTATACAGCTTGGAGTAAGACAACATGCATAAAGAGGATGATGTGGTCAAAATACTCATTTGCCTAATAATTCTGCACGCAGTGTAGAAATTTTCAAAAACCCACTTTTTAAGGACCAGTTCAGGTCTGAAGTCACTTTGTGAGGTTTACAAAATAGAAACCACCCAAAAACCATTCTAGAAACTACACCCCTCAAGGTATTCAAAACTGATTTTACAAACGTCGTTAACCCTTAGGTGTTCCACAAGAGTTATTGGCAAATGGAGATGAAATTTCTGAATTTCAATTTTTTAGCAAATTTTCCATTTGAATCAATTTTTTTCCAGTAACAAAGCAAGAGTTAACAGCCAAACAAAATTCTATATTTATTGCCCTGATTCTGTAGTTTGCAGAAACACTCCATATGTGGTCGTAAACTACTGTACGGGCACACGGCAGGGCGTAGAGGGCAAGGAGCGCCGTGTGGTTTTTGGCAGATTTTACTGGACTGGTTTATTTACACCATGTCCCATTTGAAGCCCCCCTGATGCACCCCTAGAGTAGAAACTCCATAAAAGTGACCCCATTTTGGAAACTACGGGATAAGGTGGCAGTTTTGTTGGGACTATTTTTAGGGTACACATGATTTTTGGTTTCTCTTTATTACATTTTTGTGAGGCAAGGTTACCAAAAATAGAAATTCTGAAATGTAATCTCCATTTGCCATAAACTGTTGAGGAATACCTAAAGGGTTAATAAAGTTTGTAAAATCAGTTTTGAATACCTTGAGGGGTGTAGTTTCTTAGATGGAGTCACTTTTAGGTGCGGGTGCGTCGTGGGAAAATGCACGATTTTTCCGCGCGAGTGCAAAACAATGTAATGCGTTTTGCACGCACGTGAGAAAAATAGGCATGTTTGGTACCCAAACCCGAACTTCTTCACAGAAGTTCGGGTTTGGGTTAGGTGTTTTATTGTATTATTTTCCCTTATAACATGGTTATAAGGGAAAATAATAGCATTCTTAATACAGAATGCATTGTACAATCGGGCTGGAGAGGTTAAAAAAAAATTATAATGATTTAACTCACCTCATCCACTTGTTCGCGCAGCCCGGCTTCTCTTCCGTCTTCTTCTTTGAGGAATAGGATCTTTGATGACGTCACTGCGCTCATCACATGGTCCATCACACGATCCATCACCATGGTGATGGATCATGTGACGGACCATGTGATGAGCGCAGTGACGTCATCAAAGGTCCTTTTCCTATTGCACAGCAAAGAAGAAGACAGAAGAGAAGCCGGGCTGCGCGAACAAGTGAATTAAGGTGAGTTAAATAATTTTTTATTTTTTTTTAACCCCTCCAGCCCTATTGTACTATGCATTCTGTATTAAGAATGCTATTATTTTCCCTTATAACCATGTTATAAGGGAAAATAAAGATCGGGTCCCCATCCTGATCGTCTCCTAGCAACCGTGCGTGAAAATCGCACAGCATCCGCACTTGGTTGCGGATGCTTGCGATTTTCAAGCAGCCCCATTCACTTCTATTCAGGAGCATGCTGCGATTTTCACGCAATGCACAAGTGATGCGTGAAAATCACTGCTCATGTGCACAGCCCCAAATAAATAAATGGATTCAGTGCGGGTGCAATGCGTTCACCTCACGCATCGCACCCGCGCGGAAATCTCGCCCGTCTGAAAGAGGCCTTATGGAGTTTCTACTCTAGGGGTGCATCAGGGGTTCTTCAAATGGGACATGGTGCCAAAAAAAAAGGCCATCATAATCTGCCTTCCGGAAACCATTTGGTGTTCCTTTCCTTCTGCGTCCTGCCGTTTGGTCATACAGCAGTTTACGACCACGTCGGGTGTTTCTGTAAACAGCAGAATCAGGGTAATAAATATTAAGGTTTTTTTTGGCTGTTAACCCTTGCTTTGTTATTAGAAAAAATTGATTGAAATGGAAAATTTGCCAAAAAATAGCTGTTTTGGCACCGTTTTTATTTAATTTTTTTGACTGTGTTCATCTGAGGGGTTAGGTCATGGGGTATTTTTATAGAGCAGATTCTTACGGATGCGGCGATACCTAATATGCCAACTTTTTAAAATTTATTTAGGTTTTACACTATATTATCCTTTTTTAAACAAAAAAAAAATATTTTTGTATCTCCATAGTCTAAGAGTCAGTTTTTTTTTGTTTTCAGCCGATTGTCTTGAATAGGGGCTCATTTTTTGCGGGATGAGAGGATGGTTTTATTGGCACTATTTTGGGGGGGCATATGACTTTTTGATCGCTTGCTATTATACTTTTTGTGATGTAAGGTGACAAAAAAATACCTTTTTTTGCACCGTTTTTATTTTATTTTTTTGACAGTTCATCTGAGGGGTTAGGTCATGGGGTATTTTTACAGAGCAAGTCTGAGAACCATAATTTTTTTTCGATTGTCAGTGGCTAAATGGAATTAAAATTGGGGAAGGTGATTATAAATTTAGTACTCCATGGAAGTGTGGTACTCCCTGAAGCAACCAATAATGCAGAGGCCCGGATGATCGGGGCACGTGTCACACTGAGTGGTCGTGTCCTTCCATATCCCCCTCCTGTGACACACTCTGCACCTTTTTTGGGTCCATCCCTTCTTTCCAGTATGGGGGACCACACCTGGAAAGTGCTGGCCAGGGACGATCCGGGCGCCTCCAGTTCCCGAGGTACTCCGGCCTGCTCTTTCCCGGTCAGAAAAGATTAGGTCCTCGAGGACTGCCTCATAGAACTGCAGTAATCTCCCTGTGTTGCCAGCGCTCTGCGACAGCACAAAAGAGTTGTACAAGGCAACCTGTACCAAGTAGACTGCAACTTTTTGTACCATGCCCGGGTTTTGCGCATGGCGTTATATGGCTTGAGGATTTGATCAGAGAGATCAACTCCGTCTCCTCCCATATATCCATTGTAGTCGACGATACAATCGGGCTTGAGGACCGTTGCCGCGGTACCTCGCACAGGGACAGGGGTGATGCCGTTACCGTGAATTGTGGACAGTACAAGGACATCCCTCTTGTCCTTATATCTGACCAGCAACAGGTTTCCACTGGTAAGGCACGGGTCTCATCCCTGGGGATAGGTACCTGGAGGGGGTGGGTAGGGAGGCCGTGTTGATTTTACCGCACGGTCCCACAAGCGGACGTGGATCTGGCGGCGAGGGACTGGAATAAGGGGATACTAGTATAAAAGTTATCCACGTACAGGTGGTAACCCTTATCTAGCAGGTCCCTCACAGGATCATAAGGTCCCTCACAGGATCTAAGGATGGTGATTGGTGGTGTATTAACACACCACCGATCACCATCCTATTCCGGGTTATCAGGTCACCAGAGACCCGAATAACCAGGAAACGCAGCAAACCGCAGGTCTGAATTGACCTGCGGTTTGCTGCGATTGCCGATATGATGGGGGGGGGGGGGGGGGGGGGGGGGTCACAGTACCGGTACATCATGTGTCCATAAGTACCAGGGCATCATGACGTACCGGTACATCATGTGTACCCATTCCCCAACAGGTTAAGGTACTGATAAATACAGGAGTTTACTTACTTTCTCCTTCTTATCTATGACAGCATAAAGTAATAGAAAAAACATTACACATTAAACACCATGTGGTTGTAATAGATATTTCACTAAATATAATGCGTTTTCCATGACGTCTGTAATTCATCACTCTATTACAGTCCTGATGAAAAAGTTTAAGACCACTTGAAAAATGGCAAAAAATCATATTTAGCATGGCTGGATCTTAACAAGGTTCCAAGTAGAGCTTCAACATGCAACAAGAAGAAATGGGAGTGAGACAAAACATTTTATTTAATGAAAACAACGAATAAACTGAAACAGGCTGTTTTTCAGCTGATCAAAAGTTTAGGACCACACCTCCAAAAAAAAACTAAACCCCCCCAAAACAGAAATCCAACTACCAAACAAGAACTCAGTAATGAGTAGCTCCGCCGTTATTGTTTATCACTTCCAAAATTCGTTTCGGCATGCTTGATGCAAGCGTTTCCATGAGGTGAGTGGGAACATTTCTCCAAGTGGTAAAGACGGCCGCACAAAGGCCATCTACTGTCTGGAACTGTTGTCCATTTTTGTAAACTTCCCTTGCCATCCATCCACAAAGGTTCGCAATTGGATTTAGATCAGGGGAACATGCAGGATGGGCCAAAAGAGTGATGTTATTCTCCTGGAAGAAGTTCCTTGTCCTGCGGGCATTGTGTACTGTAGCGTTGTCCTGTTGAAAAACCCAGTCGTTACCACACAGACGAGGGCCCTCAGTCATGAGGAATGCTCTCTGCAACATCTGGACATAGCCAGCGGCCGTTTGACGCCCCTGCACTTCCTGAAGCTCCATTGTTCCACTGAAGGAAAAAGCACCCCAGACAATTATGGAGGCCCCTCCAGATCCCACTAGAAAACATCTCAGGTGGGATCTGCTTGTCATGCCAGTAACGTTGGAAACCATCAGGACCATCAAGGTTAAATTTTTTCTCATCAGAGAATAAAACTTTCTTCCACCTTTGAATGTCCCATGTTTGGTGCTCTCTTGCAAAGTCCAAACGAGCAGTTCTGTGGCGTTCAAGGAGACGAGGTCTTTGAAGACGTTTTTTGTTTTTGAAGCCGTTCAGTGTCAGATGCCGTCTGATGGTTATGGGGCTGCAGTCAGCACCAGTAAGGGCCTTAATTTGGGTCGAGGATCGTCCAGTGTCTTGACAGACAGCCAATTGGATCCTCCGGCTCAGTGCTGATGAAATTTTTTTGGGTCTTCCACTTGACTTTTTTGTTCCATAACCCTCAGGATCATTTAAGAAATTCCAAATGACTGTCTTACTGCGTCCCACCTCAGCAGCGATGGCGCACTGTGAGAGACCCTGCTTATGCAGTTCAACAACCCGACCACATTCAAAAAGGGAGAGTTTTTTTTGCCTTTGCCATCACAACGTGTGACTACCTGACAGAAAATGACAATGAATCCACATCTTTGCACAGATTTGGACTTTTAAAGTCATGTGGTCCTAAAATTTGGATCAGCTGAAAAACAGCCTGTTTCAGTTTAATCGTTATTTTCAATTAATTGAATGCTCAAAAAATGATTTGTCTCACTCACTCCCATTTCTTCGTGTTGCATGTTGAAGCTCTACTTGGAACCTTGTTAAGATCCAACAATGTAAAATATGATTTTTTGCCATTTTTCAAGTGGTCTTAAACTTTTGATCAGGACTGTATTACAATATATAGCAAAACATAATTTTTGGCACATTGTGCTGATATGACAATCAAGCTGCAAATCTACACCAAACCTACATTGTCATTAAAGGAGTTATCCAAGACTATAAAAGCCATATGCCTGGCCCCTCACACTAAATATACTTAGTCTACTTTCACACTGGCGTTTTGGCTTTCCGTTTGTGAGATCCATTCAGGGCTCTCACAAGCGGTCCAAAACGGATCAGTTTTGCCCTTAATGCATTCTGAATGGAATAGGATCTGCTCAGAATACATCAGTTTGCCTCCGTTCAGTCTCCATTCTGTTCTGGAGGTGGACACCAAAACGCTGCTTGCCAAAGGGATCCGCCCTGACACACAATGTAAGTCAATTGGGACGGATCCATTTTCTATCACTCAATCTGGTACAATGTTCAAGACAGATCTTGGCTATGTTAAAGATAATACAAACGGATGCAGACTGTCGTATAATCTGAACGGATCCGTCCATGACGGATCCGCACAAAACACGAGTGTGAAAGTAGCCTTACCTGGCTCCCCGCTCCCTGCACTGCTCCTGGTCCCCGCACCGCCGCTGCTGCTTCTTCCTGTTCACAGATGAAAACATCTGATGTCGGTGGGAGCACAAATGGCAGACGGGGACAAGGACGAGCCTCCCTAGCATCACCCGCAATGCTAGGGAGGCCTGTCTCGTCACCGCCTGCCATTGGCTGCTCTTCTGACACCGGATGTTTTCATCTGCGCACTGGGAGAAACAGCGGCGGCGTTACGCAGACCAGGAGCAGTGCAGGGAGCGGGGAGCCAGGTAAGTACATTCATTGTGAGGGGCCCGGCATATGGGGGGGGGGAGGGCATTTTAAAGTCTTGGATAACCCCTTTAATGAAAGCTGTGTGCTGCTCAGTGTATTATCCTGTAATGCTTGGTAATCTTTATATTGCCCAGTAGATGGCACTGGGAGCTCAAAGTAAGTAAAAGGTTGGAAAGTACATGGTATGATATATCTTTAGAGTTTAGGTTGCGTTCACATCACTGTTTAGCTTTCCGTTCTTCTGATCTGTCAGAACAGAAAAAAAAACCGAATCCGTTATTTTGAGCATCAGTTTGCATCAATTTGTGTCACTTCCGTCAGAGATGAGTTATTTTTCACGGACACAAACTGATCATAACCGATGCTCAAAAAGAGATAGATCAGTTATTTTTAGTGCAAACTGATGCTAACTAATCATAACTGATGCTGAAAATAATGGTTCCATGGTTGAATTTTATTTTTATTTTCCTCTGATTAGAAGAATGAAAAGCTTAATGGTGATAGAAACTTGGGCGAGGGTTTCATATACAGTACAGACCAAAAGTTTGGACACCTTCTCATTCAAAGAGTTTTCTTTATTTTCATGACTATGGAAATTGTAGATTCACACTGAAGGCATCAAAACTATGAATTAACACATGTGGAATTATATACATAACAAACAAGTGTGAAACAACTGAAAATATGTCATATTCTAGGTTCTTCAAAGTAGCCACCTTTTGCTTTGATTACTGCTTTGCACACTCTTGGCATTCTCTTGATGAACTTCAAGAGGTAGTCCCCTGAAATGGTTTTCACTTCACAGGTGTGCCCTGTCAGGTTTAATAAGTGGGATTTCTTGCCTTATAAAAGGGGTTGGGACCATCAGTTGCGTTGAGGAGAAGTCAGGTGGATACACAGCTGATAGTCCTACTGAATAGACTGTTAGAATTGGTATTATGGCAAGAAAAAAGCAGCTAAGTAAAGAAAAACGAGTGCCCATCATTACTTTAAGAAATGAAGGTCAGTCAGTCAGCCGAAAAATTGGGAAAACTTTGAAAGTAAGGGCTATTTGACCATGAAGGAGAGTGATGGGGTGCTGCGCCAGATGATCTAGCCTCCACAGTCACCGGACCTGAACCCAATCGAGATGGTTTGGGGTGAGCTGGACCGCAGAGTGAAGGCAAAAGGGCCAACAAGTGCTAAGCATTTTTGAGAACTCCTTCAAGACTGTTGGAAGACCATTTCATGGGACTACCTCTTGAAGCTCATCAAGAGAATGCCAAGAGTGTGCAAAGCAGTAATCAAAGCAAAAGGTGGCTACTTTGAAGAACCTAGAATAGGACATATTTTCAGTTGTTTCACACTTGTTTGTTATGTATATAATTCCACATGTGTTAATTCATAGTTTTGATGCCTTCATAGTCATGAAAATAAAGAAAACTCTTTGAATGAGAAGGTGTGTCCAAACTTTTGCTCTGTACTGTATAATAATGTAGCCTGTGTACATAGAATAGTAAGGGAAGAAGAAAGAAATAAACGAAACTTTTATTAGTTTGGGGCCATTATTTTAGTTACGTTATCCTCCAACTTTGTTATGAAAAGTGAATCCTTTAAAAAGCATCTATCAGCAGGATCAACCCTATACTATAGGCACGATGCCTTGTCAGACAAGCTCAGTTGAATGTAATGACACATTTCACTTTATCTATTGTTCATTCTGGAGAAAACGCACTTTTAACCTATTCGCAAATTAGTAGTTAAAGGGAACCTGTCACCAGTTTTATGGTGTCCTAACTAAGGGCAACATAAATAAGTGATTGATTCTCTTAGCACAATGCTGGGTCACTTTCTTTAATTGACCCAGTCAATCTGCCAACATCTTGTATTGAAAAGCTCCAGCTGATAATGATGAGTCAATAATATTCATGAGCTCCTGACTCTCCCCGCCCACCTGTTGCTGAATGACAGTTTGTTTCCATATGAATCAGCAGCAGGTGGGCAGGGGAGTGGCTATAGCTCTGAATTAAATATACGCTGGACTCAATGACATCACGCCGGACTCAAATCAGCTCATTAGCATGCGGCATGTGGCATCTTTGTGTGTATATTATGAGGTAACCATCTGTCACACCAGTAAGTGAATACATCTAAGGTACTTTTTAGTAGTTAATGATTGTATATAATTAGTTAGATTATAATCAAATATCCACATGACAGGTTCCCTTTAAAGAGGACCTTTCTTGGGTCCAGACATTACGAAATAACTAGCAGGTTATGTAGGGCTTAGTACAGGGATGTAATAACGCTTACTATTTTTTCAGGGCGCCGCTCCGTTCGCCCGCTGTGCCCCTGTTCACTTTTCCCGCCTGAAATGCTAATTAATAGCATCGGTACAGGGAGGAGGAGTCTGCCCTGTTACTAAATGGGCGTCTCCTTCTCCCTGGTTCTGAGCTGCTCTCCAATCACAGCGGAGAGCGTCACAGCCAGGGAGAAGGTGAGTTTTTTTTCTCCCTGGCTGTGACTCTCTTTGCTGTGATTGGACAGCATCTCAGAACCAGGGAGAAGGAGACGCCCATTTAGAAACAGGGCAGACTCCTCCTCTTTGTACCGATGCTATTAATTAGCATATCAGGCGGGAAAAGTGAACAGGGGGACAGCGGGCGAACGGAGCGGCGCCCTGAAAAAATTGTTAGCGATATTACATCCCTGTACTATGCCCTACATAACCTACTAGTTATTTCATAATGTCTGGACCCATGAAAGGTTCTCTTTAAGTGCACTGAGGGCAGGCCCAAGCAGCCATTCTGTGCACCTCCTGCTTCCTTTTCCATTCCCTCCCTCTCTTTCTAGAAGATTCCTGCATACTCACCTCACATGCCCTGTCAATCAGGAAGAAGAAGAAGGAGGGGCTGGCAGAGAAAACAGGGAGAACAAGTGTGCACAGAGTGTTTTGGATCCACCCTCAATGCACTTAACTGTTCAATTGCATATGGTTTAAAAGTACTTTTCTCCAGAATAAAGTGACGGATCGCCAAGAGAATGGTATCATTACATTCAGCTGAGCTAGCCTTACCTGGTTTAACAGGGTTGATTCTACTGACAGATGATCTTTGAATATCTCTAAAATGAACCTATATATGACTCCTGGCTTAGGGCTCATGCACACGGCATTAGCCATTTTTGCGGTCCATAAAATACGGATCCACGAGGTTACATCCTGCCTTCTGAAGAAGTGTCCTATCCTTTTCCGCAACATGGACAAGAATAGGACATGTTCTATCTTTCTTGAGGGGTAAACGGAATGAATATACGGATGCAGAGCACACAGTGTTCTCTCTGCATCTTTTGCAGCCCTATTGATGTGAATGGGTCAGTCTTCGACCCTCAAAAAATGCGGATCAAATGTGGACAAAAGCAACGGTCATGTGGATGAGCCCTTATTCTTGAAAATCTATAACAGATTTTATATCTCAAGTCCAATGACATTTGTTCCTCTCTCATTCCCACAGAAGACTTCACCTTCTAGTAGTTAGAGTTTGAAGGAAACCAGAGGCGGAGAAGACAGATGCTGACCTCAGAATACTGTCCAGAGGTCTCCCTGACATGTTGTGCGTGATGTAGTGCAGATTGTGGGGCGAGTGAAGGCAAATTGATGATGATCGATGAACAGGAGAAATTGAGTCAATGCAAACAGGATCTATTGGTCACAGGGGAAACTGGTTCTCAGCTTCTTTCAATCTCCTTGGTCTGTAGACATAATCTTCAGAGAACTGAACCTGTAGAAAGTAAGGCTTACAGTAAAGCTGGACGACCCCTTGTAGTCTTATGTGATAATGTTCCGCTGAATAAACAGAAGAAAATAGCTTTTAAGGATGACTGAGGAGAAATCCAGGCTAGAAACCTAATTATTAATGACATAGGAGTGATTTATTACATCTTCAGCTACCTGTAAACCATCGATTAACAAATATGGGAAATACTTGATTAAAGTTGCTTCCGCTAAATGAGGCTCCATTAGTTATTACATGCAAAGCCTACCGGCTGCGTCTTCAAAGAGCGTCTGATGGGCGAGTTCAATAAGGGCTTAATGTAGATGGATGAACAGGAATAAATGCTACTAAAGGCTAAGCTTATGATGGGACAGTGTGCATGTGTATGAGGCCCAAATATACATAAACCTGTCTATGGAGGCTGGATTTTAAAGGGGTTCTCCATGATTGGATAAAACATAGCTGATTTCTTCCATAAACAGTGCCACGCCTGTCCAGAGGTGGTAAGTGGTAGTACAGTTCAGCCCCATTCACTACAATAGAGCTGAGCTGCAATACCAGGGGCAGGAGTGGCGCTGTTTATAGAAGAAAACAGTGTTTTTCTAATCCAGCACAACCCTTTTTAAGGTTAAAAAAAAATTATTACATTTGGTTTAATGGGTAGTCGTATTATTCTCCTAGAATTAGAGGGCTTGAGTTGGAGACTAGATCTTAAAAGGGTTGTCTCATCTGAGACATTGGTGGCATATTGTAGGATAGAGGGGAAGTCATGTCAGATAGGTGCAGGTCGCACCTCTGGGACCCACTCCTATCTCCAGAATGGGTTCCCCTACGTGAAGAAGAGCACATTGTGCAAGCGCAACCAGCTTCCATTCTGTTCAATAGGAGTTCCGAAAATAACTGATCGCTGGCTCAGCTTTTTTTTGGCAGTGGTCCATAGTAATGAATGGAGAGGAGGCCGTGCAGTGCTTTCTCCATTCACTTCTATGGGACTTCTGATAATAGACGATCTTCTTTGGTGGCCCCGATCTAGAGATAGGTGCGCGTCCCAGAGGTGGGAGCTATACCTATCTGACATTGGTGGTCCAGTTTAAAGGGTAGCAACACAACAGAGCGAGACCACCATCCACAGATAGCTCCTGTACTGCCATATGCAGGAATGGCACACAGCAGTTCACTAGCCTGTACCCAGGCTTTACTTGTTCATTGGGTGATCAGCAGCACATTGACACTGGCCATTTATTAGAAATGAACCTTCTTTCTATACCGGAAAAGAATAACGCTAGTGTGAAAGTACCCTTACAATCATTTATTCCCCAATATTATCCTGATTATCTGCATGTGTAACACCCCAGAGTTGTGTTACTACACGCCTATATCCTTCTACTGTCTGTTAACAGCCTTTACATTTGTCATCTGATATGATTTTACATTCACAAATGTGCATAAACCATGTTAAATACAATTATTGTTGTAATTTTCCATGTTCACCAGCAGGTGGCAGCAATGGATTGGTAAGGAGTTAGCTACAGTTTAGTATTTCTAAGCTGGAATGGTTCATTCCAGCTTAGCTCCCCCTCTGTGGAGGTGTGGATTGTTCCCACATCCTGCAGCTTGGGAGAGAAGGGAAGTTAAATTCAGTGTAGCCCACCCCCTACTAGGGGTAGGGTGTGTGTGTCAGGAGTCCCCCTGTATAGGGAAGAAATCCAGGATCTTGTCTCGGCTGAGACATTGATCAAATCCCCAGCCTGAGCCCTGCAGCCTCAGCTGGAAGAAGAAGAAAGCAGACAATCTCCAGAGTTCCAGGACGAAAGCATTCCCTGAGAGCCTATCTGTGAGTAAAGTCCAGAGACCTAGGAGAAGCCATATTACTCCTCAGATAGTCTGTCCCCATAAAGCAGAAGATAAATTCCTGCCACAGTTTCAGAGCTACTAAGCAGACCTCTTTTCCTGCGAGCAGAAGATTTATTCCTGCCAATTATTGCCAAAACCTGCTGGGACCCAAGACCAAAGCTGTACCTTGCTTGAATGAAAGTTATCTTCAGTAAAGATGAGTTTGAATTTCACCTAAAGGTCTGGACATAAATTTCTGCTGCAAAATTCCTCTATTACTCTTACTATTACTACACTCAATTTATTGCAAGTGAGTCAGGAGTCCAACCGTACCCAGGTAGGAGACACCGTTGACACCATTATCATCACCATACAGAGACATTATAGGCCATTACACCACTCTGATTCCTAACCTGGGACGTGAGTTATAACACCTTGGGAGGGCCCTGTGATAGTACCCTGCACACGCTGCAATTGGCATCACGAACAAAACTACAAACTGTTATCTACCCATATCCTGCAGCGTGCGCAGGTTACTACCCCAGGGCCCTTCCAAGGTGTTATAACGCACGTCCCAGATTAGGAATGCCAGAGTGGTGTAATGGCCTATAATGTCTCTATAGGGTAGTGGTAATTGTGTCAACGGTGTCTCCTACCTGGGTATGGCTGGACTCCTGGCTCACTTGCAATAAATTGAGTGTAGTGATAGTAGGAGTAATAGAGGAATTTTGCAGCAGAAATTATATCCAGACCTTTAGATGAAGTTCAAACTTTTCTTTACTGAAGATAACTTGTATCCAAGCAGTATGCAGCTTTGGTCTCTGGTCCCAGCAGGTGTTTAGCAATCATTGGCAGGAATAAATGCTTCTGCTCTTTAAATGTGAGCTTGCAGGATAGGACGTCTGCTTGGTAGCTCTGTAATTGTGTCAGGAACTAATCTTCTGCACTTTTCTGTAGCTTCTGCTTTGTGGGGACAGACTAGCTGAATGAGGAATGGCTTCTCCTAGGTCTCTGTACTTTACTCACAGATAGTTTCTCAGGGGATGCTTTCTTCCTGGAACTCTGGAGGTTGTCTGCTTTTTTCTTTCAGGCTGCAGGTCTCAGACTGGGAATACTTTCTTCCCTATGCAGGGGAACTCCTCACACACACACCCTACCCCTAGCAGGGGGTGGGCTACACTTATTCTAACTTCCTTCTCCACCCAAGCTGCAGGATGTGGGAACAGTCCACACATCCACAGAGGGGGAGCTAAGCTGGAATAAACCATTCCAGCCTAGATACACTAAACTAAGACTAGTAACTGGCCAATGCATTGCTGCCACCGTCTGGTAAACCAGGAAAAAATTGTATTTACCATGGTTTTACATGCACATTTGTGAAGGACATAAGAAAATTACATCAGATGACAGTATAAAAGCTCTTAGAAGATAGTAGCGGGATAGAGGCGTGTAGTAACACAACTCTGGGTTGTTACACAATCAACTGGTGATAGCCTATCCAGAGCATAGGTCATCACTTAATAGGAGGTGGATAATCCCTTAATTTTTTTTTTACAACAGTGAGCTCTTTCCTGGAAGTGAGCACCTGCACAGCGGGGTTCTAGGTATAAAATATCATGCCTCCCAAGTGTCCCTTTTTTGGAGGGACAGTCCCTCTTTTTGACCCAAGTCCCTCTGTCCCTCTTTGATCTATGAATGTCCCTCTTTTTGACCTGGGGAATTAATGCATAAATGTGCATTAATAAATTTATTAAAGTACTCCTTACTAAAGAGTCTGTATGGTTTCTACCTGTATATTAGACCATAACGTCATTATTTTGTGCAATTTCTACCCTAAAATATCTATAATCTGATGATTTATGTGCTAATATTTAAATTGATATTAAAGCGCAAGAAAAAAATTGTCCCAGGTGCTCCACATGCTGTAAAAAAATAAAGGAACTTACACTCACCTAACTGATCCCCAGCTGCTGCAGTTGTAATGGGGGTCAGTAATTATGCTTTGGGCGGAGTTAGAGGCGTGGCCTAGTATGAAAATATTGTCGTGATGCATGTCGGCATATATTGTCCCTCTTTGAGATTTTCAAAAGTTGGGAGGTATGTGATATATACATAGGGTTCTAGGTATATGATATATACATGTATCCTGAGGACTATGGTTAATGATGTCACAAATACCACCAGCCCTGATACAAGTAATATTGATGAGCGATCTGATTCTCCATGTTTTTGAAACAATTTGTGCCTCTTTAGCCATTTCAGATATATGGATTGATTTGCCAGTTACGAAGCTCAAAGTTGGTGACATGAGTCTCTAAACGGAGAAATCGATTCATCTGCGCTCTTCAAAGCTTATAGATCCCAACTCCTGGATAAAGTTTCTCATATTGATTTATATATTTTAAGTTTCAAAGTTAGCAAATTGGTTTGGACATGTTGTGTAGTGCTGACTATAGATACTAAACTTCTAATTGTGGCCATAGCTGGGAGAGAGATATCAGCTTTAGGTTAAACATTTCTTTCCAAATTATAAAATAGCTACATATGTGTAATAGTATAGCAGCAGTCACATGTGGCTCTCATGCCCCCTTTATTTTGCCCCAAGTCCACCAGGAATTACTTGGTTAGGAACTATAGCAACTACAACAACTAGAGGATTATTTACTAACAGAAATACATATATATTAGTGTGTGAAGGTTCTCATTTATCCAGGTCATGGTATATCTGTAAAGAATAAATCAAGGCAACTGGACTTACTGTAGATTTCTTGAAAACGTTTCACTCGTTCTTCCAATGAGCAGAATTGAGAAAGCTCTTTGGAAGAACGAGTGAAACGTTTTCAAGAAATCTACAGTAAGTCCAGTTGCCTTGATTTATTCTTTACAGATATACATCTATATTAGGCGTATTTCTGGTGCAGATTGCGGCATAAAGGTTCTTTGCGCCGCAATCTGTGACTTTTCCCCGCTCACACCAAGTCTACAAAAATGGACATGGCGTGGGCAGGGCAAGGGGACGGGCTGGCAGGCCGGTCTCATTCATTACTTTCTACACGAACTGGCGCCGGTTGGTATACCCATATATTTTTTCGAATATATATTTTTTCGATTATTATTTTTTTCGAACATTTTATCGAATAAATATTTTTCACAAAAAAAACAGGAAATTTCGACCATCTAGAACTGACCAAAGACAAAATATCACAGACATAGAACAGAGACAAAGAAACCACTCCACTGTTCAGACAAACAACATAGACAAAAACACAACTGAATACTCAAAAATACATTATGAGATACCAGTAAACAACCGCTTTGAAACACTCAACTCAATTTTTTAGACCGGACCCCACCGCACCACCAGACACGAAATCGACCGATCCAACCACAACAAAGAACAACGAGAACAGAGAGACTATAACCAAGAATGCATAAAATAATTATCTGATCACGACATCTACAAAATTTTTAAAACAGATCTCACAAACGACTTCTTAGAGGAACTAACAAGACTTTGCAAAAAAGGCCTAGAGAAAGGGATTCTAAATGAACAAGAACATGTATTCATAACAAAACCCCCCAAAAGAATACCCATTTTCTATTGCCTTCCCAAGATCCACAAAAACCCCAACAACCTCCCAGGTAGATCCATCATTTCGGGCATCGGATCAATTTCCTCCAACCTATCCCAATACGTAGACAGAAGTCTCTCCAACCAATTGTATCCCGCTCACCATCATACATTAAAGACACCACAGACATAATCAAAACATTAGAAGAGATACAATGGGAAGACCACTGGATCCTAGGGACAATGGACATCAGTTCATTATATACAATAATAGATCACAAACAAGGGATTGACGCGATGAGAGACAGACTACAACAGAACGGCAACATACACACAGAACAAATAGAGTTCATAACACAACAACCTCTTCATGGCCCGATGGGATGAGGAGGTTGTATCACCAAGACTGGGTGTAAGTCTGGTGCTCTGGCGAAGATACATCGATGATATCATTTTCATCTGGAATAGATCAGAAGAAAAACTAAACACTTTCATACAAGAGATCAATAACAATAACAAGAACCTACACTTCACCACACATACCAGTAAAGAAACCGTTGACTTCCTGGACATCACAATTAAGAAAAAAGATCAGAACCTCACTTGCAAAACATATAATAAACCAACCGCCAAAAACAGCTATATATTATTTTCCAGTTGCCACCTTCCCAGAAGGTTGACCAACATACCTACTAGCCAATTTAAACATCTAAAAATAAACTGCATTGACAACGACCAATTTGAATTTGAAGCACAACAATTAAGCAAACAACTACAGATCAAACAGTACCCCACAGAAATAATCAACACTTCCCTCCAAAAAGTCAAGAAAATGGAAAGGAAATCCTTTTTTGCTACAAAATCACCCAACTTAGACGCTGACGGACACTACGTATCATCTTAACCTTCAAAAGTAATTTCATAAACATAGAAAAAATAAGCAATAAACACTGGCCCCACCTATTGGGAGACAAGACCATAGGACCATTACTGAGCCTAAAACCCAAAATTACTTATACAAAAGCTCAGAATTTGGGTCTCAGAATTGCCCCCAGATGCAAAAAAAAACTAAGATGAAAGTACCGAATAATTGGCTAAATCTCAAAGGCTTTTTTACATGCGGCACATGCAACAATTGCAAAATGACAAAATTCCCCCCAAAAAACACTAATGTCCAATCTACCAATAACCAATTCTATTTAGCTATTAAAGACCACCTCACATGCAACTCAACTGATGTCATATACATACTACAATGTCCATGCAACAAACAATATATCAAACGCACTCTCAAGAAATAAATATCCGAACACATCAACAACATCAAATAGGGCTTCAAACAACACTCTATCCAAACACTATAAAGATATCCACAACCAAGATCCCTCCTCACTTAAAGACTGGGTGTAAGCCTGGTGCTCTGGCGAAGATACATACATAGAGAAAGTCAAGAAATCTTGGAGGGGAGGCAATCACATAGCAGCAATGTCAAGACTAGAAACCAGAAGAATCTATGAATTTGACACCCTAATCCCCAAGGGTCTAAATGCAGAAATATAAATATTTGGGTTCCTATAACCGGTGTGTGGTATCCTCCGGCGACGGGACATGGAGTGTCCGGCTGCTTACCAGCACCTCCATGTCTCCTCGTAGGTAGACACCCACTCCCATACCTAAAGAATCATAACAATAAGAAAATAATTAACAATGGCTAAACACCCCCCTCCCACACCGATATGAAGACAAACCAAAAAACCACCACCTTCTTCACAGACATGATGCACTTAAGCCACTAGAGAAATCAAATAATCATAAAATAAAAAATCAAAATAAGCACAAAAACATTATAAAAAACGAATCCAATAGACTAATACACCATGCCCTAATCAATTCGAATAAAAACACACAAATTGGCACACAAAACACACCAAAAACGCAATCAAAACGCACATGCATTTTTCTACATATTGCGTTTTTCTTAAATAATGAACATAGACATTTCCAACACTTTATAGAGACACACTTTTGTGACTAAAGTGGACCACAAAACCTCCTCAAGTTTATTAAACAACTAACATCAATAAGAAAAGAAGTAACAACGCCTAAACACTCCCCCAGTCCCCCCCACCACCACCTCCTTTACAGACATGATGCACCCAAACGACTACTAAAATCACAAAACCACAAAATCACTGCAAACACAAATCTAATAAGACAGTTCACCGTGCCCTAATCAACTCGCACAAAAACGCAACCAAAACGCACATGCGTTTTTTCCTACACATTGAGTTTTTTTCAAATAATTAACATAGACGTTCCCAACATCATATAGAGACATAGTTCAACGACTGAAGTGGACTGCAAAACCTCTCCAAGGTTGAATATGTACACAACTGACACACTATAAGTTCTTGTTACTAGGAAATTTATTTATTTATTCATTCATTCATTTCTACCCAGCAAGATGGAAATCCAGCCCACCTTTTTCAATTAACCCTAACCAATTTTTCAATTAACCCCAACCAATTATCTAGACACACCAAGGGCGGATATAGAAGACGCATGCATCAGGGATAATGACAAGCCACTGAGGAAGAAGCAGTTCAGCTTCGAAACACGTCTGGCCTGTAGCATTATCCCCGCAAAATTGCACCATCTCAGGTCATACTGCAGAGAATGGAAAATAAGCGGTATCCATCAAACAGCGCATTAAGAAAACTCCGGCCGCACTCCGGTCACGTGGGACGCCACGTGACCTGCGGGCAGTCACGTGATCTACCCGAAAGTAGCGCATACCAGCAACCACACGCCGGGAGAAACGCCACTCGAACACGCCAGGGAGAGATGCCGAGGAGTCATCAAACTAACAAGGTGAACCATATCTACACCGTTAGAACGACACCCCTCTCCCCATGAACTGGCACCGGTTGGTAAACCCATATATTTTTTCGAATATATATTTTTTGGATTATTATTATTTTCGAACATTTTATCGAATATATATTTTTCGGATTCATATCTTTAGATTATTTTTTCGATTATATACAGTGCTGCCCATAATTATTCATACCCCTAGCAAATTTTGACTTAAAGTTACTTTTATTCAACCAGCAAGTAGTTTTTTTGACGTGAAATGACATAGGTGTCTCCCAAAAGATAATAAGACGATGTACAAAAGGCATTATTGTGGAAAAAAAACAACATTTCTCAGCTTTTATTTACATTTGAGCAAAAAATACAAGATGTTCCGCACTGTGAAAAATCTCAGAGGAAGTGGTCGGAAGCCAAAAGTGACACCTGTGCTGGCCAGGAGGATAGTTAGAGAGGTGAAAAAGAATCCAAGGATCACCACCAAGGCCATCCTGGTGAATCTGGGCTCTGCTGGTGGCAATGTCTCAAGGCAGACAATCCAACGGACACTGCACACTGCTGGGTTCCACTTCTCCAGATAAGGCACACAAAAACTCGCTTGGCCTTTGCAAAAGCTCATCTGGACAAAGAAGAAGACTTCTGGTCTTCTGTGTTATGGTCAGATGAAACAAAAATTTAATTGTTTGGTCACAATGATGTTTCCTTCATTTGGCGTAAAAAAGGACAAGCCTTCAACCCAAAGAACACCATCCCCACTGTCAAACATGGCGGTGGAAACCTAATGCTTTGGGGGTGTTTTTCAGCCAATGGACCAGGGAACCTAATCACAGTAAACGGCACCATGAAAAAAGAGCAATACATGAGGATTCTCAGTGACAACATCAGGCAATCTGCAGAGAAACTTGGCCTTGGGCACCAGTGGACATTTCAGCATGACAATGACCCAAAACACACAGCAAAAGTGGTGAAGAAATGGTTAGCAGACAACAATATTAACGTTTTGGAGTGGCCCAGCCAGAGTCCAGACTTGAATCCAATTGAGAATCTGTGGAGGGAGCTAAAGATCAGGGTGATGGCAAGAAGATCCTCCAACCTGAAAGATTTGGAGCTCATTGCTAAAGATGAATGGGCAAAAATACCTGTGGAGACATGAAAAAGCTGGTCTGCAATTATAGGAAGCGTTTGATTGCTGTAATAGCCAATAAAGGCTTTTCTATTGATTATTGAGAAGGGTATGAATAATTTTGGACTGGAAACTTTTTGCTCAAATGTAAATAAAAGTTGAGAAATGTTTTTTTTTTTTCACAATAATGCCTCTTGTACATCGTCTTATTATCTTTTGGGAGACACATGTCATTTCCCGTCAAAAAATTACTTGCTGGTTGAATAAAAGTAACTTTAAGTCAAAATTTGCCAGGGGTATGAATAATTATGGGCAGCACTGTGCATCATTCTCAAATTTTTACACATGAACTATTATTTCTGCATGAACTATTATTACCTTCGATTGAAATACTATTTTCGCATGAACTATTTTTACATGAATTACTTTTAAAGATTTTATTACAACCTTGCATGAACTACTCCTAGGATCTTATTGCAACTTTTTAGGACCCTGTTATATTTCTGATCATCATTTTTGATCCCCATTTTTACCCGATCACCTCACTAACTTTTTTTATCTACCATTTTCTTACTGCAGTATATGAACTGGATGTCCTAAATGAAATAAATAAATATTTTCCATACGATATCCTGTCTCAGTGTACACTATATCCAAACACAATACTTACCTATAGAAATACCTCTCCACAGCTTCAGGTGATAGAGTGCCTGTTCCACCTTATATACTTTCTTGAGCTATTTTCTACACCTGTTTTTTTGCCTCATGCACATGAACATATTTTGTTTCCGTGTCAACATGTGCTTTCCGCATCTGTATGTCCGTTCCGTAGCCCCGCTAAAAAAATATAACATGTCCTATTCTTGTCCCAAGGATAGGTATTGTTACTATGGATCCACAAAAAAAACGGATGCCATATGGACATCATCCTTTTTTTTTTGCGGATCGTCAATATGCTGACCGCAAAACACATACGGTCGTGTGCATGTAGCCTTAGGTGTAGAACATGGTCTAAATCTACACCAGCAACAGAGCTGGCATACATTTAGAAGCGGCGGTCGATCTTCAGAGTTATGTAGAGGCTGGTGCCTCTACATAACTTCAGCGGATCCACCACCAGCACAGGGTCTTATTAAGACCCGTGTCTAAAACGCTAATCTTAATAAGTGACCCCCTAGTCTCTAGAGCTAGACTTCCCACCACTTGGCATTTTCACACCATATTTTTCTTTAAATGCTTAATTTCTTCTTGTTCATTGTGTTGCTGGCATCAAATCTCCCATAATCTGTTATTATTGAACTGTATTCTGCCCATATATAGTAGGACAATAAAGTTGAACTAAAGTAAAAAATTTGTATTTCAATCTTAATTGAGTATAGGAGCGAACACAGATCTCATAGGGCCCTATAGCAAAACTTAGAATGGGCCCCAATGCCCACCTAGTTTCTCTCCCAGGAAATGTAGAATGCAAAGCACAACTGATCAGATGAATTCTGATAAATTCATGATGCATTGACTTTTTTTTTATTAAGCAAAATACATTTTAATAAAAAAAATTGTAATAAAAAAGTCACATCTGGTCTCACCCACTTTATCTGATTTATATGTCAGTGATTCTGACATATAAATATGATTCTGATGCTGATTCTGACCACCATGTTTCTCAATGTAATAACAACACACAACTGTCCAAAATACACTGGTAAATCTTCTATCACAAAGCTGACTGTATTCAGCCACCACTAGAGGGAGCTCACTGCATAAAATCTATGCAGTTACAGTTGGCTGAATTAGAAGCTGTGATCATCTGTTTGCACTGAGCTCCCCCTAGTTCCCTAGTGGTGGCTACATGAAAAGGCAGTGTTTTCATATCGGAAGAGAAGATGTTCAGCACTGGGCCACCTTCCCCTCTGGGCCTCATAGCAGTTGCACGGTCTGCCTTTATTGAAGGTACACCACTGATTATTTGCAAAGAGTTTTGTTTTATATTTATTTGTAGCATTCAGTTTAACCCCTTAAGGACCCATGCAGTACATGTATGGCGCTGGTGGACGTGACTTAAGGACCAGCGCCGTACATGTACGTCGAGCGGATGCAGGAACTGCGCCCGCCCAATCAGCACAGGGGTCTGGCAGTCACTGATAGCCTGACCCCTGCTGTATGCACCGCCATCAGTGAAAACACAGGTGCTGGCGCATTAACCATCGCACTGCCTCGCGTTGACCGCGGCACGTGCGGGATCGTGCTGGGTGCTGGTTGGTCATCGGGTCCCTACGCTTTTGTCACTGGGACCCGATGGTAGGGAAGGTAGCCCGATGTCTTCCTTAGGCATCGTGGCTGCCTTCCCTGACAGCCTGTGAGATCCAGCCCCCTGGATCTCACAGGCAAGCTGACTGAAGTGTATTACATTGTGTAATACACTTACAGCCAATACAGTAGTATTGTAATGCATTGTAAAGGGGATTAGACCCCCAAAAGTTGACAAAAGTGGGATAAAAAATAAAGAGAAAAAAAAGTTACAAGAAATTGTAAAAAATAGAAAAGTTGACATATTAGGTATTGCCGAATCTGTATCGGCCGACTCTATAACAATATCACATGACCTAACACCTAAACATTTTTTTGTCACCTTACATCACTAAAAGTGCAACACCAAGCGATCAAAAAGGCGTATGCCCTCCAAAATAGTACCAATCTAACCTTCACCTGAAATGTAAAAAAAAATAAAAGTAGACATATTAGGTATCGCCATAATCTTCACAACCTGCTCTATAAAAATACCACATGACGTAACCCCTCAGGTGAACACCGTAAAAAAAAAAAAAAAAAATGTGCCAAAAAAGCAATGTTCACCTTACATCACAAAAAGTGTAGTAGCAAGCAATCCAAAAGTCATATGCACCCCAAAATAGTGCCAATCAAACCGTCATCTTATTCACACTTGCATTCGGAGCGGATCCGTCTGGTGTCTGCACAGACGGATCCGCTCCTATAATGCAAACGATGGTATCCGTTCAGAACGGATCCGTCTGCATTATATTTCACAAAAAAATCTAAGTGTGAAAGTTAGTCCGACGGATCCGTCCTGACTTTGCATTGAAAGTCAATGGGGGACGGATCCGTTTGAAAATTTCACCATATTGTGTCAACTTCAAACGGATCCGTCCCTATTGACTTACATTGTAAGTCTGGACGGATCTATTTGGCTCCGCACACGGCCAGGCTGACACCCGAACGCTGCAAGCTGAGTTCGGGTGTCCGTCTGCTGAGCGGAACGGAGGCCAAGCGGAGCCAGACTGAGGCATTCTGAGCGGATCCGCATCCACTCAGAATGCATTGGGGCTACATGGATGCGTTCGGGGCCGCTTGTGAGAGCCTTCAAACAGAGCTCACAAGCGGAGCCCCGAACGCAAGTGTAAAAGTAGCCTTATCCCTCAAAAATTATAGGGTAATAAGACAATCGCCCAAAAAAAAAAGAAAACTATGGAGACACTAAAATATGAATTTTTTTGTTTCAAAAATGATATTATTGTGTCAAATTTAAATAAATAAAAAAAAGTATACATATTAGGCATTGCCACCTCTGTAAGAACCTGCTCTATAAAAATATCACATGAACTAACCCCTCAAGTGAACAAAAATTTAAAATTAAAATGGTGTAATAAAAGCCATTTTTTGTCACCTTACATCACAAAAAGTGTAATACCAAGCGATCAAAAAGTGATACGCACCCCAAAATCGTACCAATTAAACCTCATACCTCAGAAAATGAGACCCTACCTAGGACAAACGCCCAAAAAATATAATAACTATGGCTCTCAGAATATGGAGACACTAAAACATGATATTTTTTGCTTCAAAAATGCTGTTATTGGGTAAAACTTAAATAAATAAATAAAAGGTATACATATTAGGTATTTCCGCATCCATAAGAATCTCCTGTATAAAAATATCACATGACCTAAACCCTCAGGTGGACACCGTAAAAAAAAAAAAGAAAAGTGTGTCAAAAAAGCCATTTTTTGTCACCTTACATCACAAAAAGGGTAATACCAAGCGATCAAAAAGTCATATGCACCCTAAAATAGTACCAATCAAACTGTCATCTCATACTGAAAAAATGAGCCCCTACATAAGACAGTCGCCCAAAAAATATGGCTTTTTAGAATATGGAGACACTAAAAAACTTTTTTTTCAAAAATGCTTTATTATGTAAAACTGAAACAAACCAAAAAAAGTATATATATATATATATATATATATATATATATATATATATTTGGTATTGTCGCATCCGTAACAACCTGCTCTATAAAAATACCACATGATCTAACCTGTCAGATGAACATTGTAAATAACAAAAAATAAAAACGATGTTTACTTGCCTCACAAAAAGTGTAATATAGAGCAAACAAAAATCATATGTACCCTAAAATAGTACCAACAAAACTGCAACCTTATCCCGTAGTTTCTAAAATGGGGTCATTTTTTGGGGAGTTTCTATTCTAGGGGTGCATCAGGGGGTCTTTAAATGTGACATGGCAACTTAAAATTATTCTATTGAAATCTGCCCTCCAAAAACCATATGGCGTTACTTTCCTTCTGCTCCCTGCCGTGTGCCTATACAGCAGTTTACGACCACATATGGGGTGTTTCTGTAATCTACAGAATCAGTGCAATAAATATTGAGTTTTGTTTGGCTGTTAATCCTTGCTTTGTTACTGGAAAAATTTATTAAAATGGAAATTCTGCCAAAAAAATTAATTCCTAAATTTCATCTACATTTACCTTTAATTCTTGTGGAACACCTAAAGGGTTACCAAAGTTTGTAAAATCAGTTTTGAATACCTTAAGGGGTGTAGTTTCCAAAATGAGGTAACTTTTTTGGAGTTTCTAATTTAGGTGTGCATCAGGGAGTCTTCAAATGTGACATGGCAACTTAAAATTATCCCAGTGAAATCTGCCTTCCAAAAACCATATGGCATTCCTTTCCTTCTGTGACCTGCCATGTGCCCATACAGCAGTTTATGACCACATACAGTCATGTGAAAAAATTAGGACACCCTTTGAAAGCATGTGGTTTTTTGTAACATTTTTAATAAATGGTTATTTCATCTCCGTTTCAACAATACAGAGAGATTAAAGTAATCCAACTAAACAAAGAAAACTGAAGAAAAGTCTTTTCAAGATCTTCTGTAAATGTCATTCTACAAAAATGCCTATTCTAACTGAGGAAAAAGATAGGACACCCTCACATGTATTCCCTCTTAAATTGGCTCAGATCTCACACAGGTATATCACACCAGGTGCACATAATTAGTAGATCGTTACTCTGCATGTTGAATGAGGCTTGCCCTATTTAAACCTCAGACATTTAGTTTGGTGTGCTCCTGACTGTTGAAGTGAGAGTGAGCACCATGGTGAGAGCAAAAGAGCTGTCAGAGGACTTCAGAAAAAAGATTGTAGCAGCCTATGAGTCTGGGAAGGGATTTAAAAAGATCTCAAAAGATTTTGAAATCAGCCATTCCACTGTCCGGAAGATAGTCTACAAGTGGAGGGCTTTCAAAACAACTGCCAACATGCCCAGGACTGGTCGCCCCAGCAAGTTCACCCCAAGAGCAGACCGCAAGATGCTAAAAGAGGTATCCAAAAACCCTAAAGTGTCATCTCGAGAACTACAGCAGGCTCTGGCTACTGTTGATGTAGAAGTACATGCCTCTACAATCAGAAAGAGACTGTACAAGTTTAACTTGCATGGGAGGTGTGCAAGGAGGAAACCTTTGCTTTCCAAGAGAAACATCGAGGCCAGACTGACATTTGCCAGCGATAAAGTTGACAAAGACCAGGACTTCTGGAATAATGTTCTTTGGACAGATGAGTCCAAAATTGAATTATTTGGACACAACAGCAGAGGACATGTTTGGCGTAAACCAAACACAGCATTCCAAGAAAAGAACCTCATACCAACTGTGAAGCATGGAGGTGGAAGTGTCATGGTTTGGGGCTGCTTTGCTGCAGCAGGACCTGGTCAGCTCACCATCATAGAATCCACGATGAATTCTACTGTGTATCAGAAGGTGCTTGAAGAACATGTGAGACCATCAGTTAGAAAATTAAAGCTGAAGCGGAACTGGACCATGCAACATGACAATGACCCAAAACATACTAGTAAATCAACCAAAGATTGGCTGAAAAAGAAGAAATGGAGAGTCCTGGAATGGCCAAGTCAAAGTCCAGATTTGAATCCCATTGAGATACTGTGGGGTGACTTGAAAAGGGCTGTACGTGCAAGAAACCCCTCAAACATCTCACAGCTGAAAAAGTTCTGCATTGAGGAGTGGGGTAAAATTTCCTCAGACCGATGTCGAAGACTGGTAGATGGCTACAAGAACCGTCTCACTGCAGTTATTTCAGCCAAAGGAGGTAACACTCGCTATTAGGGGCAAGGGTGTCCTATCTTTTTCCTCAGTTAGAATAGGCATTTTTGTAGAATGACATTTACAGAAGATCTTGAAAAGACTTTTCTTCAGTTTTCTTTGTTTAGTCGGATTACTTTAATCTCTCTGTATTGTTGAAACGGAGATGAAATAACCATTTATTAAAAATGTTACAAAAAACCACATGCTTTCAAAGGGTGTCCTAATTTTTTCACAAGACTGTATGGGGTGTTTCTGTAAACTACAGAATCAGGGCAATAAATATTGAGTTTTATTTGGCTGTTAATCCTTGCTTTGTTACTGGAAAAAATGTATTAAAATGAAAAATCTGCCAAAAAAGTGAAATTCTCAAATTCCATCTACATTTTCCATTAATTCTTGTGGAACACCTACAAAGTTAAGTGTAAAATCAGTTTTAAATACCTTGAGAGGTGTAGTTTCTAAAATGTAGCCATTTATGGGTGGTTTCTATTATGTAAGCCTCACAAAGTGACTTCAGACCCGAACTGGTCCTTAAAAAGTGGGTTTTGGAAATTTTCTGAAAAATATCAAGATTTGCTTCTAAACTTCTAAGCCTTCTAACATACCAAAAAAATAAAATGTCATTTACAAATTGATCCAAACATGAATTAGACATATGGGAAATGTAAAGTAATAACTATTTTGGGAGGTATCGCTATCTGTTTTAAAAGCAGAGAAATGTAAATGTGACGAGTAAACAATATCAGAATGGCCTGGATAAGTAAAAGCGTTTTAAAGTTATCACCACATAAAGTGACACATGTCAGATTAGCAAAAAATGGCCTGGTCCTTAAGGTGAAAAATGGCAGGGTACTTAAGGGGTTAAAAAAAAATATAGGAACTCCAGGCATTTTCTAGCGGGTGGGTGTTTGTGGGGGGTTAAACACTCATGGTTTATCTTGAGGAAAGATCATCAATGATGTAAAGTACTGGAAATTCCCCTTTAAATTTAACGTGTAAGGGCCCGTTCAAATTATGTTTGTTATTCGTTTTTTGGCGCTGTTTTTCAAGTGTTTTCAAAGCCAGTAAAACGCCTCTAAAAAGTCTCCCATTCATTTCAATGGCAGGCAGAACTTGCATTTTTTTCTACGTAGCTTGACCTGTCTTGGAGCCGAATCCATACTGATTCATCCATTGAAATGAATGGAAAGCTGAAAAAACACAGCCAAAAACAGCACCAAAACCGCACAGAAAATTTGCATGGATTTACGCGCTGATTTTTGCAGCTCCTTTTCATAATCCATTGTGTGAACATATCCTGGAGACCGTATCTCCAGAAGGATATTGATACTTTGGAGAGAGTTCAGAGAAGAGCTACTAAACTGGTACATGGATTGCAGGATAAAACCGACCAGGAAAGATTAAAGGACCTTAATATGTATAGCTTGGAAGAAAGAAGAGACAGAGGGGATATGAGAGAAACTGCTAAATACATAAAGGGAATCAACAAGGTAAAAGAGGAGATAATATTTAAAAGAAGAAAAACTGAGGACATAGTTTTAAATTAGAGGGGCAAAGGTTTAAAAGTAATATAAGGAAGTATCACTTTACTGAGAGAGTAGTGGATGCATGGAATAGCCTTCCTGCAGAAGTGGTAGCTGCAAATACAGTGAAGGAGTTTAAGCGTGCATGGGATAGGCATAAGGCCATCCTTCATATAAGATAGGGCCAGGGACTATTCATAGTACTCAGTATATTGGGCAGACTAGATGGGCCAAATGGTTCTTATCTGCCGACACATTCATTGTTTCTGTTTCTATGTTTCAATGTTTCTATATCCTTAGTAAGTTTTTATACTTATCACAAGATGTAATTCATCAGAAATCCAATAGGTGGCATCAGAACGCTACAGAAAACCATGTGGACGATAACTTCCCTGATGTAACATTGTAACAACAGATTAAGGCTACAAGCACACAACCGTTTGTTTTGGTCCACATGCGAGCCGCAGTTTTTGCTGCTTGGATGCGGGCCCATTAACTCGTATGGGGTCTCAAAAGATGCGGACAGCACTCTGTGTGCTGTTCGCATTCGTTGCTCCGTTCCGTGGTCCGCAAAAAATATATAACCTGTCCTATTCTTGTCCGTTTTGTGGACAAGAATAGGCAGTTATAACAATGGCTGTCCATGCCGTTCCGCAAATGGCGGAATGCACACGGACGCCATCCGTGTTTTGTGGATGCGCAATTTGCAGACCACAAAGCACACAACCGTCGTGTGCCTGTATCCTAATATGAAGACTTCATACTGCTAATGGTAAAGTGCTACAATTTAACTGTATAAATATTTATATATAGATATATTTATATACCGTATTATACACAAGAAGTGATAGGGTCATTTATAGTACGTTTTTAGCACCAACTATATTTTTTCTAAACAAAAAAGCAAATAGACATATCTCCTCCCCCAAAAAAAACATTTGTACTCAGCCTCAGACTGGCCCACATGGGTACAGGTGAATAGAGATGGCCTTGTGGTTCACCCAGCGGTCGTTTCGCAGCGAACTTTGCGCGTTCGTGATTCGCAGAACATGCGAACATATGGCGATGTTCGCATGCGCCATATTATTTTGCATTGCGCCTAACTTTAACCCATGACACATCCATTAGGTGGGACAGAAGAGCCAATTGAGACGTTTCAGCACATGGACACACTCCTACCCTATAACAGAACCCGATCTGGCAGCCATTTTACATTCTGTGTTTTGCCATTGTACTGAGAGGTTACCTTGTGGAGCAGGGACAGATTGTTAGGGACACCAAACGCTAGCTAAAAGGGCCACTAAAGTCTTTTTAAAGACTGGTATAGGTGTGCTATCGATAGGTGTGATATACTGAGGGGTGTGATATACTTATAATATACTTTCTAACATAGAAAGTATATTATAGTGCATTTGTATTGTGCAGCAGTTATGTGCGGTTCTGCTGCGATACTGCAGCTATATAGAGGGGCAAACACTTTTGGAATAACTAATTGCAACTGGTGTGATATACCTGTTACCCCCCAAAAAACTGATTGAGGGGTGTGATATACCTATAATTTACTTTCTAACATAGAAAATATATAGTGCATTTGTATTGTGCAGCAGTTGTGTGCAGTTCTGCTGCAATACCGCAGGTATATAGAGGGACAAGCGCTATTGGAACAACTATTTTCAACGGGTGTGATATACCTGTTGCCCCAAAAAAACGGATTGAGGGGTGCAATATACCTGCTTCCACAAAACACTGATTAAGGGGTTTGATATACCTGCTTCAGCCAAATATTGATTAAGGGGTTCTATATATCTGCTTCTACAAAATTCAGATTAAGGGGTCTCATATGCCTGCTTCCGCAAAATACCGATTAAGGGTTTTTTATATACCTGCTTCCACAAAATACTGATTGGGCGGTGCGATATACCTTCTTCCACAAAATATTGATTAAAGGGTTCTATATACCTGTTTCCACAAAATACTGATTGAGGGGTGCGATATACCTGCGTCCACAAAATACTGATTAAGGGGTTTGATATACCTGCTTCCACAAAATACAAATTGAGGGGTGCGATATACCTGCTTCCACCAAATATTGATTAAGTGGTTCTATATACCTGTTTCCACAAAATACTGATTAAGGGGATTGATATACCTGCTTCCACAAAATACTGAGTAAGGGGATTGATATACTTGCTTCCACCAAATATTGATTGAGGCCTGCGATATACCTGCTTCCGCAAAATACTGATTAAGGCCAGGGGTTTGATATATCTGCTTCCACAAAATACAGATTGAGGGGTGGATAGAAAAGAAAAATAGAAATAAAAATGTAAAGATAATGAGTACAGTAAAAATAATTAACATTATTGGGTAGCATTTCTAAATAGTTACAGATGCGGGTATATAAAGAGAAGTACTTAAATACATCAAGTTGCACAGAGATATGTAAGTGTCATCATGGCTGGATACCGATAGGGCAGATTTATAGGTTGATACATAGATTGTGATTGAAGGAGTGGGAAGAGGACAACCAAGGCTCCCAGAGCTTTTCTCAAAGGCCTCGTATGAGTCAGAGCGAATAGCACTAAATCGTTCAAGAAGTAGTATCTTGTTAATTCTATCTAAGACTGCTTGGAAATTGAGCGCGGTTTTCCGCCATTAGGAGGCGATATGGATCTTGGCCGCCATTAGTATAAACTGTGAAAGTTTGAAATTGGCATAAGTTAATCTAGGGGGTTTATCCCCTAGTAAACAGAAAGGTAGTGAGACAAGGCAGTGGGAGCCTACTATTGAAGATGTCAAGGCACATACTCTACCCTAGACATTTTTCACGATGGGGCAGGACCACCATGTATGTAGCATGGTGCCCTCTGCATCACAGCCATGAAAGCACTTCAATGAGACCTCCGGGTAAATACGGTGCAATTTGGCTGGGACCATGTAAGTCCTGTGGAGAATCTTCATTGATATTTCTGCCAAGGTAACCTGCCAGGAACCTCTAGTGACATTCTGGGAGCATTGGTGCCATTTAATATTTGGGAACTCTTCTCCCAAGTCCTCCTCCCATGCCCGCATGTAGGGCAATTTAGATACTTCCTTTGGAGAATTAAGAGTCCTATATATTCTAGATAGTAACCCTGATTTATAAAAGGAGTGTGTGATAAAGCGTTTAAAAGGCGTAAAGTCGGAAGTACCTCTTGACGCTTGTATGGACTGTAGGTAGGAAAAGATCTGGTTTGCGTTGAATATTTCCTCTCTAGGGAGATTAACCCTACTTCGAAAATCAGTTAATGACATAAGTTTGCCTCTGACTAAGAAGGTGTGTAGAGTACATAGATTATTAGATCTCCACCATTTAAAGGCGTGGGGACTAAGTCCTGGTTTAAAGGCTGCAAATATATAGTCAAAAGATGAGTTTTTAGACTGTAGGGATTGCTTGAACCTGACTGAATGCCAGAGAAGAAGGGAATAGTAGAAGAGGGTGGACCCCAGGCATAAAGAGGATGGTATCTATGAGCCTGACCAAATCAGGGCCTTCCAAGTGAAAGGGTTGAACAGTGCCTGTTCTAAGGTAGCCCATAGTGGCTGTTCTTTGGGTGAGAGGTGGGTTAGAAATAATTGGGCTAAATGTGCTGCCTTATAATATCTAAAGAAGTCGGGGACTGACAGACCTCCCTGGGATTTGTGGTGAAACATTATCTGCTTTGCTATGTGTGGGCGTTTATCTGCCCATATAAACCTCTGGACCTCAGCTTGCAGAGCTCTCAGATCCGACCTCGTAACCGGTATGGGCAGGACTCTGAACATGTATAGTAGTCCGGGAAGGACTGCCATTCTGATAATGCTGATTCTGCCCATCCAAGAGACAGGAAGGGACCCCCAGCTCTTCAGGTCCTCTCTAATTTTGTGATAGAACGGTGGGTAGTTATAGTTGTACACTTCATCCAATTGGGTGGGGAGAGATATTCCCAGGTATGGGAGATAATTGTGCTTCAGTTGGAATGGAAAATGTTGTGATAGTACAGATGTGATTTGGGTTGATACATTAGAGAGGAGGAGTCCAAACTTGGCAGTATTCATAGTGAGCCCTGAGGCCGCGGAGAACGAGTCCAACACCCCCAACAAGCATGGGAAGGATATGATAGGGTTGGTGATGGAAAGAATTAGATCGTCAGTGAAGAGACTTAACTTGAGGTCTTGACCTCCTATAGTGAGCCCAGTGATGTCTGGGTGGGATCTGATATGGATTGGCAAGGGTTCCATGGCTAGGGCAAATAGGGCTGGTGAGAGGGGGCATCCCTGTCGTGTACCTCTCTGTATTGAAATGGGGGAGAAATGAGTTGCGGGTAATTTTAAATAAGCTTATGGGGTTGAATATAGCAACTGAATATAGCAACTGAAAGCCCCCCATGCCCATTATCTCTAGGACTTTAAAAAGGTAGTTCCAAGATACTGTATGGAAGGCTTTTTCAATGTCAAGAGCTAGAACAGCCAGAGGTGTGCGACCTCTGTTTTCTTCTTGAATAATGCTCATAATTTTCCTTACATTATCGGGGACTTCTCAGCCTGGTATGAATACTACCTGGTCTCTGTGTATGATATCTGGGAGCAGTGTATTAAGACGGGACACTAAAATAGGGGGTCCCTGCCACTCTTGGGAATAACTGTGATTCTGGCGCTGAGAGAAACTTGGGGGGGGGGGGGGGGTTGTTACCCTTCAGTAAGTGATTGCAATAATTAGTGATGTGTGGAAACAGTTATAGTGCAGTTATCCCGTCTGGTCCCGGGGCTTTTCCTATTTTCATGTTTTTAATGGTCGCTTCTACCTCTTCAAAGTAAACATCCCTGCCTAAGGTGCCGGACATCCCAGGGGTGATTCGTGGGAGGGGGGTGGTCCCAGGTCCCCCCCGGCGGTCTGGCATATAATTGTTGATAGGAGGTCTGGAATATGTCATAAATAGTGTTGGGGTTAGAGGTATTATGCCCAGTTCGGGTATGGATCTTAAATACACTGGTAATTTTCTGCTTGCTTTTCAGTTGTTTAGCAAGCATTCTATCAGGCTTGTTTGCATGTTTGTAGTAGAAGGACGCTGTCCATCTGAGCGCCTTTTCAGTATTGTTAGACAGCAGCATTTTTAGCTGGAGCTTGACATCTTTTATTGCTTTAAGCAAGTATAAAGTGGGGTTTTGTTGGTGTGCTCGTATTAACCTGCTTAATTTGGTTTCTAGGGCAATCTGAGTTGATTCCCTTTCTTTTTTCAGGGATGAAGCTGATTTAATCAGTTCTCCCCGAATATAAGCTTTGTGGGTAAGCCACAGTAGCATAGGGTTAATGTCAGGTGAGGTGTTTTCTGAGAATAAGTTCTGTAGCTCGGCATTGAGGCAGTTAAATACCACCAGGCGGGTTAGCAGAGATTCATTTAATCTCCAAGAGTAAGGAGTGAAACTAGGTTGGTTGATGGTGAATTCTGCTAGGACCAAATCATGATCTAACCAGGGGGTTATAACATGTCTAGAGTAGAGTAGGTCTGGTAATTGAGATGTAGAGGCAAGGATCATATCTATACAGTTGTACAACTGATGTGCAGGGGAATAGTATGTGTAACCCCTTTGTGGGCCATTGTGTTCCCTCCACGTGTCAACTAAGGACAAGGCCTCCAGTCCTTTGCGAATTTTAGCTGAGTGGAAGAAAGGACGTGGGCGGATAGGGGGGAAGGAGCAATCTCGTTGCGGGTTGAGAACGAAGTTGAAGTACCCACACCATAGGCTGTCATGGTAAGTGAGGGGCTCAATAATCCGTCCAACCTTTGAGAAAAAGGGGATGGGATCGTCTGTAGGTGCATACACATTAACAATACAGAGTACTTTATCCCTATGTGTTCCTAATAGTATAACATATCGACCTTCTGGGTCAACAATGGATTGAGAGACTGTGAAGGAGAATGAATTCTTAAGAAGGGTGACCACCTGTCACGAACCATGGTCATGGTCGTGACTCTGGATCCGCATGCAGTTGCCTGCGGTTCGGTTTTATTGTCAACCACATGGTGAGGGCTGCTGGTACGTTGCCTCACGTGTGGTTGCCGCTGGCAACATGATTGGTACTTGGCAGTATAGCAGCCTGAGCTGTTGCTAGGCAGCTTACTGTCAAGTGCATGCGGTTTCACCTGGTTGGGTGTGTGTGTGAATGTATGCACTTGGGAGCCGCATGCAGTTGCCCGCGGTCTGGGTGCTGTGTCAACCGCAGCTCGGGGCACTTAGTTGTATGCCTCAAGTGCGGTTGCCGCGGACAACAGATATGCATGCGGTTGTCTTTGGCAACGTGTAGTTTTGTCTATGCACTTTGTCTGTTTGTTGTGCACAAGGTTGTTTGTATGCACTGTGACACCTCCCTTCACTTGTGGTTGTCGGCGGCAACGTCTGGTGTTGTGTGCATGTGCTGGCTGTTCCTCAGGACATGGTTGCCACGCATGCCGTTGCCGGCGGTAACAGGTGAGTGTGTTTGTGTGCGTTTCCCTTTAAGTGGCTGTCTTCCCTTCCCTGGTGTGAGAAGGGTTAATTCCCTTCCTTGTGGGTGAACACTGGGTGTGTCTGTGTGTGGGTGTGGCTACTTGGGGCTATATAGCTCCTGCTGGATGCCAGACTCTGAGGGGTACTTCAGCCATGCTTAGCTGAAGTCATCCTCCCTGGTAATATACCATCTGCCAGTGAGAGCCACCCTTCTGGTCATAAACCTTATGTCTGATGTTAGATGTTGTGGATATGGTCTTTCTGTTTATTGCAGCTATGGTTTCCTGGGTTCCTATGTGATGTGTGGTGTGTGCTGTGTCCGTTAGTGTTGTTGTGGACAGCAGCACTTGTACATGGGTTCCAGGCTGTGTGTCTGTGGCAGGTAGGTGGTGTTACTTGTTACATTTACCTGCCATTGCCATTAGCTGTTTATGTTCCCCTTGTTGCTTGGCCACTTTAGACTCCTGTTCCTCCGTGTCCAGGAGGAACGGGCTGTCTACCCAGCTCCTAGTTCAGGGATCGGCGGAGGGTCAGAAGGGATCCGAGGTTCCTGAGCATGAGCCCTCCTACCTTCAAGGTCGGCTCATGCAGCTAGGAGTCAGGGTCAGATTAGGGAAGCTCTAGGAGGTGACCTGCTCCCTAATTCTGTGGTACTGGCCAAGTAGCAACCTCCCATATTCTGGCATCGCACGGCTGAGGGTTTTCCCCATCCTCAACCGTGACACCAGGCTCAGACTGGCCCACAGGGGTACAGGGGAATCCCCCGGTGGGCCCCTGAGCAAGGTGGGCCCCTAGTCTTCCACCCCCTGCACAAGTTGTACATAACACAGTAGACTTACTGCGCTACATACATATATTCAATGTACAGCACCTCAACCAGCCTATTTTCATATAAAAAAACTTGTTAGATTATTTATTATATTTGAATGTATCCGTACAGTGGGCCCCCAAAATAAATTTTACTGGTGGGCCCTAGGCTCCCCAGTCCGACACTGCGTGACACCACCCCTCTACTTTTGGTGCGATACATTAGGCTCTATTCACACGTCCGCAAAATGGGTCCGCATCCGTTCCGCAATTTTGCGGAACGGGTGCGGACCCATTAATTCTCTATGGGGACGGAATGGATGCGGACAGCACACAGTGTGCTGTCAGCATCCGCATTTGCGGGGCGCGGCCCAGATCTTCAGGTCCGCAGCTCCGCAAAAGATAGAACATGTCCTATTCTTGTCCGCAGCTTGCGAACAAGAATAGGCATTTCTATAGGTGTGTTGCGGATCCACAATTTGCGGGTCTGCAACACACCTTGGACGTGTGAATGGAGCCTTAAGAAGAAGGTCCTGGTATATTGCTGATGGAAGTGTTTGGGGTGAGATGTAGGAGTGAAATGGGGGGCAGATAGCGAACTTAGTATTTTAGCCAGCGGTAGCCTAGCCCAAAATTATGTATCAAGAAAGATATTAGGATAGGCGGTTAGTCCAAGAAGGTGGCACAGTAGTCAGACGCTGTGGGAATAACAGCGTGCAATAGACAAACAGAGAGACGTCTGCACAATAAAGCACATATGCAATAAGCTATTGTAAATGTACAGAGCCACCTAGTGGACGAACTCGATAATCACTGACCCGACTGTGAGCACAATAATAGGCAGGCAGGCTACGCTGACAATTTTAATCATAAGATAATACAGAATGTCAGGTGCATGTTTGAGGTAGGAGGCAAATGTTGTTTTGCGTTTATGTGGGGAGTTGAAACCCCTTACATTATGGCCTCATGCACACGAACGTTGTTTTATTCCGTGTCTGTTGTGCCGTTTTTCGTGATTTTCTGCGGACCCATTGATTTTCACTGGGTCCGTTGAAAACTCGGCTAATGCACCGTTTGCCATCCGCGTCCGTGATCCGTGGTTCCAGTCCGTCAAAAAAATATAACCTGTCCTATTATTTTTGCGGAAAATGGTTCGCGGACCCATTCAAGTCAATGGGACCGGTAAAAAACGCGGAGGCACACAAGATTGTCATCCGCGTCCACGTCCGTTTTTTTCCTATCATTTGCATGGCAAACCTGTCTTAGACTTTTTTTTACATTCCTTTATGTCTGGTGGTCCTCCAAAAATAAAGGAAGACACACGGAAACAAAAACGGAAACGGATCACGGAACAACGGATCCCCATTTTGCGGAACGGAACACAACAACGGTCGTGTGCATGAGGCCTATGGGTGAGTATTTTATACATTGAATGATGGTTTGAAAGCCATGTTTAGCGGTGAGGAGGCTTTTACCAATGCCGTCCTCAGAGATCGAATCTCCAACTACCTTCAACCATTGCCCGCAATCTGTCGTGCCACCTTGTGAATAGTACCCCTGAGATAAAACATAACTTAGATATAAACATAACATAAACTTGAACTGCAAACAATTAGAAAAACAATTGGGGCCAATCAAGCCCCTAATAAAAAGTGTGTCAGATGGAGGGAGGCTAGGGATTTAAAAGGTCACCTGCATCTCTCCAAGTGACTTCAGAGACAGGGGCAACATGAAAGTCCGTCGCGCCGGATCCCTGTAATATTAAGTGTTAGAAGAGATAAATGCAAAAATACTGAGGAGAATAGCTTCTCTAGTTAGGAATGAAAAAGAGGGAGACTTGCGGATGTCTTGGAGGCAGGCCCGGTGCTATAATAAGGCAGACCAAGCGGCCGCCTTAGGGCGCTGAGAAGGGGGGGCGGAAAATTATTATTATTTTTTTCATTAATCACTTGCATGCCGCCGGCCTCCTGCGGCTGTTCGCCTCTGTGTGGTGGTCCTCATATCTTCTCTCTGGGCTCCCGAGTCCTGACAAGTTGTTTGAGGACCTTTTCCACTCTCCCAATCCAGTGGCCAGAGCCAGTGGCCGCAGCTGTGTCACGTGTCAGGGCAGTGATTTCCTGCTGAGCCAATCACTGGTCTGACACATGACACAGCTGCAGCCACTGATTGGCTGAGTGGGAAAGGTCCTCAAAGTCTTGTCGGGAGCACAGAGAGAAGATACCAGGACCACACAGAGGAGAAGGGGAGCTGCTGCAGACGGGAACAGGCCCAGGTGAGGAGCATAATGTTTATTTTTACACAACATTAATAGAGGGGGTAATTGTGACATGGGGGTGGGGGAATGTGCCATGGAGGGGGAGAAATGTGACATGGAGGGGGTTGAAATGTGACATGGAGGGGGTTGAAATGTGACATGGAGGGGGTTGAAATGTGACATGGAGGGGGGAGAAATGTGACATGAAGGGGGGAAAAATGTGACATGGAGGGGTGAGAAATGTGACATGAAGGGGGGAGAAATGTGACATTTCAACACCCTCCATGTCACATTTCTCATCCCCCTCCATGTCACATTTCAACCCCCTCCATGTCACATCACGCCCTCCTTTTTACATCACTCCCACCGAGTTGTAGGGGGTAAGGCGCCAAAATGTAGCTTCGCTTGTGTGTGCAAAAATCCTTGCACCGGCCCTGCTTGGAGGGCAAAGCACGCTCCTCATCCTGGTTTCATCGCTTGTTTGTGTCTGAGTAAAGGTCCTTGAAGGTCTCCTCTCAAGGAGCAGGTGATTGGGATGCTGAAGCGGTGGTCGTCACTTTGGTCCAGACTCTCGTAGGGCGCCTCGGCCTAGGTGGGCCTGGCGATGGTAACGTGAGGTCCGTTTGTTAACTAGCATTTAGAAGCACTTTGGATCATTCTGCAAGGGAGCTCACCGTATCAGTGCAATAATTCAGTTGGAAAATGAGGGCAAATGGAAACCCCCACCTATATCTCACGTTTGCCTTTTGAAGAGCCAGTGTTATCGGCCTCAATTCTCTGCGTCTGCAGAGAGTAGATGGTGCTAGGTCAGCAAATAGTTGGACTGAAGGCGGTAGGGTGGAAAGGTACCGAGCGGCATGCAAAATCTGTTCCCTCAATTCTGGGTAATGAAACTTGAGGACAACGTCCCTTGGTGTTTCAGCTAAACGGGGTTTACCCAGTGCTCTGTGGACTCTATCCATACATAGTTGTTCTGGTGGGGTCTGAGGGAGCAGGGCTACAAATAGCGTGGACATGGTGGTTGCCAGTTCTGATTATGTCTCAGGCAGGCCTTTTATTCTCAGGTTTCCCCTCAAGGACCTATTTTCGAGGTCCTCCACTTTCATTTGAAGGGCAAATATCTGGGCCACCTGAGAGTTTATATCCTCCCTATCTGCTCCAATGGCGTCTGAGATATCATCAGACTGTGCTTCCAGGTCAGCTACACGGTTCCCTAAGTCCAGGATTTGGCGGGAAAATTCTGCCACCGCTTGTGAGAGTTCAGAGCAAAATAGAGTACCTATGTTTTTATATAAGTCAGTCTGACCTTGTTCTTGAGGGACATTTTCAGGCTGGAGTCCGCTTCCTGCCGAGGATGCAGGGCTGGCGGGGGAGGAGGTTGGTTCCGCCATGATGGAATGTCTGGTGTGCCGAAACATCTCCGGTAAAGTCTGGGATGGAGTCGATGAGCCCGCTGCTTTTGTCTTCCCCTTAGTTCGGGCCATCCTCAGGCACCCTTATGTGGGTTTTAGATGCTTGTGGAGCCGGGGTATCGGTGCTGAAGATGGGATTCGGCCGGCGCGCGGAGCTGAGCTCACTGAGGCATGTCTTCTCGGTGAGCCGGGAGCATGCGCTCCCCCCTAAGGGGTTCTATATACCTGCTTCCACCAAATATTGATTAAATGGTTCTATATACCTGCTTCCACAAAATACTGATTGATGGGTGCAATATACCTGCTTCCACCAAATATTTATTTTGGCCTGCGATACACCTGCTTCCACAAAATACTGATTAAGGGGTTTGATATACCAGCTTCCACCAAATACTGATTAAGGCCTGCGATATACCTGCTTCCACAAATACTGCACTTCTCTAGGGACTTTGGCACATAGTCATCTTGAAAATGAAAGGCAGAGAAAGAGACAGGCCATTCTGCAGGGGTGGTAGGGGTCGGGCAGGTGTACCAGGCCGGAGCCTAAGTGGGAAGTTGGAGAAAGTGCGTGTGATTATGCCAAAAGATGCACAGAGTTGGTTGAGTGGCTCACTCAGCCTTCCGCTTCTGCACCCTCCTCATCCTCTGTATCGGCACCCTCCTCACTCTCTGCTGTGTGCACCCCCAAAGACACCACCACCACCACCATAGCCCCTCCACTCGAGTCAGAGGAATTATTTTCCCATCCATTCCTAGACCTCACTGCTGCACAGCCATTCTTGGCATCGGATCAGGAAGAGAAGGTAGCAATGGCCGCCACCCAGCGATCTGACGACAGTACCCAGATCAGCCCAAGGAAGGTGGTCCCCGCTGTTGCTTCCTACTCCGAGATCTCTAATGTCAGTGGTGGTGAAGGTGACGATGATGACGTGTCGATATACGACACGTGGGTGCCCACAAGAGAGGAAGAGGAGGGGAGTTCAGAGGGAGAGACAGAGCAGCACATAGGTAGGAGTAGGAGGAGAAGCAGGCAGTACTCGCAGTTCCCCGGAGGCAAAAAGCAGACTGCAAATGTATCTGGAGCGAGCCATCTACCATGAATGGTCACATCTTGCGCTCCCAGAACGCAGGCACATGGCTCAGTAGTGGGGCTTTTTTAACGTGTCAGCTGCTGACAATAGTGTTGCCATCTGCAGCCTGTGCTGTCAACACATAAGTCGCGGTAAGCGCAACACTCACCTAGGTACGACTGCCCTAAGAAGGTACCTGTCCTCCCATCACCGAGCCCAACGGGAGCAACGCCGTCAGAACCCGCAAAGGCACACTCCCGGCGCTCCACGTCCTGCCTCTTCTCCTTCTCCACTCTCCTCCCATTTGTCCTCCAATTCACCTTCCACCGTGCCATCGTCGCGTTCATCTGGCAGAAGACAGGCTTCCGAGGCCCAAATGTTCGAGGGTAAAAAATTGATGACGCCGGATAACCCTCTTACCCAACGGCTGACCACTTGCTTGTTGGAACTGCTAGCGCTCTAACTACTGCCATATAAGCTGGTGGACTTGGAGGCCTTTAGAAAATTTGTGGCCATTGGCACACTGCAATGGAAATTTCCCGGAAGGAAATATTTCTCCCAGAAGGGCATCCCAGAGCTATATGTCGACATTCAGTGGCAAGTGAATATATCTCTGGCACACAGTGTCGGTGCCAAGATACATCTGACCACAGACACGTGGTCTAGCAAACACGGGCAGGGACAGTATATAACTTTTACTGCCCACTGGGTGAACCGTCTGACAGCCGTCAAGCATGTAACCCGTGGCACCCGTGTGGATTTGGTGTTGCCGCCACGGATTGCATGCAGGCCTGCCTCTTCTTCTCCTCCTCCTACTCCATCCTCCATCTCCTCCTCAGCCGACTCCTCCTTTTCCACTGCTACTGCCTCTTCCGCTGCACCCCCCAAGCTCCCCAGAACCTATTCGATGTGGCAGGTTAGACATTGCCATGCTGTGCTTTGGCTTTTGTGCCCTGCTCAATTTGACAGTTGGTAAAGTGGTGTGCGACAACGGTGTCAATCTGCTGAGTGCGCTGAAACAGGGCAAAATAACACACGCCCTGAACTTAGTCATGCAGTGATTCGTTACCAAATACTCAGGGGTCCAGGACGTCTTGTGGCATGCCAGGAAAATCTCTGGCCATTTTAGAAGATCTTACACGGCCATGGCTCGCCTTGCTGACCTTCAGCGGCGACACCACCTGCCCGTCAGACGTCTGATTTGTGACAGCCCGACGTGCTGGAATTCCACCTTGTATATGCTTGATAGGCTGCTTCAACAGCAACGTGCTGTTAACGACTACCTGAACAAACTCTGCAGCAGGACAGGTTCTGGGGAGCTTGGTTTCTTTTCACCGCGCCAGTGGCTGCTCATGCGTGATGCATGCAGACTTCTGCGGGCTATTTGATGAGATCACCAAACTGGTCAGTCGCAGCCAGGGCACCATCAGTGAGATCGTACCTTATGTCTTCTTTCTGGAGCGTGCATTGCGTTGTGTCATTGATCAAGCCGTCGAGGAGCAGGAGCTGGAAGATGAGGAAGTCGCAATGCTGAATAAATTCCCTGGGGGGCTACTCCATCTGACACAATTTTAACATTATTTAGTGGGATTTATTTTTACAGCGTCCACTGTGTGCTATAAGTAACTTGATATGTTTATTCTTTGGGCCAGTACCATTATGATTAGAGATGAACGAATCCGAATTTCCTCACGCTTTGTGGTAAAGAATCGCATATTTTACTAAAATGGCTGCTGCACGTGTGAAGACATGGAGCAAGGAACTCTGGGAAGGCGGGATCACCCATAATGCCATGCATGCAGCCAATCAGCAGCCAGCCTGTGATGTCACAGCCCTATACAGTAAATAGCCTCAGCCATCTTGGATTCTGCCATTTTCCAGTGTACTTAGTGCAGGGAGAGATGTCAATGGGCACTAGGGACTGTGCTAGAAAAAACTATTGTGCTAAAAAACAATTTACAAGTTCAGGGAAAGATTATTCAAGGTGTAGGGAAAGGATAAGGAGACATCATTCCACAGTATTGAAGCAGAACAGGGTTCAGTCGGGGAGGTTAAGGCCTGGGTAATAGGGACAAATTCAATCCTATTACACCTTGCTGCGCTGACTGGGGATCCAAATTGCCATTATACAGCTCTGTAATTCCAGCAAACTGTTCTTGTTATTGGGGTGCAAGTGCTTTTTGATACAGCCATTAACAGGGTTTATTACAAGAAAATATATTATTTATACGTCTTATTTGCCCTTGTGTGGTGCAGTTATATGTTCTAAAGCATTTTTTTGCTTGTATTAGTGGAAAAAAAAGGGATTATTAGCCTTGTGTGGTGAAGTGCGAAAATTACAGCCCTTTTTGTTGTGTATTAGTGCAAAAGAAAAATATATTTGTTGTTCAGCGGTGTAGTTATATGATCTAAAGCCTTTTGTGTCATGTATAAGTGGAAAAAAGAAAAATAGATTTGCCGTTCAGCGGTGCAGTTATATATTCTAAAGCCTTTTGTGTCGTGTATATTATTAGCCATTGTGTGTTGAAGTGAGAAAATTACAGCCCTTTTGGGTGTGTATTAGTGGCAAAATAAATATTTGCCGTTCAGCGGTGAAGTTCCATTGTACTATAGCCATTTACAGAGTGCATTAATAGGATAGATACGTACATCCTATTAGCCGTTCTGCAGTGAATTGTGATTGTTATATTTATTTTTTGGGGGTGTACTAATAGGAAAAAGAATAATGTCTTATTAGCCGGTCTGCAGTGAACCGACATTGTTATACAGCTATTGTTGGGGTGTATTAATGGGAAAAATAAGTATGTGTTATTAGCCATTCTGTGGTGAATTTACATTGTCATACAGACATTGTTGAGCTGTATTAATAGCAAAAATAAGTATGTGTTATTAGCTGTTCTGCAGTGAATTTACATTGTCATTTAGTGGTGAAATTTGTTTGTGATACAGCCTTTTTTGGGAAAATTGATGGGTGATTGTAGACTTTCTTCTGTATGGACCGAATTGCGTTGATTAGCCATTCATTGGTGAAATTTTTTTGTGAAACATCCTTTTTTGGGGAAAATTGATGGGTGATTGTACACTTTCTTCTGTATGGACTGAATAATTGCATCGATTAGCCATTAAGTGGTGAAATTTGTTTGTGATACAGCCTTTTTTGGGAAAATTGGGGGTTATTGTCGAGGGTCTCTACTTGTATAAGCGTTTAATAGAACAGGTTCTGTAGACATCTATGTGGAATCAGCTGACGGTGTAAAAAGAGTGCACTTTTTCTTGACACTAACACCAATCTGTAAGGATGAGTTCATACTTGAGTTATTTGGTCAGTTTTGGCCCCGTGTATCACGGTCGGCGTGGCTATCACATACGTGACACAGAGGGAGGGAACGAGGAAGGCCCTGCCCAAGTGAGAGGGAAGATGGTGACCCCTGACTCACCTGGCGGCTGGCACCTGGCTGCCCTGACGTCCCTAGACGGGTTCCTCACCCGTACGCCGATCACGTGCCTAAAGCCCTGGCTTTCCCTGAGCTGAGCCCTAGGTAGTGAACAGGGCGATGGGAACACTAGTCCGCACCACTAACTCTAAGGGAAAACACCAAGGGGAGGACAGACAACACAGACTCAACATATATTCCCAGGTGGGCGACAACAGGAGACAACAATAAGCCAAACAGGGATCCGGAGGGTAGCACACAGGAACAACAACCAGGATTAACCACTCCAGTGGGTCAGTATAGATGTCCAGGCAGGAAGCTCTATAACTGGCAACTAGAGGAGTGTGAGGGGAGAATATAAGGAGGTAGGGAGTGGCAGACACGAAACAGCTGAGGAGGAGAAGCTACGGATCCCTGAGAGAGACAAAAAGGATAGCAAGGCAAACACAGAAAACAACAACTAAGAAACACCATGATCTTTAGATATAGAGCGCGCAGCCACCCGCTGCGACTTCCTGACCCCGGGTATAACGGAGTCAGACGTGGCTCTTGATACCCTCGTGACAGTACCCCCCCTTTCACGAGGGGCCTCCGGACACTCAGGACCAGGTCTCTCCGGATGAGAGGCATGGAAAGTCTGAATTAACCTGTTGGCGTTTACCTCTGACGCTGGAACCCACATTCTTTCCTCGGGACCGTAACCCCTCCAATGCACAAGATACTGAAGAGAGCGGCGGACCCGACGAGAATCAACAATTCTGGCTATTTGAAACTCCAGATTACCATCCACAATAACAGGAGGAGGTGGCAGCGGCGATGGTTCTAGAGGTGGAACATACTTCTTGAGTAACGATTTATGGAAGACGTTATGGATCTTAAAAGTCTGAGGTAGCTCCAGGCGAAAAGCCACAGGGTTAATGACGGCTACTATTTTATAGGGACCAATGAACCTAGGACCCAGTTTCCAAGAAGGAACCTTCAACTTAATATTCCTAGTAGACAACCACACATAGTCATTCACTCCTAGGTCCGGACCTGGCGACCGTTTCTTATCGGCCATGCATTTATATTTACCACTCATCTTTTTCAAGTTAACTTGCACCTTCTGCCACACCGATGAAAGAGATGAAGAAAACCTTTCCTCTTCGGGAACCCCAGAAGACCCCCCCTCTTTGAAAGTACAAAATTGGGGATGAAAACCGTATGCACCAAGGAATGGTGACTTGCCAGTGGACTCCTGATAATGATTATTTATGGCAAACTCAGCTAACGGTAAGTATGATGACCACAACTCTTGGTTTTCAGACACAAAACACCTTAAATATGTTTCTAGGTTTTGATTGGTACGCTCAGTCTGTCCATTCGACTGAGGATGGAAAGCTGAGGAAAAGGACAAGTGAACCCCCAAACGGGAACAAAAAGCTTTCCAAAACTTAGAAATAAACTGGGTTCCCCGATCCGAAACCACATCGGAAGGGACCCCGTGAAGCTTCACGATTTCACTGATAAACACCTGAGCGAGAGTTTTAGCATTAGGAAGTGCGGGTAGCGCAATAAAGTGTACCATTTTGCTAAACCTGTCTACTACTACCAAGATAACTGTTTTACCCGCCGACAACGGTAAGTCAGTGATGAAATCCATAGACAGATGTGTCCATGGCCTATTGGGAATGAAAAGTGGCAATAAAGACCCTGCTGGACGTGTATGAGAGACTTTCGCGCGTGCACAAGTAGAACAAGTAGACACGAAATCCATTACATCCTGACGCAACCTTGGCCACCAAAAACGACGAGATAAAAGCTCCAAGGTTGCTTTACTACCCGGGTGTCCAGCAAGTGCCGAATTATGATGTTCTTTTAATAATTCAAGACGCAGGTTTAACGGTACAAACTATTTCTCTGAGGAGCAAGAGGCCGGGGCGTCCCCCTGAGCCTCTAACACCTTTCCCTCTAGAACAGAGTGTACAGCAGAGACAACCACTCCTCTTTGTAAAATAAGTACCGGATCACAAACATTACCCCCTCCAGGGAAACTACGAGATAATGCGTCTGCCTTGGTATTTTTTGCCCCAGGACGATAGGTGATTACAAAGTTAAATCTGGTAAAGAATAGCGACCACCTAGCTTGTCTAGGGGTGAGACGTTTTAGCCGTTTCTAGGTACAGAAGGTTCTTGTGATCCGTAATCACCGTGACGGGGTGGATTGCTCCCTCTAAGAAGTGACGCCACTCTTCAAGCGCCAGTTTAATCGCCAACAGTTCCCTATTTCCAATATCATAATTCTTCTCTGCAGAAGATAATTTTTTGGAAAAGAAAGCGCAAGGACGCCATTTGCCAGGAGACGGACCCTGAGACAATACAGCTCCCACTCCCACCTCTGACGCATCTACCTCGACAATAAAAGGCTGGGAGACATCAGGTTGAATTAGAACAGGTGCCGAGGTAAACCTCTCCTTTAGAGAGGAAAATGCATCTTTAGTGGCGTCAGACCATTTGGAAAAATCCGTCCCCTTCCTAGTCATGTCGGTAAGGGGTTTAACGATCACTGAATAATTTTTAATGAACTTTCTATAGAAATTAGCGAAACCCAAAAACCGTTGTAGGGCTTTAAGGTTCTCAGGAAGATCCCAATCTAAAATTGCCTGGACCTTCCCAGGATCCATGCGGAAACCTGAAGCAGATAATAGATATCCCAGGAACTGTAATTCCTGAACAGCGAAGACACATTTTTCAATTTTTGCATATAATTTATTCGTTCGTAGGACCTGCAGTACTTGCCTGACATGCACCTCATGTGTTTTCAGATCAGCCGAATAAATTAAGATATCATCTAGGTATATGACTACAAACCTGCCGATGAGATGACTAAAAATATCATTAACGAAATGTTGGAAGACAGCAGGGGCATTGGTCAGACCGAAAGGCATAACAAGATTTTCATAATGCCCCTCAGGGGTGTTAAAAGCTGTCTTCCACTCATCCCCTTCCCTGATACGAATCAGATTGTAGGCCCCCCTAAGATCAAGTTTGGAGAACCACTTAGCACCCGCAATCTGATTAAAAAGGTCAGGAATGAGAGGAAGAGGGTATGGGTCACGGATGGTTATCTGGTTTAACTCACGGAAATCTAAGCAAGGACGCAGGCCCCCATCTTTCTTTTTAACAAAGAAAAACCCTGCAGCCACGGGTGAAGAAGAGGGTCTGATGTGTCCCTTAGCCAGACTCTCGGAGATATAATCTTTCATGGCTTGTCTCTCGGGACCCGAAAGATTATACAACCTGGACTTGGGTAATTTTGCCCCGGGAATCAGGTTAACCGGGCAATCATAAGGACGATGAGGTGGTAGTTTCTGACAACCCTTTTCAGAAAAAACGTCCTCAAAGTCCGAAATAAATGTAGGTAGGGAAGCTATGGAGGCGATTAAGCAATTGTTATTTAAGCAATTCTCTCTGCAATGCTCACTCCACTCCAATATCTCCCTGGCCTGCCAATCCACCACTGGATTGTGCGCTACCAACCAGGGAAGACCCAATACCACCGGAGAGGGAAGGCCCTCCAGAACGTAACATGAAAGACACTCATTATGGTGGTCCCCTACCCGAAGGTGTAAATTACGAACAATGTGGGTGAGGTTTCTCTGAGACAGAGGAGCAGAATCTATAGCGAATACGGGAATAGGTCTCTGCAGCGTACAGAGAGACAAATCCATAGTGCGGGCAAAATGGGCATCAATCAAGTTTACCCCTGCTCCACTGTCTAGAAAAACAGAAATAGACTCCGTCTTAACACCAAAAACAATGACCGCTGGTAACACAATTTGAGATGTTTGTATGGAGGAAACGTATACCCCCCGGCTGACATCCTCCGCACAGCCCGGGGTTAGTAGTTTTCCGACGGTCTTTTGTTTTTGAGAAAGGAGGGACACACATTAATGAAATGACCCCTCCCCCCACAGAAAAAACAAGCCCCCCCCCCTACGGCGAATCTCGGGAGGACGGACCTGACGAGAAGTTCCGCCTAGCTGCATAGGCTCATCTAAGTCAGTGCAGGCTGACTGTTGCTTGGGAGAGGTAACCAATTGCTCCGGAATTTTCGATCTCTCCCTAAGACGTCTATCTATTCTGATAGAGAGGGACATAACAGCATCAAGGGAAAGGGGGGTCTCATACAGCGCCAGTGCATCCTTAACCCTTTCAGATAACCCAGAGCAGAACTGACTCCTGAGAGCCGGGTCGTTCCACTGAGTATCCGTAGCCCACCTACGGAACTTCCTCTGCTGACCGATCTCCCTGTAGGAGTCTCCGTAACTTCGACTCAGCCAGGGCGACTCGGTCAGGGTCATCATATATGAGACCCAAAGCCCCAAAAAATCCCTCCACTGACCGAAGAGCCTGAGAACCAGGGGGTAACGAGAACGCCCAGGATTGCGGATCCCCCTGAAGCAGGGAAATGACAATCCCAACCCGCTGTTCTTCATGACCTGAGGAGTAAGGGCGCAACTTAAAATATAATTTGCAGGCCTCACGGAACATTGCAAATTTGTCCCTTCCCCCAGAAAATCTGTCGGGAAGAGCAACCTTGGGTTCAGTGACAACCTGGTTACCCATAGCAACTGCTGGGGGTGCGGTCTGCTGCATTTGCTGCTGTTGTTGGAGAACAGACGCCTTCAATCCTGCCACCTCCAAAGACAGGCTTTGAAGCTGTTCTGCCAAGGCATCAATAGGATCCATATTGGATTCTAAGTAGAGAGAGAAAAAAAAAACAACAAACAAAAAATAAAAATAAATTATTATTTTTATTTTTTTTTTCTTAAAAAGTAATGGCCAGTTATAATATCACGGTCGGCGTGGCTATCACATACGTGACACAGAGGGAGGGAACGAGGAAGGCCCTGCCCAAGTGAGAGGGAAGATGGTGACCCCTGACTCACCTGGCGGCTGGCACCTGGCTGCCCTGACGTCCCTAGACGGTTTACTCACCCGTACGCCGATCACGTGCCTAAAGCCCTGGCTTTCCCTGAGCTGAGCCCTAGGTAGTGAACAGGGCGATGGGAACACTAGTCCGCACCACTAACTCTAAGGGAAAACACCAAGGGGAGGACAGACAACACAGACTCAACATATATTCCCAGGTGGGCGACAACAGGAGACAACAATAAGCCAAACAGGGATCCGGAGGGTAGCACACAGGAACAACAACCAGGATTAACCACTCCAGTGGGTCAGTATAGATGTCCAGGCAGGAAGCTCTATAACTGGCAACTAGAGAAGTGTGAGGGGAGAATATAAGGAGGTAGGGAGTGGCAGACACGAAACAGCTGAGGAGGAGAAGCTACGGATCCCTGAGAGAGACAAAAAGGATAGCAAGGCAAACACAGAAAACAATAACTAAGAAACACCATGATCTTTAGATATAGAGCGCGCAGCCACCCGCTGCGACTTCCTGACCCCGGGTATAATGGAGTCAGACGTGGCTCTTGATACCCTCGTGACACCGTGACTGCCTAAATAAGGGTACTTTCACACTAGCGTTGTTCGGATCCGGCAGGCAGAATTTTTGAAAAATTTGCTCATCTCTAATTATGATGTTGCCAAATTTTTAAAATATTTTTTTCTCTTCTCCCTGCAGCCCATCAACTCCCTCCTGTCCCTCTCTCCTTCTCTAAGTTGCCGAAGATCACTGCCAGCTGAATGGAGAGGCCTGCTTTATATCTTGGACCTGGTAACAGCTAGAGATAAAGGGCTGGTCTTGTTAGAAAGCTGAGTCTAGGCAGTATCTCCTTTGTACCATGAGATACAGCTGCTAGAAATCGGGTTGGGAGTGAAAGCAGCAGAAACCTCCTTTCACTTTCAGCTGCTATTACTCCTTACTGGTTTCCAACAGTTTTGTGCAATCATGCTGCACTTCTGTCACGGTGGGGAGTGGGGAAAACCCCCCACTGTGCGGTGTCAAAGGGTAAAAGGGGATCAACCTGGTCAAAAGGAGTAATAAGGGAGCAGGTCACCTCCTACAGCATCCCTAATCCTCTCCCTGACTCCTCACCGTATGAGCGGACCCCGATGGTAGGATGACTCATACTCAGGATTCCTAGAGACCCTAAGTGGCCCTGGTAATCCCTCACCAAGGAGCAGGGAAGAGACGACCTGTTCATACCAGTCATGGAGGAACAGGAGTCTTTATCTGAGGCCAGGCTGCAAGGAGAGGGGAACACATACAGCATATGGAGATGGCAGGTAAGCGAAACTCATAACACACTTACCTGCCACAGACACACTGACTGGAACCCGTGCACAAGTGTTGGTGTCCACACCAACATTAAAGGACACAGCACACACCACAAACCACACAGGGACCCAGGACACCCATAGCTGCAATAAACATAAGACAGGGGAATGTCTAGCAAACATGACACCAAACACCACCAGACATGTAACACCAAACTAGACATACAAACACCCTGAACTTAACCCACTCCAAAAAAATAGGGACAGGAAGGGAAGGAGACACTGGGAAAACATTGATGACCACAAGGGTGGCCCTCACTGGACAGATGGTAAAAGCCAGGAACCTTGAACCACCAGCATACACCAAGGCTGGAGGAACCCAGAGCTTCAGGCATCCAGCAGAGGCTAAATAGCCCAAGCAGCCACCCCCACACACACATAAACCCAGTGTTCAGAGGAAGGAAGCCACTTTAAGGGGAAGTGCACACACTAGCATGCCAAACCACACGTTACCACCGGCAACAGCATGCGTGGCAACCATTTCACGGCAATCACCCAGAAGGCCGAGACACAGCCACCGCATGCTCTCACAGCAACACGTCGCCACGGGCAACCGCAAGTGTGGCAACAGTGTCACAGTGTACACCATAGGCCGTGACAACTTCTGATCTTTTTTTAAAGCTTAGGTTGACAGCAAGACCAGTCCTATATCTCTAGATTTTACCAAGTCTATTATATGAGGGGTTAAGGCAGGCCTCTTCCCTCCCCCTGCTGTGCCTTCTCTCAAAGCTGGAGCAGAGCTCAGGCAAAACTGTTAAGGGGTTAAATGAAATGCTATAATAAAACAAGCACACTGGTGGAGAATTATCAAAACTGGTGTAAAGGAAAAGTGGCTTAGTTGTCCATAGTGACCAATCAGAGTCCACCTTTTATTTTTTAGAGCTCCTTTGTAAAATGAAAGATGGAATCTTATCGGTTGCTATGGGCAACTCAGCCACTTTTCCTTGACACCAGTTTTGATTAATTCCCCCAACTGAGTATTACAATATAGAGTAAAAACTTAAATTTTTATATTTTCTTGTCACCTGCCATACTATGCAGTATTATTGCCTATCACATACATGTGAGACACAGCTATCTAGTGCCATCTCACACATAACAAGTCATGTAATAATGTGAAGCTCAAATTTAAGTCTTAGTATCTGTAGAAATCCTATTATTTAGGCCTCATGCACACGACAGTATTTTTTTGCGGGCCGCAAAACGGGGTTCCGTTGGTCCGTGATCCGTGACCGTTTTTGCAACCGTTGTGCTTCCGTGTGTCCGTGTTCCCGTTTTTTTTGCGGCCCGTCATAAAACATGGGATGGTTTAAAGAATGTGATTTTAATAGCTCCACCCTGGATACTGGTATAAATGAAGGTCACCTGAGTTTGGTTTTGTGGCCATTTTCTGTAGTCTTTCCAGAGTACAGAGGTTATTTTGGCTGCTTCTCTTTGCTGTATCACCATGTCGGATTCAGAGGAAGAGTTCTTACTGCATTGGGTTGTTTGTCGGCAATGGGGACCGCGCACTCCTTTGTTGAATGAGCAACCTGTTAGACGGCGACGATTTTGGGTCCATCCGATTGTTTCCCAACGCTACCGGAAAGGACACTTCCATACCCTCTACAATGATCTGCGGCAGCATCCTGAGAAGTTCTATTCCTTCTGTCGGATGTCAGTGGGTACATTTGATCGCTTGCTGTCGTCTCTACGTACTGTCCTTACCTTTATGGACACCAATATGAGGCGCAGCATTTCTCCTACTGAAAGGCTCATTGTCACGTTGAGGTAAGCAATATTGAACATTTTAACTTTACCCAGTAATGTGCAGTGCTTGGGTCAGGAGTAACATGTGCTTGAAAATGGCTGCTGTGAAACATGTGCTACTGTTTGCTTTTTTAACGTTTCTAATTGTTGTTTCAAACTTTTTCGAGCAGTTTTTTGCTTTACCCCTTTATTCCCTGCCACATAAGAATCCATTATTGAAGTTTTTATTTTATTTTGTGCAAGTTTAAAACGTGTGTTCAGCAAACGGCCTCCAGACACTCCATGAATCCTCTGCACTCGCCAGTAGGTTTTGTAAAAGGTTGCTTTAGTCAGTCAGTCAGCCATGTTCCAGCAGGCTGTAACCTGGCTTTTTTTTTTTTGCAAATGCTGTTGGGTGCCTTGGATTTTTGTAATGTCTATAAGAATTGGGTTCCTCGGTCAGGATCTGTAACTGCGTGCACCACCCTATTTGAAGTCTAGATACCAGTCTGTTCCATATTTTGGAGGATTGTGCTGCTGTCAACACCTGCGATTGTCTGCTATTGTACTCTTTATGCCTAATGTTTTCATCTTTTTGGACTTGCGCATGACTATCTGCATTTCAAAGGGGCTAAACACAGTTGTTGGAACTTACTTGTGGTAGTCCTGGCCACACCCCATTTGCTGATTTGGGTTTGCACTTTGCATTTTAAACCGTAACGGGAGTTTAAGCAACCATGGTCAAGGGGCAGTGATGGCGAGCCGTTTTGAGACCGGGATGCGAAATATCAATCCCGATCCTTCCAGTTTAATGCAAAATGTACACACGGCCAATTTGCATGAATACTGTAGTCCAATATAGTTTAGCGATTAAGCCTTTTCGCATTGTGCCCTACATGCGTAGTGAAATTCCAGGCTGCCTGTCGTTTTCATAGTGTGCCCTGTGCTGATGAATGCTTTGGAAAGTTTATGGAGTTTTTGGGAAAACCCTAGACTTTCCAATGGTTGTGGGTGCCCACACAGAGGGCCTCTGGAACCTGTCCCATAGGTTTCCGCTTCTCTACACATAGGGTGTTTACAATCATGTAGTGTATACAACATTCGACTACAATCATGAATCTGTGGTTTCCTTGCATTTACTAATGCCTTTTTCCTTTGTCCACAGATTCCTTGCCTCTGGAAACTCTCTTGCATCACTGCATTTTGAGTTTCTGTTAGGAACCTCGACGATCTCGCGGATTGTACGTCACACTTGCCATGTCATCTGGCAGCAACTCCGAGAGACGGTGATGCCGCAGCCCAAGGCGGACGATTGGGTTCGGATCGCTGAGGGCTTCCAAATTTCAGCGCAGTTTCCAAACTGCATCGGGGCAATGGATGGCAAGCACATCCGTGTGAAGAAGCCGCCTCACTCAGGGAGCCGTTACTTCAATTATAAGCAATATTTTTCGGTAGTGCTGATGGCTGTTGCTGACAGTCATTACCGGTTTATAATGGTTGATATCGGGGCCTATGGAAGCACTGCGGATGCTCGCATCTTTAGTGCTTCTAGAATGGGTGAGCGGCTTCGTGACAACCAGCTTGCCCTGCCCGAGTCCAGAAGACTGCCCGGATATGCAGGTCCGCCGGCTCCATTTGTCATCGTGGCGGATGATGGGTTTGCATTGACTCCCCATGTTATGCGGCCCTTTCTAAAGCGTGGTTTGGATGTCAGGAGGCGTATATTCAACTACCGGTTGACTCGTGCCCGTCAGTATGTGGAGTGCGCTTTTGGAATTCTCTCTAGCAAGTGGAGGGTGTTTTTGTCATCCATACAGATGGATCCGGAGAATGTTACCCTGGTGATTCAAGCTTGTATTGTTCTCCACAACTTCACCAGGATTCACGAGGCTTCCTCTTCTGTTGACATGGAAGATCTTCCTACGTCATCAGATTTGGGTTTGGAAAGGACCCTGCATAGACGACCTGGGACTGCTGGCATTGCAGTTCGGGAACTCTATGCAGACTACTTTTTCAGCCCAGAGGGGTCCGTGCCATGGCAGAGGGACGCTATTCGTGGCAGTATTTGAAATCTTCTGGGCTCTTTAGTTTTTTTTTTTTTTGTATAGATAGATTACTTAAAAATATTGTGATAGTTGAGTGTAGGGACTCGCAAGATAAAGAGGACCCTTGACGTGGGCTTGCGGGCTGAGATTTTTTGGACAGATCATATTGAATTCTGCATATAACTATTTGGAAACGATGCTTTGGTCAAATTGATTAAAACATCATTTTTTGTGTAGTATATTGTCCGAAAAATCTTCTAATACCTCAACGTCAAAGTTGCCCTAAATAAAGTTTTTGTCTATACAAATAAAGTGTTGTTTTGGGAGCTCCTGTGCGTGTAATTTTTCAAAATATTACATTTGTTCATGGAAACTGTTTGGTGTATTGTGCAATAAAACAAAACAGAACACAATTTTGGGCCAAAAACACTGATTTATAAAAAAAATGGCCTTCACGTTCAAGAATGATATACTAAGTTGCCCAAATTAAGAGCCAAACATTTTACAAACATAAACAAAATTCTAAAAAAAACAAATCACATATCCAGCAGGTCCTGCGTGAAGGAACCCACTGGATAAGAGGACCGTGGCCTTCCATGGGCCTGCTGTGGTGGTCCAGGTGGCAAACTGCCCGGGTAAAGGGGCTGAGCCACACCTTGCCTTTGGCCCTGGGGTAGGCCATACTGGTGGTGTGGGTGGAAAGAAGGTGGCTGGGTGTGTTGTGGAGCAAATTGAAAGGGGTCAGGAGGTGGGGGCTGTGCGGCATCCTCTAATTCCCTCCTCATGTTATTTAACTTCTCTAGAATGTCACCATGATTAGGAAGGGTGAACATTTTGAGGACCACGATCAAAGAAGCCAGGCACTGGTGTTGGTCATTTGGCGAAACAAGCTTCAATAGGGGCCCAAGTCCCCTAAGCATCTTGTCCTCCACACCATCACTCCGCCTCTGGGCAAGAAATTCAATGAGGCGTGCATCAATTGCCGCACGACTCTCTTGCTCAGAGGTGGCAGGAGGGACTTGGCGGCGACGTCTTGGCTGCGGCTGTGGATTCCGCGATGGACTGGCTAGTGGTAGGGGGGCCTGGGCCAGTGTGGAGTCGTCCAGGTCCTCCGCCGGCGTAGGTGCTGGACTTGTTTGAGGTGAAAAGACGGCTGGGCTTTCACTCCCACCTGTTTCGGAATCTTCCGTAGGATCCAGACTGTCCACAGTACTGTATTTTAAATAACCAAAAGTAATAATTAGATCATTTGCTTTCAACATTTCTAAAGTACATAATTTATATTAGGTGTAACCAGGCGTGTTCTTAAAATAATGTAGAGAGAGTAGCATCATACATCAGATATTTGACGGAACACAATGACCGTCCTCTTTTTGTGGAATAGTGCAATTCCAAAAAAAATTACCTTTTAAATGCAACGAATGGCCAAGTCTTGTCAAGGGCTAATGTTAATGTCATGGTAAACCATTGTTTGCCGTTTGAAGCTGGCCTGCGCCAGTAGAGGAACAATCATTCAAGGGATAAAACCAGTGTGAATATTCTGGCCAACTCAATAGTCTGTGGCCTGCTTCAACCATCCAAACATACATGTTGTAAGGTTTAAACCTTGGAGCACCTCAGTTTCTTCCGAATAAAAAAAAGAACTAGGCCACACTTGAGCATGGTGAGTAGTAGTTTTAATGCGGCTGGGCAAGCATTGGTGGACCATCTTCTATACCCATTTTCCATGGTTTATGGTATTGACATTTTATATGTGCTAAGTAAGGCATCCCTGTCGTGGTTGGTGCTATTACATTAAACCATTAAAGTTGACTGTGCAAATCCCGAATGTGTCCCATTTTCCCAAGCTTTCAAAAGGGCAACAATCTGTAGATTACATGGCCAAAATATGGACACCCTATGAAACCCTTAACGAATCATATTTTTCAAAACTACCATTAAAAAGGTAGTTGGACACACATTTTGAAAAATTCGAAAACCAAAACGACAAAAAGCCAAAAAAATCTGAAATTGGTGTGGGAGCAACAGCCGTCCAACACACTGAACATCTGTCTGCAGAGATAATGCATGCAGTGCACACATGTCATCTCGCATCTCTATTCTTGGTCAGATTGCAAACATCAATGTTCCCGAACCATCAAAGAATTGATTAATCAGGAACAAAACAGAGAGGGTAGGCGCTGTCTGCGCACGGCACGTGTCGTCTCATCAGACAGTTCTTCAGCGGTGGAGCCTGGTGTGACTCCACCCCCCAAATGATGTAGAGACTCAGGGTTTCACAACCAGTGTGGCTCCATCTGTTGCAAAACTACAACTCCCAGCATGCCCCGACAGCCTTTGGCTGTGTGGGCATGCTGGGATTTTGAGATTTGCAACTGCTGGAGGCACACTAGTTGTCAAACAGTCATGTAGACAACCAACACCAGGCATGTACAAACTCTTGCCCATCATCTGATGCCCAACTACAACTCCAAGCAGGACTGGTTAGCTTACAGCTATTCTGGCATGCTTGGTGTTTAAATTTTAAAAGAGCTAGGAGCAGTCAGTTATGACATGCCAGGCCTACTGTAAGTATCTGTCTTCCATTCTCCAACTCCACTCAACCCATTACTTTTGTGTACACTTTCGGCCACCAAGATTTAAATGCAAGTGTATAATTCAAATTTGGGATGCATATAAACCAAAAAATGAAACTTACGTCCTCATATCCATTACCGGTCTTAAGAACTGCAACTGGGCAGTGTAGATGTAGGGGCGCTTCCCTGACGTCCCCTCTCCACTCCGTCCTTTTTTAGTGACTTCCCGCCGGAATTGGTCCCGGCAACTGGCCCAGCGGGTTTTAGTTAGTTTTACTGTAAAAAAAATGACATAACAAACAATTGTGAGTCCCAAATTTGCCAAACCAATTCTCCATTAACTTTACAAAAATGGTAAAAAAAGAGGAACTAAGAACAAAATATATAAAATGGAGAGATTAAACAGCACATGGAACAGTGCAGCTGGTGTGTGGATACTACTGAAGAAGAACAAGGTGGAGGAGACTAGTCGTGCAAGCCATTTGGTCCAAACCAATTTGCAATATATGTGAAGGTGAAAACTGTAAGATGCTCAATTACAATGGCACATGGCGCAGGCCAAAAAAAGGACATAGACATGTGATTATACATGAGTACTGTATACTGTGCAAAAGGAGGCAAAGCCATTTGAAGATAAAAAAGGGGGGGTATGCAATTTAATAGTCGTCACTTTGGTAAACCAAGTCCAGGCCTTCCTGCCCAAAAAAGCAGGACCACCCCAATTTAAAAAATGTGACCAGAGGGAGTTGGAAACATTATATTTTGGGCACACACAGGGCAAGGACAGCACAACTGCATTGCTAGCACTTACGTAAATCGGCCCGGCCTCGGCTATCCGCCTTGGCCCATTCATTTTTTCTCAGGCTCCGGGCAACTTGCTCCCACGCAGCATCCTTTTTTAGGCGGTCCGAATAGTCATTGGAGCGTGAATCCCAAATCACTGGCCTCTCCTGGACCAGGGTGATCAGCCTCTCCACATTCCAGCGAGGCATGGTGCCAGGAAACTATCATAAACGTCTGCCTCACCACACAGAGAAGCTTCCAGGCACAAGTGGCTAGAAATTAGCATAACCTGTGACCTTAAACTTCCTGTACATATTTTTTTTTAATTTTATTGGCACAAAGTTTGGCAAACAGTTTGAACATGGCAAAAGAAATAAATAAAACGGGCGCGGACGCGGACGCGGGCACGGCTGTCAAACGGGTGTGCAAACGCGTTTTTCACGGCCCCATTGACTTGAATGGGGCCGCGAACCGTTAGCCGTGAAAAAAATAGGGCAGGTTATATTTTTTTCACGGCAGGAAACACGGGTCACGGGCGCGGGTGACAAAACGGGTGCAGCAGCCGAGTTTTCAACGGACCCATTGAAAGTCAATGGGACCGCAGAAAATCACGTCAAACGGAACAACGGCCACGGGTGCACACAACGGTCGTGTGCATGAGGCCTTAGTCTGACAGATCTCCAATAGGCATGGTGGCCCAAGTCACATAGTCATTGCAGGATCACTTCTCAGTCGCTTTTTCTTTATTATTAATTTTGCGCATTACATGTTCAGGACATCACCTTCCACCACCATTGGTTGGCATGTTTCGAACTGATGTGTTCTTAGTCATAACCAAGGTTATGACTAAGAACGCATCAGTTCAAAACATGTCAACCAGTGGTGGTAGGAGGTGATGTCCTGAACATGTAATGCGCAAAATGAATAATAAAGACAAAGCAACTGAGAAGTGATCCTGTGCTGGAATATCTCTTTATACATTGCTATGTGAAGAACCTGCCTCGGTCTTTTTCCGTGCACGGAAAGTGTTGGGTGAGCTGGACATTTTCTTTCTATTTGGACACATGGTCATTAACCAACATTAAATACAGACACCTTTTCTATGTGTAATTATATGACTGCGATGTTTATTAAGGATAACCTTATAATAAATACACAAATTAGCATAATAAAATACATTTGCATACATTAATTAAAATTCATCCAATAATAAAGTCAGCTATTAAACTCCAGAAAACCATAACCACCAGTCCACCCAGCATTAGCTGGGCTACAAACTCCCACTAATAAACGTTGCGACAGAAAAAATTAAGGGAGGGCGGGTGGGGCGCTGATCCAAGGTCTTCTTTCTTCTTACAGGCATGGACCCCAGCGGAGCACTCCAATATAAAGTTATTTGAGGAGGCCGTGGAGTTAGACCCCCACCGATCAGATACTGATGACCCTTTCAGGGATAGGCCATCAGTATAAAACACTTGGAAAACCCCTTTAATGTAACATCCATATAATGTAATACGCTTACACTTCTTACTAGAGATGAGTGAATCAAAGCTGCTGAAGTGGAATTTGATCCGAATTTCAGGAAAAATTAGATTCGCACCAAAGCAGAATTTCCTCGCGATTCGTGGTAACGAATCACATTTTTTCCTAAAATGGCTGCTGCACGTGTGAGGACATAGAGAAAGGAACCCTGGGAAGGCGGGATGACCCATAATGCCATGCATGCAGAGAATCAGCAGCCAGCCAGTCCTGTGATGTCATCCCTATATATAGCCTCAGCCATCTTAGATTCTGCCATTTACCAGTGTACTTAGTGCAGGGAAAGACGTTAGCAGGCGCTAGGGACATTGTTAGAAAAAACGTAATTGTGCTAAAAAAAAAACGAGTGCAGGGAAAGATTATTCAAGGTGTAGGGAAATATTAGGGAGGAATCATTCCACAGCATTTATGTAGAACAGGATTCAGTAGGGGAGATTACAGCCTGGGTATTAGGAACATTAATATTACACTTTGCTGCACTGACTGGGCACCCAAATTGCCATTATACAGCTCTGTAATTCCAGCAAACTGTTCTTGTTAGGGTGCAAGTGCTGTTTAATACAGGCATTAACAGGGTTTATTACAAAGAAATATTTCTACGTCTTATTTCCCTTGTGCGCTGCAGTTATATGTTCTAAAAGCAGCGTACTCAAGTTAGGTTTAGAAATGTTCCTGGGTGTTGTAGTGCAATAGACACTAACCTGAGGCGGCTGACTCTCTGCAAGGGGAGGTGATGATGAGAAATGTTCGTGACGCCAGTGCCAATTAAACGGTGGCACGCCGTTTGCTGATAGCAGGAATAATTGAGGAACCACGTGATGTTAAAGCAGAACTCAAACTTTAGTAGTCATCATATAGGGACATTAACGGAAACGCAGTTCCTTTGCAGACAGTTGATTTTCAATACAGTTGATGCAGGCAATATATGTATAGCAAGGTGACTTCAGAGTGTTAAACACAGGACTTGCAGTACAGGCAGCTTGCACTCTATTCCTGACTGATCCTGGAACATAGAAAATCTTCTCCAAGGCCCGATACCCTAGCTCTGGCGTATATCCTTGGTTTTATCTTTATCGAGTACCTCCTCTGTTGTCTTGAGTACCTCTTGCTTTCCTTGACATGCCTCTGTCTCTCTCTCAGCTTCCTCAGACTCTAGAAACTTCTGAACTCCTAGGCTGTTTAACAGTGGTCTTCCTGCTTCTGCATATATAAGTTCAGGAGGGGAACCTTCTCCTTGGATCTGGAACCCGGTTACAGGGACTGCAATACCCTCTCCTGGTCCGCAGACTTCAGGCCTGGACTTGTCTCTGACATAGTCTAAGCTCCAACTTCAGACTACAGGCTGCAGATTTAGACTCCCACTTAAGACTGACTTTCCTTTCCCTGACTGGGCCTTATATAAACTAGGGCTCCCTAGCTCCCTCTAGTGACTAAGAGCTGGAATGACACCCCTAGCAGGCCTGTACATGCAAGTTTCACAGTAACAGGGAAATACATAGCATTACATTACATGACATTTTATAAAGATGACATATACCAACTTCCCCATAAATAAGGGGGGACGACAGCACACCAAGTGACCCTTTTGTAGTGACGGGCATTACAGTCCCCGTACACTACATACCCACTGCTTTAAGCTGAGTACGACCTCGTACTCCATCAGGGCTCGCCCAACTGGAATCTCTACCTGAAACAGAAAAAGAGACATGCAGGCATACATATATGTAATTCATCTGCATTTACATTCATATCAGGTCCAATTGGCAAAGATGAAGGGTGGTGACAAGGGGCGTCGTTCTCTTCTCCTCAGGATAGTGAATGGAACTGGGGCGCTGACCTGGCACAGCGTAACATTATAACCAGGATAGTCCATGACAATGAATAAGTCCATAATAGAACAGCAAAATAGATAAAACAGTATAAAAGTTCTTGGAGGCTCAAAGAACAAACATGAGTCCGTACCCAGGTTACTTTCCTATTAAATCACAGAGGCTCTCATGCGGTGGAGTCCATCTCTGGGCACATTTCCTTTTAAAAGAGCAAAAATCTCAGAGGCTCAGGTTCTTTTGAGTCTGTCTCCGGGCACGGTTCCTTAGTATCAAGTTGCACAATAAAATTGTAGAATATAAAACAAGTGCTGTAATACCCCTGATCAACCTGAAAAGGGGGTTAAGGGTAAAAGGTACAACTCAGGAACAGGCACAACTTGGCGTGGGATAGCAAAAGCAGGCAGGAGGTCCTGGAAACAAACGTAGTTTTGTTGACTTTATTACTTCAGTGGTCAACACCTACCACTGAGCCGTGGATAAACTGGCAGCAGCAACAAACGACCAGGAAACATAGGACTCCTGTCCTGGAAGGGTTAATAACATCATTCTTTGGTGAAATAAATCAAAGGCCTAGCAGGCTGATTCACAGGGGTATGTCATCATTACCCGGCTCTGCTGGCAAATACGGCCTGTAGTAGTCCTCTACAGGAGGATGGGCCCACATAACGGTGTTAGGGGGCAGCTGCAAGGTAAAGGGGCCCCTAATAGGTATTGGCCCCATGGGCCTAGGGGTAAACCCTTGGGTGGACCGTACTGGTCCCGGCATGATAATTGTGGGATGTAAGACAGTTGGTACCGCCGCCGCAAGCGGTCCGGTGGGCTCGGTGCAGCAACTCACAGGAATAACGGGTCTTCCTTGGGGCCTTGACGGAGCAACATTAGCAGACGGTGGTTTACGGGTGGTGACAGGCACCCTTACCTCGTCCTTCTTTGGCGGCGTCTGGATCCTGGCGGTCGCGATCTTGCGCAGCTCCCGCAACTTCTCCTCCAGCCGGACAATCTGTTCACCGATGCTCTCCGTGTCAGAGTCGCTGTCATCTGCTGGCGCCGCTGGCGCAGGTACAGTCAACGATGGCGCGGACTCGGCCTCTGCAGGTTCTGGTGATGCATCGGGTCTCCGACCCCTCCGGATGTTCTCAAAGGTATTGCGAAGTCCTTTTAAGTTTTCCATATCTTGTATGGTCTTCTCCCGACGAGGCAGCTCGGGGGAAGGATAGGGGCTCACCCATTTTTCCAACACGGTTGGCTGCCAGAAGACGTTAGGCCCAAAGAAGGAGCTCCGCTCCTGGAAGGCGTGATGGGCCGGCTCTGGAGAGCGTTCCGGTTCCCGCTCGCAGCCAGAGTAGTCTTCTTCTTCTGCCTCCCAGTCCTCAGGTTCTCGCTTGGGACGGGTCACAGCAGTTGCATAAGGGCCTCTCAGGCTCTCGGCAGGGGTGAACTCCACTTCCTCTCCCTCGCGGAGGCTGTGCTGATAGGAAGGGAGGTAGTCTCTCTTGACAGATCTTCTGTTAACATATAGGTCTCTGCCAGTCAGGTAATCTTGTATGAACCCGTAGCCACGGGCTTTGTCAAAGGACACCACCAACCCCTTTCTCCTTTCCAGGCGGGGTTGGGTGTTGGTGTGTCGTTCATGGATAGTCTTGGTCAGCTCCTCATAATAAATTTTAGTCTTTGTATTCCGCTTTATAGCGGCCTCCCGGATCTCTGCCATTAGTGAGGACCACTTGAAAGAGGGCTGAAAGAAGTCTCTCCAAGAGCCATAGCAGGGCTCTGGTTCTTTCTCCCGTGGCGGGCAGGCGGGTTTCTCCGGTCCCGGAGAGTAGGCCGGTGGAGCCTCTTCTGGCTCTACACCAATATCATTCATTTTTGGTATTTCAGGCGCGGACGTTGCAGCAAAGCGGTGCTCACTCTCCAACATGCTCGATCCTTCTCTGGAGAGCGATAGGGTGGTGCCAATAAGATCAGCCAGCTCCTCCCCTTGCACTGGGAGGCCGCCCCCCAGGTATTCCAGTATATGGAAGGCGGAGTCCATGCTGGCCGACATGCAAATGTCCAGATAAGCAGTGGCGCCTGACCTTGAACTCCTTTCCGCTATTTCCTCAGAAAGGCGCCAATTTTTCCCGCCTTTTCGGGATGAAGATGACGCAGCAGCTATTTCAGTAGCCTCAGCGGCCATCTTTGGATATAAACGCTGTCTATTCACTGACAGCAAGCAGGATGATGAAAAGTCCATAAAACCACACTCCAATGTGGCGATTTTCTTCCTCTTGATAGCGCAACACTGCATAGCGCTTTTTGGAGGTTTTAGGAACACTTTTGGTATGTTTTTCAGTCCACAAAGTCCACTTTAAATAAGCAGGCAATTTGTCACTTTGGTCACAGGGCAACTGTATAAGGCACAAAGTTCACGCTTCTTGCACTATAAAGCGTGCGTATCCTGTTCGTGACGCCAAAAGAGAGGTGCAGCGTACTCAAGTTAGGTTTAGAAATGTTCCTGGGTGTTGTAGTGCAATAGACACTAACCTGAGGCGGCTGACTCTCTGCAAGGGCAGGTGATGATGAGAAATGTTCGTGACGCCAGTGCCAATTAAACGGTGGCACGCCGTTTGCTGATAGCAGGAATAATTGAGGAACCACGTGATGTTAAAGCAGAACTCAAACTTTAGTAGTCATCATATAGGGACATTAACGGAAACGCAGTTCCTTTGCAGACAGTTGATTTTCAATACAGTTGATGCAGGCAATATATGTATAGCAAGGTGACTTCAGAGTGTTAAACACAGGACTTGCAGTACAGGCAGCTTGCACTCTATTCCTGACTGATCCTGGAACATAGAAAATCTTCTCCAAGGCCCGATACCCTAGCTCTGGCGTATATCCTTGGTTTTATCTTTATCAAGTACCTCCTCTGTTGTCTTGAGTACCTCTTGCTTTCCTTGACATGCCTCTGTCTCTCTCTCAGCTTCCTCAGACTCTAGAAACTTCTGAACTCCTAGGCTGTTTAACAGTGGTCTTCCTGCTTCTGCATATATAAGTTCAGGAGGGGAACCTTCTCCTTGGATCTGGAACCCGGTTACAGGGACTGCAATACCCTCTCCTGGTCCGCAGACTTCAGGCCTGGACTTGTCTCTGACATAGTCTAAGCTCCAACTTCAGACTACAGGCTGCAGCTTTAGACTCCCACTTAAGACTGACTTTCCTTTCCCTGACTGGGCCTTATATAAACTAGGGCTCCCTAGCTCCCTCTAGTGACTAAGAGCTGGAATGACACCCCTAGCAGGCCTGTACATGCAAGTTTCACAGTAACAGGGAAATACATAGCATTACATTACATGACATTTTATAAAGATGACATATACCAACTTCCCCATAAATAAGGGGGGACGACAGCACACCAAGTGACCCTTTTGTAGTGACGGGCATTACAGTCCCCGTACACTACATAAAGCCTAGGACTTATTAGCTGTTGTGTGGTGAAGTGCTAAAATTACAGCCCTTTTTGTTGTGTATTAGTGGCAAAAGTAAAATATATTTGCCATTCAGCGGTGCAGTTATATGTTGTAAAGCCTTTTGTGGCGTGTATTAGTGGAAAAATAAAAAATATATTTGCCGCTTAGCGGTGCAGTTATATGTTGTAAAGCCTTTTGTGGTGTGTATTTATTTATTTTTTATAGTGTCTTTTTATTGAAATTTTCAGAGCATACATATGCTCCAAAAACAATTAAATGTACATGTAAACCATTACATTCAGCCTGTTGTGTCTTATTGAAGCAACATCAATATCACAGAATCAAATCATGTTTGCAAGAGAAAGCATGAAGCAAATAAAATCATTCTGAATACATAACACTGAATCCGCTCTATTTCAATGGCACACCAGAGTACTCCATTCACACACACATACATCCACTCCCCCATCAGACCGAGACAAATACTTCTGTATCTCTAAGGTAACATTGTTTGGGCGTTAATCCAAGGGTCCCATATTTTCAGGAAACGGTCAGGGGTTCCTCTATGTTTGTACATAAATTTGTATAACTCCAGATTTGAATTAATTAATTGTACCCTATTTTGCATAGTAGGACTCTTAGGGGGCTTCCAATTGAGGAGTACACTTTTCCTAGCTTAAAAAAATAGGAGTCTGTATAATTGCCTACCAATTTTTGTGGGAATAACTTTATTAATTAGTCCCAATAGACTTGTTGACGCCGTGCAAATATTTGGAAAACTTTTAGGGCCGGGTAATTTACACATGTATAGGCGCGGCAGACGCCGCATTTGTGTGAGGGGAGGCGCCAGCAGAACTACAAAAGGTAGGAGCAGCGAGCTCCCGGGTGACGCGGTCTTCAGCTACAGCTGACGTCACTTCCGGGATTCCCCTGCTCCTATTCTTGCTCCGGCGTCGGCGTGGTGCGAGTCTCCCCGATACTTCCTCCGGTGGGTAAGTATAGGGCCGGAAACCGAATCGAGGGACCGTACATTCGGTACACACGGAGGGTAAGTGTGGTAGGGGGGCGGCACGGCACAGACACCAGCAGACACATCATACTCACCAGCAGCAGCCGGACCACTGGCACGCACGCCCGGTCCTTGCGGCGCATCGGCCGCCTCCTCACATGTGTTTCCTTCAACAGGTTGTTTCAAAGTGACAATTCGGCAGCCCCATCAAAGCAGCGCTATTGTGGGTGTGTGTGAAAGGTATGGTCTGGGGTTGGTAGGGCTGTGGCACCGCAGTTATGAGAAGCTCATCAAGCGCAACTTTTCATTACAGGGCGCCTGCTCAGGGATAATTGAAGGTAAAGAAAAATAAAAAAAATAAAAATAAAAAAAAGTGGGTTTTACTTATGGGAGAGAAGGGGGGGGGGGGGGGGGGAAGAAGTGTCAGTGACGTGACATTCCTGCTGCATGATAGTGGGGCAAAAGACAAATCCATGAGGGGCAGTATGGCCTGGGTGCCCCCTCTTCGCTGGGGCACTAGTCTCGTATCTTCACGTGTCTGTCCTCTGAGTATGCGCCTCACGCACGTGCGCAGATCCGTCACGCCTTCGGATCCACAGGTCAAAGCCCTGTCACGTCTTCAGGCACCAGTAGTCCATTACGCACGCAGGACACGACTTAAGTCCTGTCACGACTACAGGCAAGCATCAGTTCCACACGGTCTTGGACACAAATTAAGCCCTGTCACGTCTACAGGCAGACTCGGTCCTTCACGTCCAAGGACTCCACTAAAGTCCTGTCACGACTACAGGCATACGTACGTGTATGTATGTACATATATACATATGTGTAGGGGGTTACGTATGTATGTGTATATGTATGTATATGCGTGAAAAAAAAAAAAAAAAATTACATTCATGCATCAATTCATGTCACGTCGCATCCATTTCAGGCATACAAGGGTCACCCCAGTCACGAGGTTCCAGGGCACGCATTGCTTTCGATGTCACCATCTAGTCTGGGCGCACGGTTAGAATCCCACAGGTGATTAGTTCCGGGTACACTAGTGCATGCAGGTGGACACTCTGGGCAACAGGGCCTTCATGTCTTCACAATATCTTAGATGGAACCAGCGCAGGACCAGAGGAGCCAAGGCACGGTCGATTCCCAGAGAAGTCTCGACCTGATGTCAGACAGGGAGCACTCCCAGTCCCTCAGAGCCTGGACCATTCCAAAACTATCGGCCGAGCTCCTGCGCAGAGGCATCCCCTTTCCCGCATCAGCCAGGAAGGCAGAATTGTATCGTCTCCTCCAGGCGGATTCGGGCCCCAGCCAAGACGTGGTTACAATGAATACCATTCAAACTTCCATTAGTCAGCTGCACGCTGTCATAAATAACATGGCCTCATCCATGTCCAGCTTTCAGACCAGACTTGAAGTTGTTGAAAGCAGGGCTTCCAATCCTATCGACGACAGCCAGGGTCCGGTGGTTCCATCTACTTCCACCGGCTTGGGCGTCCACACCCCACCCGTTTTCCCCAGCATATCCCCGTCTCATTTCATTCCTGCCACTCTGAGGAAGGACATCCTCGAGGGTAAGGACATCAATTTAGCCTCCTTACTTATTGCTACCCACGAAGTCCCTGATAACAAAACGATCGCATGCGGCGAAGTGTCAGTAATATTGAAATCCAGAGACAATCGATTAAACAGGAAGCTCAGTGTCATCGAATTCGTTCTGGCATTTAGCCTATACAGAGACGTCATCTGTACGGTATCCCCAACACGCAGAGAGGAGTTGGATCTGTACCTCTACAAGGTGGCGGAACTGGGTCACAAGTATGGGGGCACTGCCTTCTATGAATATCACCGCTCATTCTCCGCCAAAGCGGCTGCAATGCTTACCCAGTTCCGGCATACTGTAGATTGGGCAGTCGTGGACACTGAGCTGTTCTGTCGGCACTTCGCCGGGCAGAAGTCACCAGCATGCGTCAATTGTGGGTCTTATTCCCATGCAGAAGAATGGTGCACCAATGCCAGCACGCGACTCGACATTCCCATCCCAAAAAACACCCCGGAGGCATTTCCGTCCAAAGCAGGCACGGGGGTGGACAAGTTAGGTCGGCCCATCAGATACTTGGGGAAGTCGCAGATATGCAACAATTTTAATGCGGGCAGCTGTTTCTACAATCAGTGCCGCCTGTTGCATCTGTGCGCTAATTGCTACAGGGCACATCCCCGCATTGCTTGCCCACAGAAAGGTCACAACCCCGCATGACTAAGCAGGGTAAACATCGATATGCTCGCGTGTCACCTGACAGGCCATCCCGATCTAGCTTGGGTCAGGTTTGTCATCAATGGCTGTTCATCAGGGTTTCATACCGGACAGGTCACCATTCCCCAGGCTTCGTTTGAATGTAGGAACCTCCAATCTGCATTAAATAACCCCGAGGTAGTGTCACTGCTGATCCAGGCCGAACTAGCCAAGGGATACCTCATCGGTCCATTCTCCATACCCCCGTTTGAAACCTTCAGGATCAACCCCATAGGGGTAGTCACCGGGAAGTTTAATAATAAACAAAGATTGATCTATGACTTGTCAGCGCCCCATTCTTTATCCATACCAAGTCTTAACTCGCTCATCCCAGCGGAAGAGTTCACGATGAAATATTCCTCTATAGACGAAGCCATCCAGGTTATTCTGTCCTTAGGTGCACGGGCGTGGCTATCCAAAGCTGACATCACGGATGCCTTCAAACTCCTTCCCATATCACCGCAGTTATGGCAATGGCATGGGGTCAAATGGGAGGGCTGTTATTATTTCGCCAACAAATTAACATTCGGGTCTAGATCCAGTCCATGGCTTTTCGATCAATTCGCCAGGGGCCTACACTGGATCTTGCAGCACAAATTCCACGCTTTCCACGTCATACATTACTTAGACGATTTCCTGTTGATTGAACCCCCGTCACGACCACCGGTAGACCTCGATACCCTGATGCAAGTTTTTAGGGAACTCCAAGTACCAGTGGCTGATAACAAAACAGATGGGCCCAGCACTAGGATCACCTTCTTAGGAATCCAGCTAGACACCGCGTCTGGTCAGGCCAGTCTACCAGCAGATAAGCTGTCCAGAATAAAAACGGCGGTGCGCAACTTGCTTCAAGAGGGGGTCACGTCCAGGGTCAATCTGCAAAGCGTTCTGGGGATGCTCAATTTCGCCATGAGGATTATTCCCCAGGGCAGATCCTTCATCTCCAGACTCCTGCGCTTGTTGCCAGAGGCAGCGGATCAGAATTCGATCATCTATCTCGACCACCAGGCCAAGGCAGATCTGGTCATGTGGGATCGGTTTCTGACACACTGGAACGGAGTCTCTTTGTTCATACCCAAGGTCTCCAACAATTCCCCTGTCGTACACACAGACGCTTCATCTTCGGTGGGGTTTGCGGCTATTTACGGGGAGCACTGGATAGCTAGCGCTTGGCCGGCAGAGGTATCCCGCATACCGGGGTTTTCAGGCTCATCACCTCTATTCGAGATTTACCCCATAGTCGCCGCAGCACAGACCTGGGGTAGTCAGTGGTCCAATAAAACGGTATTAATCATATCTGATAACATGGTAGTGGTCGATCTAGTCAACAAAGGGAGATCGGCATCCGTGCAGGTCATGGCCTTCCTAAGGCGCTTCGTGTGGTTGGCGTTACAACATCATTTCAACTATGAAGTAGCGCACATTGCTGGGAAGGCTAATCTGGCCGCCGACGCGCTGTCAAGACTTAACATGCAATCTTTCTTCCAGGTTTCTCCAGACGCAGACCCATGCCCGACTCCAACACCAGCTTACAGCCTCCTCCACATGGATTGAGGCAGCACTTGGAAGTGGCTAGGTCACTCATCAATCAGTCCCTCTCCAAAAACACACAAAGGAATTATAACACCGCCTGGGGACATTTCAGCACGTTCAAACACTTATTTCCACAGGCTCACTTAGATCATGTGTCTTACATCCTAGCATTCATAGCATACTGCCACAAGACTCTTAAATTATCCCACAGCACCATCAAGCTATACTTAACAGGCGTCCAGCATTTCTGGTACAGCATGTACCCCGACAGGCCATCGTTATTTTTGGCACACCCCATTAAAGCCATCCTCAAGGGTATTCAATACACTACGGTTAGACCCAAGGCTTCACGAGAACCCATCACTGGGGAAATCTTCAAATCCCTGTCGCACATGTTAGATAACGAACCTTTCAGACACCATACTAGTCTACTCATCAAAACAGCAATGTATCTCAGCTTCTATGGTTTCCTACGCCCAGGCGAGTTCACATGCCCAGGCTCCTCCCCCGGGTACCTCCAGAAGGGACATCTTGTCCAGGTAGGTTCCGCTTTCTCTCTCACCCTGCCGCATTCTAAAACTGCTCGGCCGGGGGAAACCGTAGAGGTGAGATATTTTCCAACCGGCAATGCCTGGTGCCCGGTAGCGGTCCTACGGGAATGGGCTGACACCATCATTCAGGCCCCAGCCCAATCTCCCCTACTAGCGTTTGGCTCCGTGCCACTCAGCATTCAAGTGTTCCTAAAACACGTCCGGATCCTCCTATCCAAGGTAAAGGTAAACCCGCGCTCAATCACAGGGCATTCCTTTAGGATAGGCGCAGCATCCGCAGCTTCAAAAAACGGCACCCCGGAGCACATCATAAAGAAACTAGGTCGGTGGCAGAGTTCATGCTATACCAGGTACATTCCCAATCCACGCTCCGAAATGTCTTGTGCTTTTCAGAAAATATTACTGTAAATCTGTAACACGAATCCTTTGTACCATCCGTGTCTCACGCGTCATTTTTGGCCCTCTTTAGGCTTTCCTTACAGAAGCAGTTCCGCCACACCCCACTGCAAGGTTAGGGCTCATCATCTGCTAGCCGATCCGATCACAAGTATAGGCGCGGCAGACGCCGCATTTGTGTGAGGGGAGGCGCCAGCAGAACTACAAAAGGTAGGAGCAGCGAGCTCCCGGGTGACGCGGTCTTCAGCTACAGCTGACCCTCCCACCCACAACCCTCAACTCACACATCCTCCTTTCAAGGTGGCCCTCTTTAGGCTTTCCTTACTGAAGCAGTTCCGCCACACCCCACTGCAAGGTTAGGGCTCATCATCTGCTAGCCGATCCGATCACAACTTAAACAATTACCTTGGTGTATAATACACCCTGTTTAACCATTTCACCTGAATAAGATGGTCTCTAGCGCTAACGACTGTGGATCTCCACGTATGACTCAATTCTTTTACATGTGAATCTTCCAGGTCATCAATATCACATCTTCACTTGACAAAAGACTTGTCTAGAGGGGAGTCCTGCTCAGCCAGCAATGTCGCATACAGAGTCGAAACTGGTTTTGTCAATTGAGCCCTCCTTACTACCGCCTCTATAGGACCACATTCCAGCTTCACCGGATCTTTCGCAAATTGGGCATGGCAAGCATGTCGAAGCTGAAAGTATCTATATAGACGATGCTGGGGCAATCTAAATTCCTGTTTTAGGCTATTAAAGGACCTGAATGAACCCCGTAAAGTTGTACTCTTTCTGGGGCCAAAATTCAAAGTCAGTTAATGAAAACAATTCCAATAAGTCTCTATTTCTCCATAGTGGTAGTTAGGGCGACCAGCTTTCCCCAGTCTCTTTGCGCATGTGCACCTTCACCCACTTAACCCACCATGGCAGCCATCGTCTGTGTATAGTGTTTTGAAGAGACAACTCCTTTCCTGTATGCTAGATTTGTAAGAGCCTCATAGGACCCCACTAAAGCCGCCTCCAACACTACTGCTGGATTATTCGCCTCCGCTGTAATCCACCATGGCACATAGCTTAGCTGTATCGCTGCATAATACATAGAGAGGTTAGGCAGTGCTAGACCCCCTAGCACGTAAGGTGCCTGGAGGGTTCGTCTCGCTATTCTAGGACATGACTTACTCCACAAAAAGGGAGTAAACACCCCTATATTAACAAAATATTTCTTAAATAGAATTATAGGGGCTGCTCTATAAAGGTATAGTAATTTAGGCAGGAGAATCATTTTTATAACATTTATCCGCCCTATCAAATTGTCATGGTCTTACCTTCTTGCTGTTCTCCTTCGTTTGACATGTGCTGGCGGCCATCTTGGTTTCTGGGTTTCTTGTAGCCTTCCACCCTGCGGCTCCTCCTTCCCACTGGGAGGAGCTGGATGCCTAGCTCATATATATAGGAGGTCTGTGGCTTCAGTTCCTTGCTTGGTCCTCCTGTGTTCACATGCTTCTAAGACTGCTGCTGCTTCTGGTTCCTGATCCTGGCTTCGTCTGACTACCCTGCTGGTTCCTGATCCTGGCTTCGTCTGACTACCCTGCTGGTTCCTGATCCTGGCTTCGTCTGACTACCCTTCTGGTTCCTGATCTCTGGCCTCTCAAGACTCTGCTTCGGTTTCACCATTCGTTTGGACTTTTGCCTTACAGCTTTATTTTCAATAAAGCCTTCTTATTTTCACTTATCTCTTGTTGTACGTCTGGTTCATGGTTCCGTGACATTAGGACCAAGCCATGAGTTCTGACGGTACAGGGCCATCCTCGCTACCCATGCTGGTTGCCAGACTTGATCAGCAGGATCACCTGTTGGGTCGGTTCGCTGTGGCGTTGCAAACCCTGCTTGAACGCACGGCTCATTTCGCTCCCGTTGCCGATGGGTCGGTTGTCGCTCCTACTGCCGCTCCGGTTGTTGCGCCAGAGTCTACCCCGACACCTGTTGTTGCGCCTGCGGTGTTTCGGGGTATGACCGGTTCTGCCCCTCTTCCACTGCGCTTTGGGGGAGAGCCAACTCAGTGCCGAGGTTTCCTTAACCAGGTGGGCATTTATTTTGAGTTGCTGCCACATGCCTTTCCTACTGAGAGATAAAAGGTGGGCTTCTTGATCTCGCTGCTCTCGGACAAGGCCTTGGCCTGGGCCAGCCCTTTATGGGAGAACAACAATCCGGTGGTTGCCGAGTTTTCCGGTTTTGTTGCTTCTCTTCGGAAGGTATTCGATGTGCCGGCTCGTGCTGCCTCTGCTGCGAAGCTCCTTATGTCCATCAGACAGGGTTCACGATCCGTAGCTGAATACGCCATTGAGTTTCGTACCCTGGCAGCAGAGGTGGGCTGGAATAATGAGGCTCTGGTCGCTGCTTTCTCTCATGGTCTCTCGGATTCCTTGAAGGATGAGGTTGCAGCTAAGGACCTACCAGTGGAGCTCGAGTCTCTTATTTCTTTCCTGATTTTGATTGACACCAGACTCAGGGAGAGACCTTCCTTTAAGGAGAGCCTGCGGAGGTCTTCTAACAGATTGGCGCCTACGTTTGCTGTCCCACCCGTGCCTCCCTCTCCTCCCACGCCTCCTGGGGATGACTTGTCTGGGGGTGAACCCATGCAGCTGGGGTTTGCTCGCCTGTCCGAGGGGGAGAGGGTACTCCGGAGACGCGAGGGTCGATGCATGTACTGTGGTCTCGGTGGGCATTTTCGGTTGGCATGTCCGAACCATCCGGGAAACGCTCGTACCTGAGATCCTGTCGGGGGCAGATCTTGGGTGGAGTCTCCTCGTCCCCGGTTTCCCGTGTTGACAAACCACTGATTACTGTTGTCCTCTCCTGGGTCGGGGGCTCGGTGACGACCCAGGCGTTGGTGGACTCTGGTGCTGGTGGTTTGTTCATTGATAGTGTGTTCGCTGCCGCCAATTCCATTCCTCTGCAGGCTCGAGGTTCCCCACTGGCTCTTGAGGCGATAGACGGCAGACCCCTTCTGTCGTCACACGTGACTCATGAGACCCTTCCAGTGGGGATAGCCATTGGTGCCGTTCACAGAGAGTCGGTCTGACTCCAGGTTATTTCGTCTCCACACTACTCGGTGGTCTTGGGGTACCCCTGGCTCCAGAAGCATAATCCGACTTTCGATTGGAGATCGGCCGAGATCCTCTCGTGGTCACCGCAGTGTGGGGCTAGTTGCATCCATGGGTCTGTCAAGTTGCTGTGTACTTCCTCGGACTCTCTGTTGCCTCCTGAATACGAGGAGTACCGGGATGTATTCGATAAGGTGCGCGCGGTTGCCCTACCTCCGCACCGCCCATACGATTGTGCCATAGAGTTACAACCTGGTGCCGTTCCTCCTCGTGGCAAAGTCTATCCACTGTCGGTAGCGGAGAATGAGGCCATGGAGGAGTACGTGAGGGAGGCGCTTTCACGCGGACACATTCGCAAATCCTCGTCCCCGGCAGGGGCTGGATTTTTCTTTGTGAAAAAGAAGGGCGGTGAGTTGAGGCCTTGCATCGATTACAGGGGTCTCAATCGCATCACGATCAAGAACGCTTACCCGATACCCTTGATTTCCGAGCTGTTCGATCGCCTTAAAGGGGCCACGGTCTTTACCAAACTCGACCTGAGGGCGGCATATAACCTGGTAAGGATCAAGGCGAGCGATGAGTGGAAGACCGCGTTTAACACCAGGACCGGTCATTATGAATCCTTGGTTATGCCCTTTGGGTTGTGCAATGCGCCCGCAGTCTTTCAGGAATTCATCAACGATGTTTTCCGTGACCTGTTGCAGCAGTGTGTGGTGGTCTATTTGGATGACATCTTGGTATATTCTGAATCCATGGAGGCCCACATTCTGGATGTCAGACGAGTGTTGCAACGGTTACGAGAGAACAAGCTGTTCGGTAAGCTTGAGAAATGCGAATTTCACCGATCCCAGGTAACCTTCTTAGGTTACATCATTTCCGCTGAGGGGTTCTCCATGGATCCTGAGAAGGTTTCGGCTGTCTTACAGTGGCCCCAGCCCAGTGGTCTTCGTTCCCTGCAGCGCTTTTTGGGCTTCGCCAATTATTATCGGAAGTTCATCAGGGACTTTTCCATGCTGGCCAAGCCTCTCACGGATCTGACCAGGAAGGGCAGTAATTCCCAGGTCTGGCCGCTCGAGGCCATCCGAGCTTTTGAGGCCCTAAAGTCCGCTTTTGTGTCGGCTCCGATTCTGTCGCATCCCAACCCTGGGTTGCCCTTTGTCCTCGAGGTGGACGCGTCTGAGACGGGAGTAGGCGCCCTTCTGTCTCAGCGTAGAACACCAGAGGGTCCTCTGCTTCCTTGTGGGTTTTACTCCCGGAAACTGTCTTCCGCGGAGTGCAACTATCAGATTGGTGACAGGGAGTTATTGGCCATCGTGCAGGCCCTTAAAGAATGGAGGCACTTGCTCGAGGGTTCGGTGGTTCCGGTTCTCATCCTGACGGACCATAAGAATCTGACCTACCTTTCTGAGGCCAAGAGATTGACACCACGTCAGGCCAGATGGGCTCTGTTCTTGTCACGTTTTAATTACGTGGTCTCCTACCTACCCGGTTCCAAGAACATCAGGGCGGATGCCCTATCACGGCAGTACTCCGAGCTGTCCAGGGAGGAGTCGATTCCGACTTCGGTCATACCTCCGAATCAGATCCTGGCCGCCATTCGCACCAGCCTGACCTCTCCCCTGGGTGAGCAGATTTTGGCGGCTCAATCTGGTGCTCCCTCTGGGAGACCCAACGGCAGATGTTTTGTGCCTGAGGAGTTGCGCACTCGGTTGTTGCGAACCTACCATAACTCCAAGACCGCGGGGCATCCTGGAAAGAATCAGCTGTCCTGGGCTGTTTCACGTCTGTTCTGGTGGCCTTCCCTACGTTCCGACATCGCCGCATATGTAGCGGCATGCTCCGTTTGTGCCCAGAGTAAGTCCCCTCGGCACCTTCCGTTGGGCCTTCTGCAACCCATAGCCACCGGGGAGCGCCCATGGTCACACCTGGGGATGGATTTCATTGTGGACCTCCCTGCATCCCGAGGCCATACGGTCATTCTCATGATTGTGGATCGGTTTTCCAAAATGTGCCACTGTGTTCCTCTCAAGAAGTTACCCTCTGCACAAGAGTTGGCCACGATTTTTGCCAGGGAGGTCTTCCGGTTGCACGGTTTGCCCAAGGAGATTGTGTCGGATCGGGGGAGTCAGTTTGTGTCCAGGTTCTGGCGCGCCTTTTGCTCCCAGTTGGGGATTCATCTCTCCTTCTCCTCGGCCTACCACCCTCAGTCCAATGGGGCCGCAGAACGATCCAATCAGGCCTTGGAGCAATTCCTTCGTTGCTATGTCTCCGATCACCAAGACAATTGGGTTGACCTTCTGCCTTGGGCTGAGTTTGCCAGGAACACGGCGGTGAACTCTTCCTCTGGGACGTCTCCCTTCATGGCCAATTATGGGTTCCAACCTGCCGTGTTACCGGAGGTATTCTCTCCCCAGGATATTCCGGCTGTGGAGGATCACCTTTCCGTCCTACGTGCTTCTTGGGTACAGATCCAGAAGTCCCTTGTGGCCTCTGCGCAGCGCCAGAGACTCCAGGCTGATCGCAGACGAGCGCCTGCTCCTTCCTACCAGGTCGGAGACCGTGTATGGTTGTCCACCCGCAACCTCAACCTTCGAGTGCCCACTCCCAAGCTGGCGCCTCGCTTTGTTGGTCCCTTCCGAGTGCTTCGCAGGGTAAACCTGGTAGCCTATGCCCTTGCGCTTCCTCCTGGCATGCGGATCTCTAACGTGTTTCATGTCTCCCTGTTGAAGCCACTGGCTGTGGAGGATCACCTTTCCGTCCTACGTGCTTCTTGGGTACAGATCCAGAAGTCCCTTGTGGCCTCTGCGCAGCGCCAGAGACTCCAGGCTGATCGCAGATGAGCGCCTGCTCCTTCCTACCAGGTCGGAGACCGTGTATGGTTGTCCACCCGCAACCTCAACCTTCGAGTGCCCACTCCCAAGCTGGCGCCTCGCTTTGTTGGTCCCTTCCGAGTGCTTCGCAGGGTAAACCCGGTAGCCTATGCCCTTGCGCTTCCTCCTGGCATGCGGATCTCTAACGTGTTTCATGTCTCTCTGTTGAAGCCACTGGTGTGTAATCGTTTCACTTCCTCGGTTCCTCGGCCTCGTCCGGTCCGAGTGGGCAATCATGAGGAGTATGAGGTGAGCAATATCCTGGACTCACGCCTGGTCCGCGGTCGGGTGCAGTTTTTGGTCCATTGGCGTGGTTATGGTCCAGAGGAGCGTTCCTGGGTTCCCTCCGCAGATGTCCATGCTCCTGCCTTGCTCCGAGCCTTCCACGCACGCTTCCCTCAGAAACCGTTTTTTGCTCCGCGGAGGAGGGGCCCTTGAGGAGGAGGTACTGTCATGGTCTTACCTTCTTGCTGTTCTCCTTCGTTTGACATGTGCTGGCGGCCATCTTGGTTTCTGGGTTTCTTGTAGCCTTCCACCCTGCGGGTCCTCCTTCCCACTGGGAGGAGCTGGATGCCTAGCTCATATATATAGGAGGTCTGTGGCTTCAGTTCCTTGCTTGGTCCTCCTGTGTTCACATGCTTCTAAGACTGCTGCTGCTTCTGGTTCCTGATCCTGGCTTCGTCTGACTACCCTGCTGGTTCCTGATCCTGGCTTCGTCTGACTACCCTGCTGGTTCCTGATCCTGGCTTCGTCTGACTACCCTTCTGGTTCCTGATCTCTGGCCTCTCAAGACTCTGCTTCGGTTTCACCATTCGTTTGGACTTTTGCCTTACAGCTTTATTTTCAATAAAGCCTTCTTATTTTCACTTATCTCTTGTTGTACGTCTGGTTCATGGTTCTGTGACACAAATTTAATGGTAAGTTCTCCCATGCTTCTATTTTCCTAGTGATATATTGCATGGTTGGGATGACATTAAATTGGTAGAATTTTGCGTGTCTGTGAATGTTAATCCCCAAGTATTTAAACTGTTCTATCTGAAGTTTGGATTGGTGTGAGACGTGAACTGGGTCGAATTCATCTTTTAAACAAAGACTCGACTTGGCCCAAATTACTCAGAGGCCCGAGAATCTGCCAAATCTGCCTACGGTGTCTAAAAAGCGCATCTAGGGAATTCCCTGGGTTCGCCAGGTATACCAACTGTCGTCTGCATATAAAGAGAACTTTTCCGTGATGCCAGCCACCTCCCAGTGTCACGGGGCGCCAAAGGCGCACTCGGTCTCCCATCAGCCTCAGACCTGCTGCTTAGCTTCGGGAGCGAGGATCTGTGTTTGGCCTCGTTCCCAGGGCGGCTTTGCTAGCTGGGAAGCTCCCTACTCCTAGGTCTGCCTTGAGCGCCGAGCTGATCACTCGGTGCTCGACTTCTCTGTCTGTCGGTCATGTGACGCTGGCCACGTCACATGACCCTCAGACCCCACTATAAATACAGGCAGCCTGCTGGCCACAGGTTGCCTGTTAATTCTAGGTTCCTGGCTATTTGTTGGACTACTGAATACTACCTGATCCTGTTCCCTGACGATCCTTTGCCTGCTCCTCCTGTACTGCGCATCTCTCCTGGTATCCTGACCCCGGCTTCCACCTGACGATTCTTTTCGGTACTCCTGTTGTACTTCATTTCTCTCCTGGTATTTGACCTCGGCTATTCCTGACTATTCTCTGCTCATTCCTTAGTACTGCGTAGCTCTCTAGGTATTGACCTGGTCCGTTCACGTTCCGTTATTTGTCTTGTCTGTCTTCACAGCATGTATCCTAAGTTAGGGACTGCCGTCTAGTTGTCCCCTGTCATTAGGACTTGCGAGGCAAGTAGGCAGGGCCAGGGGTGAGGGTGGAGCGCAGTGGTCACTATCCTCCCCCTGTGTGTAGTGTACGTGACCCAGCCTTCTATATTAGAGTTGGAGGAAACAAGTACGGATAAAGGCTCCATTATCAATGCAAACAACAAGGGGGAAAGAGGGCAGCCCTGTCTGGTGCCCCTGCCCAGAGGGAAGGAGTCTGAAACATACCCATTGACTTTAACCCTCACTGTGGGGGATCTATAAAGCATTTGCAACCAGAGCAAAACATTCCTAGGGAAATCCATCTGCTTAAGTGTCGTCCACATAAAATCCCACTCCACCAAATCAAAAGCTTTCTCGTTATCCAATGAGGCAAGGGCTCTCATACCTCGATTGTCATAACTAACCTGAAAATTAGTGTATAACCGTCCTAAGTTTATATCTGTGGTTTTCCCCGGTATGAAGCCCACCTGGTCCATCCCCACTAAAGAGAGAATTACCTCTCTTAGACGCAACTCTAGTATTTTTGCAAGAATCTTAACATCAAGATTCAGGAGCAAAATAGGTCAGTAAGAGCTGCATTGGTCTGGAGGTTTCCCTGGTTTGTGAATCACCACAATTGTTGCCTCAGAGAAAGAAGGAGGTAAAGATCCCTGCTCAAACGCATACCCAAAAAGCTTCCCAAGTCTAGTACTGTGTTGTTTAGAGAAAAGCTTGTACCATTCAGCCGGGAAACCATCTGGACCCGGGGTCTTCCTTGTTGCCAAGGAACCAATAGCAAATTCTATCTCAGCTTCTGTTATGAGCGCCGCCAGAGCCTCTCTGTCATCGCGTGTAAGAGTGGGAAGATGAATCCCCATTAAAAAACGGGCTATATCTCTTTGGGTATATGTAGTTTTGAATGCATATAAGTGAGAATAGTTAGAGGCAAATTGGCAGCACACATCTCTAAACTCTATCAATAGTATCCCCTGATCATTCAAAACCCCTGCAACTACTGTTTGAGGGGCCTCCAAGCGAGCCAAGTAAGCCAAAGCCCTACCATTCCTTATCTCCATCTGAAAAAATGTTTTGCCTCTGGGCTAGGAGTTTCTTTTGAGTATATTCAGTTAAATGCAAGTTAGCACTGTCTCCAAAGAGTCATTGGTACACTGCCCCTGCATGTTTTTCTTTTGGTTTAGCTTGGGATTAGCTAGGACTGTTGGTGGCCTGCACGATGATGCGCACGTCCATATATTGTAGACCCTGCACCTCCAGCCACCTCTCCTGCCTCTCACTGCTCGGGTCTATTGAACATTCACGCTCCCTGTCGTTCGTTCGTTTTATGCATTGTTCCTTCCTATGTGTTGCTATTGCATGGATTAATGCCCCCCTCATAACTGACTTAAAAGCATCCTATTGTGTCAGGGGGTTCGAAGATCTCTCATTCTCATCCCAGTAGTGTTCCATAGCTTCATAACTGCTACTCTCCACTGGCAAAACAGCAAGCCACATTGGATTCCAACGCCACCTCCTGTCAGAGGGGGCCAGTGGCTTGGACAGAATGATAAGGAGGGGGGCATGATCCGAAATTCCCCTAGGTAGATATTCACTAGTTCTAACATATGGCAATAGGTCTCTGCATATAAAGGCTAGATCTATACAGGACAGAGAACCCATAGATGCTGAGTAACTTGAAAATTGTGTATCCGTAGGATGTAAATAATGCCATGCCTCTACTAAATCATGGGCATCGGCCCAGTTTAAAAGCGACTTGTTATGCAAGGCCTGAGGAACTAGTCTGTCCTTCAGCGGGTCTAAAGTGGCTTTGCAATCACCCATTATAATAAAAGGAATTCTGGGAACATCGTAACTTTGCACATAATGGTATCTAGAATTTCTCTGCTGAACGGGGGTGGTATATATAGACCTATAACCAGATATTTCATTCCTATAATACTGACATGCAAGATCACATAGCTTCCAGAGATATCTAATTGAATTGAGATTATCTGAAAAGGAAGGTTCTTAGCCACTAGAATAGAGACCCCTCTAGCATTATTGGAATATACCGCATGGTATGTAAACCCCACCCAGGGACGCTTAAGAGTCAACACTTTCTGACCCCTAAGGTGTGTTTTTTTTTTTGCAATATAACTATATCTGGGGGATAGTTTTTTAAGTAATTGAAGATCAGAGATCATTTGACCTTGTCATTAAGACCCCTAACATTCCAAGAAATTAGCCATATATCCACTAAGAAAACATGCCAAGTCTCTAGGTCCCATGAAGGAGTAAACATTCACACCCACACACACAGACGTAGACAGCCAAAGAACAAGAACCCATCCCTTCCCTCTCCATCCACCACGCCCAATCCGTCCCAACATGGTTGAGCCTTAAACTCTTAACCAAAACCACTCGGGTAGAGGAGTACTATCCTAGCCAGTTAGGCGCACATTCACACCATATAGGCACAATGGTTTGACAAGCTAACCGATAAACAAATTAAATAAACAATTTCTCAACAACCAGTGCATAACTATCAAAGCATTGCCACCCAGCAACGACCTGTAGAAATAAGCTCTGTTAATACACAGGAACAGAAGTTAAGCTCTGTAATATAAAAGACATTAGTGCAAAAAAGTATTTCATAGTTACTCCACAATTCGTGGCCCGTCAGCGATGAGGTCTCCTGTTCAGGAGCTGCTTCCGGGGTTTCAAAAAAGCGGGCAGTGTCGCCATCTTGGACCCGTAGTAGAGAGGGATAAATCATTGCGCATTTGAAATTTCTCTCCTGTAGTCATGCTCGGACTTCATTTAACTGCTTCCTTTTCTTTTGGACCTCCGTTGTGAAGTCCGGATAGAATGACAGCCGTGCATTTTTATATGTGATGTTCCCCTTCTGTCGGGCCGCTAATAGTATGGCGTCTCTGTAATCCAAGATCTTCATAATGAAAGGTCTGGGAGGGGCTCCCGCAGGTAAGGCTTTAGTAGGGACCCTATGTGCTCTCTCAATAACAAAGCAGCTTGTAGATAGGGTAATAGGTTGTGTAATACATCTCTGATCATCTGCTCTGCAAATATTTCCAGGGTAGATCCTTCAGTGCGCTCTGGCAGGCACAAAATACGAACATTATTGCGCCTGTTGCAGTTCTCAGCATCCTCAGCTCTGGCTTGTAGAATCTTAACTTGCTGTTGCAGTTGTGTAGAATAATTTCCAACCGTTTGGGTTGTGTCTTCTACATTGCTTAGTCTGCGTTCCACTTCAATTGTCCTTTCACGTATTTTGTCAAAATCCTGGCGCAGACAGCTAAGGTCAGACTGAATATGATCAACTTTTGTTATGAGAGCTGATTGACATGCAGCTATTGCCTTCATGATTTGAAGGTTTCTGCTGAGGTTTCTGGGGTGAAAGGTTTTTCCCCACCTTGCTCCGTTTGGCTCATGGCATCCATGTATGATTTAACAGCAGGTGGAGCAACAAAGGTAGTGGTTTTGTGGCCCATATACAATGTGTACAGCTGCTTATTCAATAGGAGGTAAGTAGAGGAATCCCTTGTATCACAGCAGGAGTTTGGCATAGAACAGTCTCCTGGTTAATATCAGCAATGGACAGACACTGCGGTATGGCTGGAATGTAACAGAATATAAAAGGGCACTTGATTTTCCAGGGGATATCTCTGTGACCCCAACAGTAGTATCCTCAGAGATGTGGGATCTGACTAGTGTTGAGCGCAAATATTCGAATCGCAAATTTTAATTGCGAATATCGCCACTTCGAGAATTCGCGAATATTTAGAATATAGTGAATATATTAGTATCCACTAATGGTGTTGAATATACTAATCACAAATTTATTGCGAATTTATCACAAATTTATCGCAAATATATTACTTTGCCGATTTTCACAATCAAGTAAACAATGATTTGAGATCACAAATTCTCGAATTTGCTAATTTATGGCGAATATTCAGCCAAAATTTCCTAAAATATCGCAAATTCCAATATTGCCTATGCTGCTCATGACTAGATATGACCCAGGAGAAGGGTCCCACGCATATTAGTGGGTCAGAGGAGGTATCTCAAGCCCCCACACAAATAGGATAGCTCCAGAGATGTCTCTTATGAGGCTGCTTTCCTTTGTAAGAAGTTACACTGCTGGCGCGTGGCTGCCTGATTTCAAGACGGCGCCTGCCACGTGTCTCCATTACCGCTCTTGCTGCCAGGATCTCCATTTTGCAAGTAAATGTCTCTGTGGCCGACAGATCCTCTGGGAGGCACCGCTGACTAGATAGGACTGTATGATATGAATCCCGGTGTCTGCGCTTTCTCCCCCGCAGTAGCACTGCTCCTCTCCCGTCTGCTCTTCCTCTGCCTGCAGGTCTCGCTGATGATACTTGGCGGACCCGATCCCCGACACTATGTCTTACGCCTTCGGTGTCCAGGGACTTGGGGACTCATGAATTTTTCACACAGGAGTGTGGTTAGCTGGGTGTAGAAGGATGATGGCCAGGATTTTGCCAGAGCACTGTGCCTCTGCTTCTTCACTCCATGCGAGCCAAGCCACGCCCCCTGTGGCATGTATTAGTGGATAAAGAAAGAATAGATTTGCCGTTCAGCGGTGCAGTTATCTGTTCTAAAGCCTTTTGTGGTGTGTATTAGTGGAAAAAGAAAAAATATATTGGCCGTTCAGCGGTGCAGTTATCTGTTCTAAAGCCATTTTTGGCGTGTATTAGTGGCCCAAAAAAGTATTTGCCGTTGTGTGGTGAAGTGAGAAAATTACAGCCCTTTTTGGTTTGAGTTTTTTGGGGTGTTTTCATTTCCTTTTTATTTATTTATTTATTTATTTATTTGATTTAACAGTATGTCAGACAGAGAAGTGCCAGGCCATGCATAGAGGAGTGGCTGAAGTCTAAATGTTTCTGGCGCAGGCACAGGTCGCAGCAGAGAAGGGGCCGTGGCAGCAGGGGTCGCAGCGAGAGGCCTATGCTCCTGCTGTCATCTAGCGGTCCTGTCTTGACCAGCAACCCATCGGTCATCTCTATTTTGGATCCACAGTTTTTTTGGGCATTAGCAATACTGATAGATTACTGACCAAATGCTGATCGAGTGAAGGCGGATGCTCCACAGACAGGATCCGTTTTTTGTGGGTTGTTGTTCTGACGGATAAGAGGAAGGGCAAAATAATCAGTGACGTCAACACAAACTTACTGCTGACACCCTCTCCACTCTGTCAGGGGGGCTCTACTTGTATAAGCGTTTAATAGAAGAGGTTCTGTAGACATCTATGTGGAATCAGCTGACGATGGTGTAAAAGGAGTGCGCTTCTTCTTTCCGCTAGCAATCGACCTGTAAGGGCTCCTTCACTCGATCGTGGTTTGGTTCCACATCCGAGCCACATTCTTTGCGGCTCGGGTGTGGACCCATTCACTTCAATAGGGCCGCAAAAGATGCGGACAGCACTCCATGTGCTTGTAGAAAAGAAGATGGCTTCGGCAGCATTCCGCAATATCAAAAATGGACTTAATGGATCCATACCCTTAGGTCCCTTCAACCCTTTGGTTTGAATCTAGAGTTCAATGTCTCATCCATCGATTGATGTGTGTCATTGTTTTGTCCTCTTAGTATAGGGACATTATGATTTTAACCTATATGTAGCGCATCCACCGGGGGATTGGTCCCCAAATTTATATGTCAAAGTGCTATGATGATGATCTATATGTGAAGTATACATGGGATACACTGTTTGTATTGCTATCTGTACTTGCTATGATATGTTTTTGCCCTATACCTGTTATGATCATGAATATGTACAGTCCGGCTTGATGTCCCTCTGTAATCGGGCTATTATCTGTGTTGTCTATATGTTGCACAAACCAGTTCATTTTGGATACGGATAGCACATATTTACTCCACAGTAAGCAGCGTGGATCGTGGCGTCTTCGTTGTCATGGCGCCGGTACCTGCGCGATGTTGTTACTGGCTGCGTACCTCATGTGACCCACGCCATCGACGCACGGATGTGCGCTCTTGGGTGAGTGTTACGAGGTTGACGCGCAGTCTGTGACGTCAGTGAGGCCCTCTGGCAGCTCATTGGCTAGAGACACGTGCGCCTCCGGGCGCCATGGCGACGTATGATACTTCCGGGTTTTAGATGGGTTGAGACGCGACTGCGCATTACAGATAAGGGAACGCCGAGGAGAACTACACGAGTTCGTTGGACATGTCGTTAGCTGTGAGTTAAAGTATGAACATGTGTATCCTATTGTGTAGTGATCTGCACTAATGATGTAACGGGGTGTGTATTTTATATGAGGGGGGTATATATATGCCTATCAGATTTTGTGTCATTAGGCTTGACAAAGACTGTTACACAGTCGAAACGTTCGTTGCCATCTGTGTCTGGAGGTACGATTAAAGTATTTTTGATATTGCGGAATGCTGCCGAAGCCATCTTCTTTTCTACACGTATACGATTTGGCCTGATGGATCAAGGGCCTACGGTTAGGCTGCTGCATTGACATAGACGCATTATCCTGAGACCGCACAGTGCTGCTTCTACACTACTATTTGTCTCTACATTTGATCCGAGAGGCGTGCACTGGGGAGTTGGACGCAGTGGTGATACACATCATGGAGGGTCCCCCAGGTCCAAGTAAGAATATGGATACCTCGCCAAGACACATGTATGTATATACTGATGAGGACATACAGCGACTTATCAATGTAGATGGATGTGATGTGACATTTTTAAGCTCCCCCTCTGTTGATATCCTGAAACGTAAAGTAGAGCAGGACCTCAAGAGATTGAATACTATGGAATTACATTTGATTACCTTAAGGGAATATTACAAGCAACAGAGGATACCTAGGGGACTTAGATCTAATCTTCGCCCCAATTTATTCCCGACGAATGGTGATTTTTGTAAAGCCTTTGAAGCTATCAACAATCAATATTCTTTTGAATTAATGTTATTAAACATAGACTTTTTGCAGAAAGAGGTTGACAACCTGAGGAAAACCACAGCCGAGTTGGAAGTCCAGATCCAGGACCTCATGAGTGCTGAGGATTTTACAGTATACAAAGACAAGACCACACAACATATTGCACGACATAAGTTGGAAGTGGAACACGTCAAGAGAGATAAGTGGCATAGAGACTTAGATGATTACCAGTCTGGCAAAATATACAACTGGCAGTCATCTCAGCCACAAAGGTTTAATAGGCGTAGACGGGGTAAACGCTTTGATCAAGGCAGATTTGGCTTCAGCACTGTGGAATCTGATTCCGCTGACGAATCAGGTGCGTCTAATTTTTTAGGCCCAAGCAGAAAAAGAGGGGAGGGCGATATAGAAGGGGTGGTAGGAAACACCACCGATCCAACAAGAACCCTTCCCCCAATATCGATAGAGGCCCCCACCCATTTCCAGGGGAGAGTAACGAGACGCGGACAGCGGAAATGATGAACCTGGTCGTGAACATCTCTTCCTTCCAGCTTGACAAAGCACAAATTAGTGTGCTAAGCCGTGGCCTAACATTCTGCCCTACAACATCAAGGGACTGGTTCGAGTTTGAGCTCGACTTACAAAAGTTCTTTAGACGCTTGAGACTGAAGGCTTTTTTTTCAGTTAGAAATATTGATGTACCTATTAGTCAACTTGATGTTTCCACTGATACCTTAATGTGCAAAAACTTCGATTTACGCAATAAAAGTCACTTTACTCCACCGCAAAACAACCATGTGATTGAAACCTACATCAGCTTTGTCAGGAAACGGATCGAGCAATTGAGGGTGGAGGGAACCCACCAGTTCAAACACAACCTATCTCAAGATGAGAGGCGGGCTGTTCTTGAACTGGAACACAACAAGCAATTGACGATCAAGCCAGCTGACAAGGGGGGCGCCGTGGTCGTGATGGACACCTGTAAATATATTGATGAGATCAAAAGACAGGTAGGAGATATTAATGTCTATGAGATGTTGGGCAAGGATCCGAGGTGGGACATAGCAGATATCATAGGGGTGTTATTGGATGAGGCTCTTAGTCAAGGAGTCATTGACGATGAACTAAACAGCTTTTTGCGGGTGAGCCATCCGATCACCCCTGTGATATATGTATTACCAAAGATCCACAAGAGTCTTGTGGATCCCCCTGGCCGACCTATAGTGTCGGGCAGGGGTTCCATCTTTAATCCTGTATCCATCTTTTTGGACAAAGTGTTGCGGATCCACGCGACCACGGCTCCCTCCTATATCAGTGATACTGGCCATTTCTTGACAAAGCTGAATTCACTTGATTTGCCGGCGGAGTTTTTGCTTGTGAGTTTTGATGTTGTATCCCTGTATACATCCATTGATCACTCTTATGGTCTAAATGTCGTCGATGTGGCCCTGGCCGGCACAGGGCTCTCTCCTGGGGCGCGCCGGCTGATCCTCGCCCTCCTGGAGGTGGTCCTGAGGAGGAATTATTTTCTCTTCGGGGACACCTTCTACCAGCAAAAGCGGGGTGTGGCGATGGGGTCCAATGTGGCCCCCACCTACGCAAACATCTTCATGGCGGAGGTGGAGGATCGGCTGGTGTATCACTCCACATTTTTTGAGAGAGTCCTGTGCTGGTGGCGCTACATCGACGACATTTTCTTGATTTGGACGGGGACTGTGCCTGAGTTGGATGAGTTCCATGCGCACCTGAACTCTGGGGTCCGGGACCTGCAGTTCACCGTGATGCATTCTGCCCGTGAGCTGCAGTTCCTTGACGTCCGAGTTCAGGTGCTCAATGGAAGGATCTGTACTGATCTCTTCCAAAAACCTACAGACAAGAACACCTTGTTAATGTATGACAGTAGTCACCCTCAGAATATGGTAAGCTCCCTTCCGTGGAGTCAATTACTTAGAGTACGTCGCATCGTATCAGATGACACCCTCTTTGAATTCAGAGTTGATGAGATGTGCGATAAGTTTAGTAAGAGAGGTTATCCCACCAAATTGATTAACCGTACCAAGCATAGGATTACATCTATGGAACGTTGTTCCACTTTGGTAAAGAAACCACAGAAACATGAGACCCCCCGAATTCCATTTGTATCCATCTTTGGGAGTGATAGCGGCAATATAGCCACCATCCTACGTCAGGAATGGCAGATCCTGCAGAAAGGATTGCCTACAGTCACTGAATTTTCAGTTCCCCCAATGATGGCATACAAACGGAGCCCCAACCTACGGGATAGATTGGTGAAAGCGGATATAGGGGGTAAGGACATCGAAAGACAGAAAAGACTAGCACCAATGAGGAATGGTAATTTCCCTTGCCTTTCCTGTTGCAACTGTGGTGGCATCATGAAAGGCGACGGTTTTACACATCCCTATAGTGGTAAACGGTTCAAAATCAAGGGTCACTATACATGTAAGTCCACAGATGTGGTTTACATGATACAGTGCCCATGTAGCTTGATCTATGTGGGGGAGACTACGATGGAATTGAGGGAAAGAATTAATAAACATAAAAGTACAATAAGAACAGGTGCACTCGACAAACCAGTTGCCAAACACTTCATTGATTGCAAACATTCTATCAATCAATTGAGATTTCGGGCTATTGATAGCGTGGGATATTTGAGAAGGGGTGGGGACAGGAAGGGAATCCTGAGGAAAAAGGAACTTAAATGGATCCATACCCTTAGGTCCCTTCAACCCTTTGGTTTGAATCTAGAGTTCAATGTCTCATCCATCGATTGATGTGTGTCATTGTTTTGTCCTCTTAGTATAGGGACATTATGATTTTAACCTATATGTAGCGCATCCACCGGGGGATTGGTCCCCAAATTTATATGTCAAAGTGCTATGATGATGATCTATATGTGAAGTATACATGGGATACACTGTTTGTATTGCTATCTGTACTTGCTATGATATGTTTTTGCCCTATACCTGTTATGATCATGAATATGTACAGTCCGGCTTGATGTCCCTCTGTAATCGGGCTATTATCTGTGTTGTCTATATGTTGCACAAACCAGTTCATTTTGGATACGGATAGCACATATTTACTCCACAGTAAGCAGCGTGGATCGTGGCGTCTTCGTTGTCATGGCGCCGGTACCTGCGCGATGTTGTTACTGGCTGCGTACCTCATGTGACCCACGCCATCGACGCACGGATGTGCGCTCTTGGGTGAGTGTTACGAGGTTGACGCGCAGTCTGTGACGTCAGTGAGGCCCTCTGGCAGCTCATTGGCTAGAGACACGTGCGCCTCCGGGCGCCATGGCGACGTATGATACTTCCGGGTTTTAGATGGGTTGAGACGCGACTGCGCATTACAGATAAGGGAACGCCGAGGAGAACTACACGAGTTCGTTGGACATGTCGTTAGCTGTGAGTTAAAGTATGAACATGTGTATCCTATTGTGTAGTGATCTGCACTAATGATGTAACGGGGTGTGTATTTTATATGAGGGGGGTATATATATGCCTATCAGATTTTGTGTCATTAGGCTTGACAAAGACTGTTACACAGTCGAAACGTTCGTTGCCATCTGTGTCTGGAGGTACGATTAAAGTATTTTTGATATTGCGGAATGCTGCCGAAGCCATCTTCTTTTCTACACGTATACGATTTGGCCTGATGGATCAAGGGCCTACGGTTAGGCTGCTGCATTGACATAGACGCATTATCCTGAGACCGCACAGTGCTGCTTCTACACTACTATTTGTCTCAGCACTCCATGTGCTGTCCGCATCAGTTGCTCCGTTCCGTGGCCCCGCAAAAATTATGAGTCTAGTCCTATTCTTGTCTGTTTAGCGGACAAGAATAGGCATTTCTATAAAGGGCCGTCCGTTCCGTTCCGCAAATTGCGGAAGGCACACAGGCGGCATCCGTGTTTTGCGCATCCCCAATTTGCGGACAGCAAAATACAGTACGTTCGTGTGAAGAAGCCTTAAGGCTGAGTTCATACTTGAGTTATTTGGTCAGTTTTGGCCCCGTGACAGCCCAAATAAGTGAAGTGTGCAGTGATTCTAAGAGCGACGCCTGTCATCTACATGTCATACTGACTCACAGTATTATTTCACTACCACAGCAGACTCCCTATGCGTGTTACTGCAAGGCACAATGTTCTACACCCCTATAAAGGCTCTCTGCAGCCAAGAAATAGCCGTTTTTAACGCAATTCACCGCAAATATATTCGGATTGAACCGATTTTTTTCCCAAAAACTAGGCAAGCTGGCAAATCGAATTTTTGAAAAATGTTCTCATCTCTACTTCTTAGGCTACATGCACACGACCATGGTGTGTTTTGTGGTCCGCAAATCGCGGATCCGCAAAACACGGATGGCATCCGTGCGCGTTCCGCAATTTGCGGAGCGGCACGGACAGCCTTTAATATAACTGCCTATTCTTATCCGCAAAGCGCGGACAAGAATAGGACAGGTTATATTTTTTTTTGCGGGGCCACGGAACGAAGCAACGGATGCGGACAGCACACGAAGTGCTGTCCGCATCTTTTGCGGCCCCATTAAAGTGAATGGGTCCGCATCTGAGCCGCCAAAACTGCGGCTCGGATGTGGACCTAAGCAACGGCCGTGTGCATGAGGCCTTACAGTAATATATCTTCAGTATTACCATAGGAGAATTTATAAATAGCTAGTTTCCTTTAGTAACATTATTATTATTATCTGAGCAGACTTATAATTTCTTTATTTTTAGCCTCTTCCACAACAAAGTCTGTGTAATTTGTACTCCAGGATTTTATTAGTGCCAGGGGTATGATGTAGTTAATTGGCTACTTCTGGTTCTATGGGCAGCTTTGTGACTTCTGGCTGTTTATAGCCCACCTGTAGAGATCCAGTGCCGATTATTTATGAACCTGTCATGATGGTGCTAGGAAGTATCATTTAGTTTATGATCACTGTGTAAGTATAGTTAAGTAGTATTGGTGATGCATTGAAATAAATGCAATAGTCATCCTATAGGTAATAGTACACGGAAAACAACCAGGACACACCGAAATCAAGCAACGATTAAAAAGAGGATGTCCAGCACTTAAAGGGTACCTAAACCGTGGAAGGTGCAGCAACGCTTCTCAGGCTAATCTGCACCTTCTGCTTGCATCAGCTCTGCTCTTTCTATGGATCTGTACTCCACATATTGCAAAAGCAGAGCAGATGCAAGCGAATGGGCAGATCACTCTGCAAAGTATCGGTGCATTGACCGTGCTTTGTGTGAAGGTTTTGGGACTCTTTTTTTGATAGCATTTAGGTGAAATGGGAGTATAGAAAGCGATGGCATGAATGTTTCTAGCTTTTTTGAATGCAGTTAAAGTGGTTGCCTGTTTTCCTATATTGATGACATATCCAAAGGGTAGGTTATTAATATCAGATCGTCTGGAGTCAGATCCCTGCCGAACAGCTGTTTGAAGAGAATGCCGGACTCCTGCAAGTGCTGCATTCCCTTCACTCTTTACCTGCTCGCCATAGGCATCACAGTGGTGAGCGGGTGTAATTACAGAAGTGCTGTGTTCCCTTCAAACAGCTGATTGTTGGGGGTGGCGGAAGTTGGACCTCCAATGATCTGATCCTGAGAATAGGCTATAGATATAGGAAATCAGATAACACCTTTATTACTGCAAGAAATGCAAGCCAGTAAAGTTGGCTGCTAGTTGAAGCAGAACACACTGACAGAGGGGTAGCTGTAACCTGCACACATCTCCACGCTTTTAGCCCTGACCACTACGGACCCATAATCCATACATCCCCTATTTTGGCATGGAACATCATTTAAAAAAGTATTTTAGTTGCACGTTGTGCTATTAAAAAACTATGAAAAATATGTGAAAACAGACTTTGTTTCCCTTTTACATTTACCCAGGTATAAAACAAATAAAAGGAAACAAACAAAAAATTACTTAACAATAATGCCCCATATATCTCCAAAAAATACACATCACTTATTTACCTAAGCGAACAGAAAAAATAAGTTATGGCTTGCAAAGATCCATGTCTTAAAAAAACTGAAAATGCCCCTGTGTTATAAATTGTAAGTGAAAGGCAAAGGGTGTTTACACTGTGAGATCAGCCAAGATTCTGAAGAATAGTTGTGTCAACTTGTTATTAGCTGAAGGGGAGGCATACATGTGGCACTCTAGTGCATTAGTCCAATGCTCTATGGTGAGAGAGGACATGAAAGCCCTCCATGTTGTGAATGGAAATTTTAAAAACCTCACAAAACACATGTCAATTTCTGATGCCGCCAAAATGTGTCCAAAACGTGAAAAACATTTAAATGGGCTGATTTGGAGGTGAAGGTTGTGCATATGGCCATTTCTAGTCTAGTGGTTAGAGGCTGTGAGTATTAACGTGGAGATCTGCAGAAACATTTTAACATAGAGTTAACTACATACGATACAGTGTAAGGCCTCATGCACACGAACGTTGTTTGTTTCCGTGTCCGTTCCGTTTTTTTTTGCAGATAGGATGCGGACCCATTCATTTCAATGGGTCCGCAAAAAATGCGGACAGCACACCATGTCCGTTCCGTAGCCCCGCAAAAAAAATAGTGCATGTCCTATTTTTTTCTAGTTTGCGGACAAGGATAGGCATTATTACAATGGATCCGCAAAAATAATGGATCCGCAAAAAATAAAGGAATGCCATACTGAACGTCATCTGTTTTTTTGGCGGATCCGCAATTTGCGGACTGCAAAACACAAACGGTCGTGTGCATGAGGCCTAAGAAATCTGCAATATTTTAAATGTGGATTTTATCACAAGGTAGATAACCCCTATTTGTCTTCATTCAAATCTGCAACATTAAAAAAGAAATCTTACTTGGGAATCCACAACCCATTGACAGGTCCCAGCTGTCATCGCCTCTTCTTAGTGAGAGCGACTAGAGCAATTAGTGCTTATTAATATATGCTACCAGTGCCCTGGATATCCAGAGTTGTCTTTTATGGGTTGCATCAGGAAATACAAAGCAGCGGCTGAACATACTCAGGATCATGCAGAAATTATGAAAATGCATTTATTAAGGCGTCTGAAATAAATTCTTTGATTGGAAATTGCCTGTAGGTACAGCCCCCCGAGGACTACTGCAGAGGTTAATTATTGCCCATAAAAAAGTAAAGTTAATGTTATCAAGTTAAATGTTGTGATTTATTGTGGAAGCATGAGCTTCTTTATGCACTGTATGATCCTAATAGTAATGTACTGCAATATAGGGTTAATATTGGCAGACTGTTAAGGTTGTCAGGGTAATGGACTTGGTCTGCCCCTTGGCTGGTGGAGGAGTATAGTCTGAGCAGAGTTAAAGGAAGGATGTGTATGTGAGAGAGTTCCTGCAAACAAGGATAAAATCCAAAGAACCTCTGTCTCTGAGACTACAGCTGCCAATGGAGCAACTCTACTACCAGATTACCCCAAAGAAATGAGACCATACTTTATAGAAGGTCCAGAACCAACCATATTGTAGAAGATAACGTCAGTAATATATTTAACCCCTTAAGGACTCAGCCCTATTTCACCTTAAGGACTTGGCCATTTTTTGCAAATCTGACCAGTGTCAATTTAAGTGCTGATAACTTTAGAACGCTTTGACTTACCCAGGCCGTTCTGAGATTGTTTTTTCGTCACATATTGTAATTTATGACACTGCTAAAATTGGGTCAAAAAAGTAAATTTTTTTGCATAAAAAAATACCATATTTACCAAAAATTTTGAAAAATTTGCAAATTTCAAAGTTTCAGTTTCTCTACTTCTGTAATACATAGTAATACCCCCAAAAATTGTGATGACTTTACATTCCCCATATGTCTACTTCATGTTTGTAGCATTTTGGGAATGATATTTTATTTTTTGGGGATGTTACAAGGCTTAGAAGTTTAGAAGCTAATTTTGAAATTTTTCCGAAATCTTCAAAATCCCACTTTTTATGGACCAGTTCAGGTTTGAAGTCACTTTGTGAGGCTTACATAATAGAAACCACCCACAAAACTCAAAATGGGTTGCCCTGATTCTGTAGTTTGCAGAAACACCCCATATATGGTCGTAAACTACTGTCTGACCCAAACGGGAGGACATAGAAGGAAGGGAAAGCCATATGGGTTTTGCAAGGCAGATTTTGCAGGACTGGTTTTGTTTATACCATGTCCCATTTCAAGCCCCCCCCCTTGCACCCCATGAATAGAAATTTCTGAAAAGTAACTCCATCTAAGAAAGTACACCCCTCAAGGTATTCAAAAGTGTGTTTACCAACTCTGTTAACCCTTTAGGTGTTCCACAAGAGTTAATGGCAGATGGAGAAACAATTTAGAAATTTCTTTTTTTTGGAAAATTTTCAATTTTAACCCAGCAATAAAGTAAGGGTTAACAGCCAAACAAAACTCAATATGGGTTGCCCCGATTCTGTAGTTTGCAAAAACACCCCATATGTGGTCGTAAACTACTGTTTGGCCAAACGGGAGCAGATAGAAGGAGAGGAACACCATATGGGTTTTGCAAGGCAGATTTTGCAGGACTGGTTTTGTTTATACCATGTCACATTTCAAGCCCCCCTTTGCACCCCTAGAATAGAAATTTCAAAAAAGTGACTCCATCTAAGAAAGTACACCCCTCAAGGTATTCAAAACTGGGTTTACAAACTTTGTTAACCCTTTAGGTGTTCCACAAGAGTTAATGGCAGATGGAGAAACAATTTAGAAATTTCAATTTTTTGGAAAATTTGCCATTTTAACCCATTTTTTCCAGCAATAAAGTAAGGGTTAACAGCCAAACAAAACTCAATATGGGTTGCCCTGATTCTGTAGTTTTCAAAAACACCCCATATGTGGTCGTAAACTACTGTTTGGCCAAACGGGAGCACATAAAAAGAAGGGAACGCCATATGGGTTTTGGAAGGCAGATTTTGCAGGACTGGTTTTGTTTATACCATGTCCCATTTGAAGCCCCCCGTTGCACCCCTAGAATAGAAATTTTCAAAAAAGTGACTCCATCTAAGAAAGTACACCCCTCAAGGTATTCAAAACTGGGTTTACAAACTTTGTTAACCCTTTAGGTGTTCCACAAGAGTTAATGGCAGATGGAGAAACAATTTAGAAATTTATATTTTTTGGAAAATTTTCAGTTTTAACCCTTACTTTATTACTGAAAAAAATGGGTTAACAGCCAAACAAAACTCAAAATGGGTTTCCCTGATTCTGTAGTTTGCAAAAACACTCCATATGTGGTCGTAAACTACTATTTGGCTAAACGGCAGGACATAGAAGAAGGGGAACGCCATATGGTTTTTGGAAGGCAGATTTTGCTGGACAGGTTTATTTACACCATGTACCCTTTCAAGCCCCCCTGATGCACCCCTAGAGTAGAAACTCCATAAAAGTGACCCCATCTAGGAAACTACGGGATAAGGTGGTTGTTGTTTTGGGACTATTTTAGGGGTAAATATGATTTTTGGTTGCTCTATAATACACTTTTTTTAGGCAAGGTAACAAAAAATGTAAATTCTAAAATTGTTTCTACCTTCGCTATTTAGTTTTGTGGAACACCTAAAGGGTTAACAAAGTTTGTAAAGTAACTTTTGAATACCTTGAGGGGTGTAGTTTCTTAGATGGGGTCACTTTTTTGGAGTTTCTAGTCTAGGCTACATCAGGGGGGCTTCTAATGGGACATGGTGTAAAAAAAACCTGTCCATCAAAATCTGCCTTCCAGAAACCATATGGAGTTCCCTTCGTTCTATGCCCTGCCGTGTGGCTATATAGCCATTTACGACCACATATGGGGTGTTTCTGCAAACTACAGAATCAGGGCCATAAATATTGAGTTTTGTTTGGCTGTTAACCCTTGCTTTATTACCGGAAAAAAAGGATTCAAATGGAAATTTTGCCCAAAAATTGGTGTTTTGGCACCGTTATTATTTTATATTTTTAACGCTGTTTATCCGAGGGGTTTGTTCAAATGTTATTTTTATAGGGCAGATTCTTACGAACGCGGCGATACCTAATATGTCTACATTTTAGACTTTATTTAGATTTTACACTACATTATCATTTTAGGAACCAAAAAAAATTATTTTAGTATCTCCATAGCCTGGGAGCTAAATTATTTTTTTTTTTGTTGGGCGACTATCTAATGTAGGGGCTCATTTTTTGCGGGATGAGATGGCGGTTTTATTGGCACTAATTGGGGATGCATTGCATATGACATTTTGTTAGGTGACAAAAAAATGGAATTTTTTACACGTTTTTTTTTTTTTTTTTAACGCTGTTCATCCGGGGGGGGGGGGGGGGGGGGGGGGGGGGGGGATGGCTTAAATGTTATTTTTATAGAGACGATTTTTACGGACGCGACGATGCCCAATATGTATGGCTCTCAGACTTTGGAGACACTAAGCAGGCATCCTAAAACTGCGGCCCTCCAGATGTTGTAAAACTACAATTCCCACCATGCCCTGCTGATGGCTGTAGGTTGTCTGGGCATGCTGGGAGTTATAGTTTTACAACATCTGGAGGGCCGCAGTTTGAGGTTGCCTGCACTAAAACTAATATTTTTTTGGAAAAAAAAAATTGTTTCCGTGTCTCCAAAGTCTGAGAGCCATAGTTTTTTATGTTCTCTAGGGGATTGTTAGGGATTATAAAAATGTAGTACTCCATGGAAGTGTGATACTCCCTGAAGCAATCGATAACGCAGAGGCCCGGATGATCGGGGCAAGTGTCACATTGAGTGGTGGTGTCCGTATCCCCCTCTTGTGACACACTCTGCATCTTTTTTGGGTTCGTCCCTTCTTTCCAGTATGGGGGACCACACCTGGAAAATGTTGGCCAGGGACGATCCGGGCGCCTCCAATTCCCGAGGTACTCCGGCCTGCTCTTTCCCGGTCCGAAAAGATCAGGTCTTTGAGGACTGCCTCATAGAATTGGAGGAATGTCCCTGTGCTGCCAGCGCTTCGGGAGAGTACAAAAGAGTTGTACAAGGCAACCTGTACCAAGTAGACCGCAACTTTTTTGTACCATGCCCAGGTTTTCCGCATGGCATTATATGGCTTGAGGACTTGATCAGAGAGATCAACTCCTCCCATATACCGATTGTAGTTGACGATACAATCGGGCTTGAGGACCGTTGCCGCGGTACCTCACACAGGGACAGGGGTGGTACTGTTACCGTGGATTGTGGACAGTACAAGGACATCCCTCTTGTCCTTATACCTGACCAGCAACAGGTTTCCACTGGTAAGGGCACGGGTTTCACCCCTGGTGATAGGTACCTGGAGGGGGTGGGCAGGGAGGCCGCGTTGATTTTTCCGCACGGTCCCACAAGCGAACGTGGATCTGGCGGCAAGGGACCTGAACAAGGGAATGCTGGTATAAAAGTTGTCCACGTACAAGTGGTAACCCTTATCCAGCAGTGGGTACATAAGGTCCCACACGAGTTTCCCGCTAACACCCAGAGTGGGGGGACATTCTGGGGGTTGAATACGGGAATCTCTCCCCTCGTACACACAAAATTTGTAAGTGTACCTTGAGGTACTCTCACAAATTTTGTATAGCTTCACGCCATACCTCGTCCGCTTTGTGGGAATGTATTGGCGGAAACTGAGTCTCCCCTTGAACGCAACGAGAGACTCATCAACCGCGACCTCCCTTCCAGGTACGTAGGCCTGCTCAAATTTGGCCCCGAAGTGATCGATGACCGGCGGTATCTTATACAGACGGTCATGGGCAGGATCACCTCGGGGGGGACATGCTGCATTATCTGAATAATGCAGACATTTCCGGATGGCCTCAAACCGGGGACGTGTCATGACCATACTGTAGAGTGGGGTCTGGTAGAGGACGTCCCCACTCCAGTATTGCCTGACACTGGGTTTTTGCACTAGACCCATATGCAGCACGAGGCCCCAAAATGTCCTCATCTCGGCTGCACTGACCGGTGTCCAGCCACCGGGTCTAGCCAAAAATGAGCCTGGGTGCTGAGCAACGAACTGTTGGGCGTACAGATTCGTCTGCTCCACCATCAGATTCACAAATGGGCTACTGAAAAAAAAACTTAAAAAGTCCATTTCAGTAAACCCCACTGTGGGAATCTGGATTCCTGGATTGCCAGCAAAATCCGGAATCTCGGGCTCAAAGTCCACTGGGGGACACCAGCTAAGTTCATCGGCAGGGGGCTCCAGTGGGCTGGTGCTGGACGGTGCTGCAGGGTGCTGCAGGGTGCTCGTGCAGAACAGGAAGAGGAGGGGAGAGAGGAGCGCAGGAAGTTTGAATCTCGCGCCTCTCTCCCCTGCACCAATCAGCACCCTGGACAGCGGCATTCAGCACCAGGGCCAGCACCGCCTCTCCAAATCTTCGGACTGTGATTGGTGGTGTATAATCACGCCACCGATCGCAGTCTTTTTCCGGTTCACCGGGTCACCGGAGACCCGAATGGACCGGAAACGCAGCAATCCGCAGGTCTGAATTGACCTGCGGTTTTCTGCGATCGCCGATACGGGGGGTCAAATGACCCCCCCCTGCGTTGTTACAGGATGCCGGCTGAATGTGGTGGGGGGGGGGGGGGGTTGAATAGGCGAAAACTGTATAATATGTGTTCTACCATCAATATAGCATTTTTTTGTGTTTAGTTTGAAAAACTGTATAAATCAGTGCAGGGCCGGTGCATTTTTTGCCAACACAAGCAAAGCTACATTTTGCCCCCCCCTCCTCGCAGCTCACCTGGCCCTGGTCCCGTCTGCAGCAGCTGGCTTATCCTCTGTGTGGTCCTGGTATCTTCTCTCTGCTTCAGACAATCGCTGGTTTTAGGACTGTATTTTTCGCCCTCTAAGACGCACCGGCCCATAAGATGCACCTAGGTTTTAGAAGAGGATACTAAGAAAAAAATGTTTTCCATTGCACTTCAGGTCAGATCAGCAATCAGACCCCCAATGCCTCAGATCAGCCCCCATGTCAGCCATCAGCTCCCATCCATCAGCCCCCATGTCAGTCATCGTGCCCCCATGTCAGCCATCGTGCCCCCATGTCAGCCATCATGCCCCCATGTCAGCCATCATGCCCCCATGTCAACCATCATCCGCCGCTCCTCACCACCAGCGCTCTCTCTCTTCTTCCTGGTTCTCGGCTGTTAGCCGTGAAGGCTGCGCACAGTGAGGTCACATGGTGCACAGCCCTCTACAGCAGACAGCCGAGCGGAGATCCAGGAAGCGGTGAGTACAGATCCTTCACTGGTTCCCGGTCCTCTGGTACTAATGAAGCACTTCATTAGTATTTGCCCCATAAGACCTAGGGGAGAAAAATACAGGGTATTTAAAAAAATTAAGTTTTATTTTTCCGCCCCCCTCGTCTCTGCGCCCTAAGGCAGCTGCTTGGTCTGCCTTATTATAGCGCCGGGTCTGAATCAGTGATCGATAACAAAATATTAGGGCTAAATCCATACGGTGTCAATTTTTTTTAATTTTTTTTTGGGGGGGGGGGGTTGTTAAATATATTCAAACCAGCATATATACGCGATTACTACACTAATTCACAGGGTAACACACAATATTATCTCTACGGAAGGGTTCCAAATGAAAGACCCAGAGCCAGAATGTGCTAGGCCACAGTTGTCCCTGATGGCTTTGGAAAGGTGCAAAATTATTGCTGAGGAGAAAGAGGATGAGATTTTGGGGTGGATGGCTCACTCCTCCTCTCAGTCATAGCAGGATAATGTGGAAGTGACTTTGGAGTCTGACACTGTGCTGTGGAGCCAGAGGTCACGGTGTTCCTCCTGCTCCTCCTCCTTGTAGCCCCAGGGAAGGCTTTCAGTTGAGTCCTCTGAGTCTTCACTGCCACTTCCTAGTCGGGTGCCTTCCTTTTTCCTAAGAAGTGGCAAGAAAACCCCACCATAACCTACCGCAGATAGTCAAGAGAGTCTCCCTGTTGAAGACTTGTATGAGAGCAGTTAGTGTTTGTACTGCCCTGAGGAGGAGGTGAAGAAGGAGGCTGCAGACCCCAGGTATAGCTGTGTTGGTGGTGGTAGTAGTGGCACCCATAGATGTCGTATTGGTGTTAGGGACAGCAACAGTGGCAGCTGGGGAAATGCAGAGCAGAGGAGGTGGGCCAAAGAACCCACCATGATATTCCACAGTCAGATAGAAGCGGGAGGGAGGATGAGGACTCTGATGACAATTCTGATGACAGTGCTGGACAGGACCTGGGAACTGGAAGGGGGTGCTGAGGAGGAGGCAATATCATCAGAGGAGGGTGATGGCAGCAGAAATAAAGAGCAGAGGCCACATACCTCCCAAAGAGCAGTCAGGGCAATGTCTGCTTTGGGATCTGGTGATACCACAAACGCTGTGGGTGGGGTAGGTCCAAAATGTGCCAGAGCAAAGCTGAGCTCAGCTGTCTCTACCTCTGCTGCGCAAGTATCTCCCGTCTGGCATTATTTTTGTGCAAGAGCAAAATAAGACGCGGGCAGGCAAACACAACCGTAGGCACCACAGCTCTATTGAACCACATGAAGCGGCATCATCCCATTCCGTCGGCAAGCAAAGGTGGCAGCCAGCTACCGCAAAAAGAGTCCCCTCCTTCTCCGGGTACCCCTTACGGCAGCAAGGCCACATCCATTCGCAGCACAGTGTCTTTCACATCATTATCATCCCTTTCTGCTTCTCGCGCTCAGACTCTGCCGCTCTATCGTCAGCCATCAACAACGGAATGCATGGCCAGGAAACAAATCTAAGTGCCCAGCAATCTGATGGTGCGCAAGCTTAATTCCCACCTGGCCAGTTGCTGCTGTACTATTAAGGCTACTTTCACACTAGTGGCAAGAAACTCCGGCAGGCTGTTCTGGTGGGTGAAAAGTCTGTCGGATCCGTGCTGCTGCTAGTGCACGCATGCCCCCGGACTACCGCTCTGGTATCTTGCTGGAGGATATCTAGCTGCCATTATTTCTCCCAAAAAGCCATCCCTGCCTTGTACTTTCACATGGTGGACAACATGGGCCACTACCTGCGAATCTCGCTGTGTGGCAAGATTTATGCCATGGTGGACACTTGAAGCAGCTCTTATGGGCAGAGACAAAGGCCAGGTCCTTTTGACCCCATGATTGTGTCAGTCTGGCTCCTATACCAGACACTTATCTGCCTCCTTTGCCTCCTCCTCCCAACAGAAGCAGTCCACAGGATCGCTCGCACTACTCCTCCTTCCAATCACATGTGTCAAGTGTTGCCACTCTGTGTTGGAGCTGATTGACCTGGGAGAGAGTAGCCAACCAAACTTGAACTAACCCGAATCTAGAGTGGTTCACATATTTCTACTTTGAACAATTTTTGATAGATCTCCCCCAGGGAGTACTACAAATACCATCATTGTTACTACCCATACACCGCTACTGAAAGGAGACTACAGTGTGATCTACTTTGGAACCGTGCCTTTTGCTACCATATATGATACTACTCCTATCCTCAAACCAGTAAAAAAAAGACTGTTCATTTCCACCAAAGGACCTAAAAATTGACTCCATCATCACTGCATCTGCTGCCTTACATTCAGACAAACTGTTCACTATCAAGTGCACCGCAACTGAGGGAAGAAAGGGTGTGCCCGCCAATCACTGCATGGTCCTAGAGTAGAGCAAGCACCAGAGTAGAGCAAGCTACTGTGAACTGTGAGTACTACTACCACCACTATAGCCACCACCACTTCTACCATCCTTGCCTCCCCTCTGGGTCGCTGCATAACCAGATTTTCTCTTTAAAGGAAATTCATTCCAGGTGATAAAAAAAAAACTTTAAAGGGCTTGTCAAGGATTTTGATATGGATTGCCATCAATCACATAAGTGGTGCTCAACACCCTGCACCCTGATTAGCTGTTCTTCAGTAGTTCCGGCCAGCGCTACACAACTCAGTCCATTGTATAGTGGACAGAGCTGATTACTGCTCTATTGACTTCAATGGGAACATTGCTGCAGTTACCAGCCACTATATAATGCTTGGAGCTGTGTATAGCTGGAGTTACATGATGATTGGTGGGGGAGCAGCATGTCAGACTCCTGCCGATCTGATATTGATAGATATCCTGAGGACAGACCATCAAAAATCCTGGAAAAACCCCTTCTCTATAGTTGTAGCAAGCACCAACTTGACTGTTATGAGACACTATGGAGTTTTTGTACCACGCTTATGCTATTTTCGTAGCATAGACTCATTTAACAATAGGATTCGGTGCCTTAAAAAAACTGATTTACTGTGTCTGGCATTCATTTGCCGCTTGCCTTATCTGTATGTTCAGGATTTTTATGCAGTTTTTGAAGCCAAAGCTAGAACAGATAATAAAAGGAGAAAATGTATAAAGGAAAGGCAGTCTTCTCCTTTTATGAATCCTCTCCTGGCTTTGGCTTTAAAAACTGTTTAAAAAATAAATAAAACTATGAAGTTAAGTTTAGAGTATATCTCCTTCTGGAAGCAGTATAGCAATAAAACTCATTTTACATAAAGGTAAATTAGTAAAAATGGGTTGTAAGATGCCCACGGATAGTTCTCAGTAGCCTCTGTCTATAAGAAATGCATTATTTTGAATTCCCTATACATATTCTGCATGAATTGTAACTCAGAAATCTAAGCTAATGTTGCCTACTTCAACATATTATGACTTATTGACCACTGGACTGATCCTGAGAATGGACCAGCACTCAGCAAGCCTCATAATTCCTATTACTTTCGATGGAGAGAGACTAGGGGTACTGTCCTTGCTTTAAAAATAGGTTTCTTTACATTAACCTAGGGTCCACTCCACTACGAGCTTAACTAAGATTGACCTGTTCTAGAAACTGATATTGGTCCAAATGGTAAGGACATGTCAACCGCTCATAAACATTGTGGTGGGAAAACCCCTATAAAAATATATTGAGAAACCAAAATATGTTGTCTGCAGAAGTATCCAAGAAATGCAGGATGCTGACTGTGAATAAGCCATTGATTTCAGTTCTGATGACAGTGACAAAGTCTGTAATTAGCTGAACTGTCCTTCCCCGGGTCAGGATCGATAGTACTGTGCCAGATTAACCTATTGTGGCCCACAGAGAGGTGCAGATCATAGGTTAAGGTAAAATAACCTACTGTTACAGCAGGAACTGAATCATTAGTGTAATAAATGTACAGTAGTTTGAAAAAATATATATATTTTAATTTTTTCTCTAGATTTATACATTTTGGTGGAAAGGGGGACCCCCAACCAAAGCAGAACATTAGACTTGACCTATCTGTCCCTTTTTGGAAAGTCTGTATTCTCTTTACCTAGTAAATGTGATCACTTAACCAAAAAAAACACCAGGAAACAGTTTTAAAACAGCACTACAAAAAAAAAATCCAGCATTTTCAGGACATTTTTTAATTTTCCATGTAACATCTGTAAAAAAAAAAAAAACAGGGCATAAAAAAAAAAAACATAGCTGGAGCTAAACGTTTTAGGCCATGCCCCTTTGGCAAACGACACCCACCTTTGCAACTTTTGCCAAGTACAGCATTGAAAGTGGACTTTATTTTTGCAAAATTTGTCACTTTTTTTGTGCAAATTGCAACTGAATAGGGCTCAGTTTTTGTGGTGTGGAGTGACGTAATATATATATATTTATGGTCAGGGCTAGGAGTGAAGTCGGCGTACGCAGAGATCCCTGCCCTGAACATAGTGGCTGAATTGTGCCAGGAGCCATAGGCGCGGGTACACTAAAAAAGGGGGATACCCAATGAAGAAGCTGGAAAAGAAGGGGCGGGCGGGAGGGAGGGGCGCGATGATCGGGCGTCTGGCTGACCGCTGGCGAGAGGTATAAGTAGCCAGACGCCCCTCCCACAAATACAGGCTGAAATCAGCCTTGCCTATTTATGGTCAGGGCTAGGAGTGAAGTCGGCGTACGCAGAGATCCCTGCCCTGAACATAGTGGCTGAATTGTGCCGGGAGCCACGGGCGCAGGTACACCAAAAAAGGGTGAAAAAACAACAGTTAGGTGCAAAACTTTATTGAGAACATTTACAAGGCCAAGGTACAAAAGGCTTGAGATATTTCTGATTGAGGATTCGGTATATATCTGGCGAAACAGGAGGACCGCCATCGCCCCCTGGACTGAATGACATGAGCTGGCACCTGATGCCATGCTGCTGAAGCCGCCCTTATGCGGAATGAATGTCCCGAAATAACCTTGGGGTCATAACCTAAACCCTGGGCGAGAGCACGGATGTAGGAAATGAAATGCGAGGTAGTGAGAGGTTTGCCTGCGAATGGCAGAAGCGGGCTGTCTGGCGGCAAAGCCTGAATGTGTGAAAGCAATTGATGAAGTACCCTAACCGGGCACCAATTGTTCAAAGTCGGGTAGAATTTGACCTCTGTAGGCGGACCGGACAGATTAGTTTTGGTGGAAGGTAGTAGCAGGGTAAAATGGTCATTGCCCCATGATAAATGTTGCTTTAGAGGATAGCCTTGATGATTTGGGCCGGCTGAAACTTCCCCGGGCCTAAGAAACCCATAAAAACTGAGGTACATGGCAGCTTTCAGGATCAGGCTAGTGGAGGGCCCAAAAGGATTACCATCTAAAGACGAGGAGAGTTCTCTAAACAATTCGCTGGACACTGGTTGCCTACGGCTCACAGACTCCTTACCTTCCTTTTAAATACCCCGGAGGGTAGCTTTAATAGCCTGAATGGAGAAAAAGGACCTGCTGTGTGGATTAGACAGCATGAAATGATGTTGTAGACCGGCTAAATAAAGTTTGATGGTATAATGCGACAGAGATAGTTGTGAGTGACAATAAGCTAAGAAAGCCATGATATAGGAGGTTTCGTTATGATGACCCCTCGGATAGATCTTTGTGAACTTATCAAAGGCTCTCAACCCGGCTTGATAATTCCTGTCCGTATTGCGTGATAGTGATTTCTTAACCAGATTCTTGGCCTCATCTATGAGGGAATCTACTCCAGAGTGAGTGCGCTGAATAGAGGAACGGGCATACCTGACTGATCCGCGTCGGGCATTTCCTGAAAAAAAAATGGAAAATTAAAAAGGGAAAGAGCATCTGCGGCCCTATTCTGCTCGCCTGAAATGTGAACACATCGCATATGAAAATTGTGGAAGAGGGATAGCCAAACCAATTTGCGCAACAAAGCCATGATTTTGAAGGATTTGGCCCTGCCTTTGTTGACAATGTCCACCAGGGTCTGACTATCTGTAACGAACATCACAGAGGAGTTGGCCCAATGGTGACCCCAAACCTGAGCTGTCGCCACAATGGGATACAGTTCCAGAAGGGGAGAGGATTTGAGCGCCGCTGAATCTGAAGCTAATTCCGGTGGCCATCCGGCAGCCAGCCAGTGAGACCTAAAAATGGCGGCGAACCCGTAGGAACCCGCGGCTTCAGAAAATACAATGGGGGAAGAGGAATCCCATTGTGGAACGAACAAAGATATGCCGTTCCCGGCGGAGAGAAAAGTGTTCCATATGACGAGGTCAGTAATGGCCTGACTGTCCAGATGGACGACGGAATCCTGCTCTGGGGCAGAGGGCAGAAGTCGTAACAACCTAGAAAGAAAGGCCCTGCCCTGAGGCATAATTCTGGTAGCGAAGTTTAGCATCCCCAGCAAGGATTGCAGTTCCACCTTGGTCAGGGAGTGGGACCGGACCGCCTGGAAGATGGCAGAGCGGATCCTGAGCAATTTCTCGCTGGGAAGGCTAGCCTCCATCTTAATGGTATCTGCCGAGCCCGGAGATTGCGGCGAGGCCGCTGGCCTGGTTTCCAATACTGCCACCCTAGACTGAATGTCCGCAACCGAGCTAGTGAGACTACTGATGGAGGTCTGGATCTGTGCTAATGCATGCTGAATTGAGCTGAGATTGGACTGCTCAGCTGTCGGACCCGGGGCCGTCATCAGTAGACGGTATAAATCAGCTTGTGGGCGGACGCGGGATGCCGAATCCCCCGGCGATTAAGCTCGGCAATCAGCCTAGGCACAGTCCAACTTTTCAAAGATGAGCTGCTGTTGTGGCCTGAGACGGAAGTTCCTGGCATGGAGATGATTTCTTCCATATCGGAAACATGGGACATGCTTGACCTGAGAACGAAAAGGCAAATTATTGCAACCAGAGCAACGGCAAAAGGAACAGACGAATGCGGAGAAGGCGACCGAGAAGAAGGTGAGAGGCTGGAGGAGTGTGAAAGTGACCATCGGATGAACAGCCTACCTGGCGTGACACAAAATGGAGTTGGAAGCACGGCTTCGAAACGCCAAAGAGTAAACGTCGAAACTAATGAAAAAGACGACCCTGAGTATCGAATCCGACGGCTGACCCCACCCCAGCAACCATCTCTAACCAGACTTACCTGAAAGCGCCTTGGGATTTTGCCTGAGCGATTTATGAAAGAAGAAAACAATTTCTGTCCAATCTAAGGAAGGAACAAAACAACATCAGAACTGGAGATGCACAGTGTCAGACTCAGAGCTGACGATGACTGGGTACCAGAAACGAGAAACAAAGAAACAGATGAGGTTTGACTGATTTTTCCCCTGTGTTTTTAGTTTTTTTTAAGAGTGAGACAGGGGACTCGACAGAAGGAAAACCAGGACGTGTGGAGAGCGAGGAGAGCGGAAGCCAGAAGAGGAAACCAGCAGGACGGAGTAAACTGAACAGAGGAAGACAAGGAACCTGAGAAGCCCAGGTAACAGCCTAACCTGGAGGTCAGGCAGAGAAGGACCCAGTAGTGATGGAACGAACAGAACAGGTGCCTGAACAGGTGAACCAGAAACGAGCGTGGAACCGGGGAAAAATTGAAAGGTGGAAGTAGGCGAAGGAGATGACGCCTGGGCATACAGGAGACGGGGCACCCTGGGCGACCCGGCAGCAAGGAACCCTGGGTAACAGGAGGCACAGAACCCTGAGTGACCCAGAACACGTAGACACCCTGGTTGATCCAGGAGACACATAACCCTGGGCGACCCAGGAGACACAGACACCCTGGGCGGTCCAGGAGACACAGACACCCTGGGCGAACCAGGAGACGTATAATCCTGGGCGAACCAGGAGACACGGACACCCTGGGCGATCCAGGAGACACAGAACCTTGGGCGATCCAGGAGACACAGACACCGTGGGCGAACCAGGAGACGTATAATCCTAGGCGAACCAGGAGACACGGACACCTTGCTCGATCCACGAGACACAGAACCCTGGGCGATCCAGGAGACACAGACACCCTGGGCGATCCAGGAGACACAGACACCCTGGGCGATCCAGGAGACACAGAAACCTAGTGCGAACCAGGAGACAGAGCCCGGGTAAGACAGAAACAAAAACGGAGCCGGAGTGCATTGCGGAAACACATATGCTGACAGAGGAAGAAGCGAAATGGCTGAAAACCCATGGTGAGCAAGAACATGGAGTCATGTGAACCACAGGACGGAGATCCTGAATGAACCAGGAGGCAGGTGGACCTGGCAAGCCGCAGAGGGTACAACTATAAGTAAAAGCCATACCACCATAAACAACACAACCCCCAGTACATGTCCCTGATTGGGACTGCGCCGACCGTACCCTGTGAAGACCCAGCAGAGTAGAAGACTAAGTTAAGCCCCTGCCTGCAGCCTATCCACAGGGCAGAGCGCTATATCATTCTGCTTGCACCCTTACCAGCGTTCTGTATGAAATAGTGGTGACCATGGAGGCCTGCTACCACGTCATATCTCAAAAACAGGGGACAAAGTCCCTTCAAAACCGAAATCGGACACATTATTACATACATTTCAGTGGTAGGCAACTTTGACGAGGAGCCGCTCCCCAGACCCCGCCGCCTGGACCTTTAAGAAGATGCGCGGGCGGCGTGCATTGGGAGAGCGGCGGCTTCACCCTTTACCGCCGAGTGCCAGTGATTCAAAGCCGAGCCTGGAGCACAGTTAGAGCGGAGCCAGCCGAGCCCCGATTACCTGCTGTGCTGACGGGCGGAAGTCCGGACCTCAGAAGCGCGCGTGCGCAGGTACGTCAGAGGGAGAAGAAGGTGCGCTATGATCGGGCGTCTGGCTGACTGCTGGCGTGAGGTATAAGTAGCCAGACGCCCCTCCCACAAATACAGGCTGAAATCAGCCTTGCCTATATATATATACAGTACAGACCAAAAGTTTGGACACACCTTCTCATTCAAAGAGTTTTCTTTATTTTCATGACTATGAAAATTGTAGATTCACACTGAAGGCATAAAAACTATGAATTAACACATGTGGAATTATATACATAACAAACAAGCGTGAAACAACTGAAAATATGTCATATTCTAGGTTCTTCAAAGTAGCCACCTTTTGCTTTGATTACTGCTTTGCACACTCTTGATATTCTCTTGATGAGCTTCAAGAGGTAGTCCCCTGAAATGGTTTTCACTTCACAGGTGTGCCCTGTCAGGTTTAATAAGTGGGATTTCTTGACTTATAAATGGGGTTGGGACCATCAGTTACCTTGAGGAGAAGTCAGGTGGATACACAGCTGATAGTCCTACTGAATAGACTGTTAGAATTTGTATTATGGCAAGAAAACAGCAGCTAAGTGAAGAAAAACGAGTGGCCATCATTACTTTAAGAAATGAAGGTCAGTCAGTCAGCCGAAAAATTGGGAAAACTTTGAAAGTAAGGGCTATTTGACCATGAAGGAGAGTGATGGGGTGCTGCGCCAGATGACCTGGCCTCCACAGTCACCGGACCTGAACCCAATCGAGATGGTTTGGGGTGAGCTGGACCGCAGAGTGAAGGCAAAAGGGCCAACAAGTGCTAAGCATCTCTGGGAACTCCTTCAAGACTGTTGGAAGACCATTTCAGGGGACTACCTCTTGAAGCTCATCAAGAGAATGCCAAGAGTGTGCAAAGCAGTAATCAAAGCAAAAGGTGGCTACTTTAAAGAACCTAGAATATGACATATTTTCAGTTGTTTCACACTTGTTTCTTATGTATATAATTCCACATGTGTTAATTCATAGTTTTGATGCCTTCATAGTCATGAAAATAAAGAAAACTCTTTGAATGAGAAAGGTGTGTCCAAACTTTTGGTCTGTACTGTATATAGAATCTATATGAGCCTTGGGGGAGGTCATTATAGGGGTTGGATAACCCCTTTAAGATACAACTTGTCCAATAAATACTTGTGCTGTAATAAAACTGTGAGGGATTCTGTTGTTTTTTCCTTTTATACTGAAATCCAACCTCAAAAATACTCCCAACATTAGGTCAGGCTCAGAAGTAATGAAAACAACAACTAATTGAATTGAGGAACAGAATCAATAAGGGGAGTAGACGGGTTTCTGTTGTAAAGGATTTTCAATGCTCTAAAGGAAAAGGAAATTAATGTTATCTTGTATTTCAAGCAGTTGCTGAATTGCTCGACTACGAGGACAGTGAAATGAAAGCAGAAGGGTATAACGAGTGTGCACGTGGAAAACTTTGTATACTACCAGGACATTTCCAACTAGACAACTCCCTTACATTCTAGCTTTAACATGTTAGGGTACAGAATCAGATCCAAAGAAGTTGATTTATTTGTTTTTTAGAAATGTATTATCATGAATGTTAATAATAAATATCTTACATTCGCACAGGAAGAGGAGCACTGAAAATACCAAAAGATTAATCAGCTCAGATTACAGTAAATTGCCAAACAGAAGAGCCTTGACGATGGTATTGGCTATTCTCCGCTCGGCCCTCCATTACTTACCTGAACCCATATGCACCCAACTTAACTAACCCAAACCATATATACCTAATTAGTGATGGACAAACATCAGCCGGGGCAATACGCAAACGCTCATTCGCGATTAAATATTCGTGAACCGAGAGTTCGTGATTGACCCCATTGACTTTAATGGCAGGCAAACCTGCAAAACCTTCAGGTCATATTTGGAGCCACCAAATACTTACGAGAAGTGCACAAATAGTCCCAGAACATGGACAATGACATCCCCCGATCAATGGCAAAAATTCCCACAAAAAATATGTATTTTAATCAGGGGCCATTTTTATGCGTCTTAAAGGGAAACTCTCAAAAATGTGCCCTGCTGGAGCCTAGAAAAATTTTATTTTTCTCCCTCTGAACTCCCCTTCTCTTCATCTCTTGTGGGCACCCACATGACGTCCATCGACACGTCATCATCGTCATCTTCACAACCACTGACATTAGAAATCTCAGAGTAGGCAGCAACAGCGGGGAACACCCTCATTGGGCTGATCTGGGTACTGTCTTTAGACAGCTGGGTGGCGGCCGTTGCTACCTCCTCTTCCTCATCCAATGTCAAGAATGGCTGCGCATCGGTACGGTCTGGGAATGGATGGGAAAATGATTCCTTTGACTCGAGTGGAGGGGCTATGGTGGTGGTGGTGTCTTTGGGGGTGAACACAGCAGAGAGTGAGGAGGGTACAGATACAGAGGATGAGGGAGGTGCAGAAGCGGAAGGCTGAGTGAGACACTCAACAAACTCTGTTGCGTCCTTTGACATAATCGCACGCACCTTCTCCAACTTCCCACTTAGGCTCCTTTCACATCACCACCGTTTCTCCTTTCTGTTCTCCGGCTCCGTTGAGGAGCAGGAGAATGGAAAGGATGGATTCTGCAGATAACTGAGACCTAACTGAGCGTAACAGAGCCTAAAGTCCCCATAGACTATAATGGGGTCCGTTCGGTGTCCGCTCAGAATATGACTTTTGAGCGGAGACGAAAGTCCTGCATGCAAGACTTTCATCTCCGCTCAAAAATCATATTCTGAGCGGACACCGAACGGACCCCATTATAGTCTATGGGGACTTTAGGCTCCGATACACTCAGTTAGGTCTCAGTTATCTGCAGAATCCATCCTTTCTGTTCTCCTGCTCCTCAACGGAGCCTGAGAATGGAAAGGAGATACGGTGATGTGAAAGGAGCCTTAGGCTCCGGTTTGGTGCACCTGCCCGACCCCTACCACCCCTGCGGAATGGACTGCCTCTTCTTCTGCCTGTCATTTTAAAAATGACCCTGTTCCAGAGTCCCTAGCGAAGAGCAGTATTTGAGGAAGAAGGTTTATTGCAAGCCTCAATCAGTATTTGGTGGAAGCTGGTATATCAAACCCCTTAATCAGTATTTTGTGGAAGTAGGTGTATCGCAGGCCTCAATCAATATTTGGTGGAAGCAGACATATATGAATCCCCTTAATCAGTATTTTGTGGAAGCAGGTGTATCGCAGGCCTCAATCAATATTTGGTGGAAGCAGGTATATCAATCCCCTTATTCAGCATTTTGTGGAAGCAGCTGTATCGCAGGCTTAAATCAATATTTGGTGGAAGCAGGAATATCAATCCCCCTAATCAGTATTTTGTGCAAGCAGGTATATAGAACACCTTAATCAATATATGGTGGAAGCAGGTATATCGCAACCCTTAATCTGTATTTTATGGAAGCAGGTATATACCTGCAGTATCGCAGCAGAACCGCACACAACTGCCGCACAATACAAATGCACTATAATATACTTTCTAATATAGAAAGTATATTATAACATTGTACAAGGAAGGCAATCCATTAAAATATACATAAAGATAAAACGTAACCTTTAATAATGTTACTATGAGGGTCCAATCACACGACCGTAAGTGTTTTGCGGATACGCAAAATACGGACACCGGCAATGTGCATTCCGCAATTTGCGGACCGCACATCGCCGGAACTATAATAGAAAATGCTTAATCTTGTCTGCAATTGCGGACAAGAATAGGACATATTAAATTTTTTTGCGGAAATGGAAGCACGGATGCGGAAGTGAGGATCCGCAAATGTGGATGCGGAAAGCACATTCTGGCCCCATCGCCGGAGGACCATGACCGGGCACCAATCGTTCGAAGTTTTGGAGAACCCGACCTCCGAGGGAGGCCCAAGCCGATTGGATTTCGTGGAAGGGAGCCAGAGGACAAAGGGGTCATGGACCCAGGACAATTGCCGCACCTGCAATCCCTGACGTTTAGGGGAGGTGCTGGTGAACTCACCTGGCCTCTGCTGTTATTTCATTTTGCTCATTAGATGTGACATAATTGTGTTTATTAGCCTTTGTGGGGATTTGCTCTGGTAGTTAGGACTAGCGGATGCAGTAAAGAGGCAAAGTACACAGTTCTTGAATCAAACAGCGGTGTTTATTCACACATTGATGTATCACAAAACGCAGATGGCTTGGTGTTTGTTCACACAAAAGGAAAGTCCATAAACAATAAAAAGTCACCTTTTCTTCTGGGTGTTAATTTACACCCTGTTAGCAGTTCAGCCTCATCAACTCCATAGGCGGTCTGAGTCCTCCAGCCCGGCTCAAACCACAAATCCCAGCACAGCCCTCAGTTCACAGCACACAGACTCCTGAGCTCCACTGTCAGAGGGAGATAAATCCACCACACCTGGCAGTGCTGGCTGGTTTTTCTGCCTGGCAAAACCCGGCCTGGAACATGGGGAGTAGTAACCCACTTTGACTATTCCCAGTAAGAGCCGTCCCGGATCAGCTATGACAGCCATGATAAATCTCACAGTGTCAAATAGCAATAGCTGCTGCTGACACATAAAATACCGGCTCTTACTTCACCGAGGCCAGGAACCTCGGTGACACATACCTTCCATCCACGATGATTCCAGGAACATTCTCACATACCTCCTCCCTTTGTTCAAACCTGAGGGGGGTGAACACACGTCAAACAGTGTACCCGGGACAGGGCATCCACGTTTCCCTGTAACTGGCCTGCCCTGTGTTCCACCGAAAACTTAAAGTTCTGTAAAGAGAGAAACCATCGGGTGACCCGGGCATTTCTGTCCTTGGCCTGGCTCATCCATTTGAGAGGGGAGTGGTCGGTCACCAGATGGAACTTTCTCCCCAACAAATAATAGAGGAGAGACTCGAGTGCCCACTTGATAGCCAGGCCCTCTCTCTCCACTATACTATACCTGGTTTCGGATGGGGTGAGCTTGCAGCTTAAAAGGACAAGGGGGTGCTCCTCCCCGTTGACTTCCTGAGAGAGTACAGCACCGAGGCCTACTTCGGAAGCATCTGATTCTACCACAAAATCCCTTTTGAAGTTGGGCGTTACCAAAATCGGTGACCCGCACAGGGACGACTTCAAAGTGGAAAAAGCCTCTTCCGCCCGATCATCCCAGCGAACCTGCATGTAAAGTTGGGAGCGAATTTTAAGGTATTGTACATTTTTGTGGAGCACTGTAAAAAAGACTCAGAAGATACGTTAAGCTAATGCACTAGAGCAGGGATGCCCAACCTGTGGCCCTCCAGCTGTTGTAAAACTACAACTCCCTTCATGCCCAGCTGTAGGCTGATAGCTGTAGGCTGTCCGGGCATGCTGGGAGATGTCATTTTGCAACAGCTGGAGGGCCGCAGGTTGGGCATCCCTGGCATACAGCAGGGCATGGTGGGAGTTGTAGTTTTACAACAGCTGGAGGGCGGCAGGTTGAGCCTCCCTGCACTTAAGGATCCTTCAGTGCGACCTGGTTATGTTGTCACTGATTTTAGTAGCCACAACATGTACTAAAACTGAAACAGACAGTGAAGCAATTCGAGTTTTAAATTGTTTTACATATAATGATCCAGAATGCCTAGATAAGAAAAAGGAGATCCCTGTCAAGCATGTTTGTGCTGATACCTGCCCAGTGGAGCATGTCCACAACTGTAATACTTTGTGGTCATTCTGAACACATATAGTGATAGTTGAGAGTTAATTTACCACTTATTACTGGCACGTGATGGGCGCTTATTACTGGCACGTGATGGGGGGCTTATTACTGGCACGTGATGGGGGCTCTTGTTACTGGCATGTGATGGGGGCTTATTACTGGCACATTGGGGGGCTCTTGTTACTGGCAATGGCACGTTATTGAGGGCACTTATTACTGGCACATTATTGGTGGGCACTATAGGGGCATCTACTGAGGCCACAAAGAAGGGGTGTTTTATATGGGGAGCTCTGTACAGTAGCATTTTATACTGGGACACAATATGGTGGGTACTATGGAGAAGGGGAGACAGGAGTACTATGGAGTCATCTACAGGGGGGCACTAAGAAGGGGTATTTTATACTTGCAAATTATGGGGGACACTGAGGGCATCTACTGGGGGACGATATATGGGGCATTTTATACTGGTACATTATGGGGGGGCACTAGCAGGAAGGGGGGAGAGGAGCACTATGGAGGCATTTACTGGGGCACTATATAGGGGTATTTTATACTGGCACATTATGGGGGACATTAGCTCAACTGGGGGCATAAGGGGGTATGTTTTGCACATTATAAGGAGAATTATTTCTACTGGGGGGCATTATGGTGGGTTTTATTACTCCCCCATGGTATGACCCCCTAGTAGCAGCACCAGCCTCTCCCTGCTCTGCTATCCCTCTGCCCATTCTCCAAATCCTTATTATGAAATATTTCTCATTAGGATAAAACACAACATCAGCTCCGCCGAGCCCCCGGCCAAGTGTTGAAGTGGCGTCCGAGATCCCCAAGGGCCAAGCCAAGTAACTGTAAGTGTTCATGTGAAATATGTTTATTTTATATATGTACACTCCTGTGAGAGGCGGGGAGGGAGATCTGTGGATGACACTGTTATAGGGAGGGAGATCTGTGGATGACACTGTTATAGGGAGGGAGATCTGTGGATGACACTGTTATGGAGGGGGAAATGGGGATGACACTTTCATGGGGTGGATCTGTGGATGACACATATAGCATAAGATGCTATATATGGTATGTGGCATCCACAGATCCCCCCCATAGCAGTGTCATCCACAGATCCCCCTCTCTATAAAATTGTCATCCACAGACAGCTGGACTTTTCTTCCCTGTTGCGGTTTTAGGTATTGGGTAAAGTATTGCAGCATTTCTAAGTGTACTTGTGTAAATGTATCGTTGTTATAGCTGCCCCCCCTACTTTTGTCCTGGCCCCCAGTGTGCCCCCCAAAATTTGAAAGCTAGAGACGCCACTGGGCTCAGGTAGTGCAGCTTATCCAGGATGGCACATCAATGCGAGCTGTGGCAAGAAGGTTTGCTGTGTCTGTCAGCGTAGTGTCCAGAGCATGGAGGCGCTACCAGGAGACAGGCCAGTACATCAGGAGACGTGGAGGAGGCCGTAGGAGGGCAACAACCCAGCAGCAGGACCGCTACCTCCGCCTTTGTGCAAGGAGGAACAGGAGGAGCACTGCCAGAGCCCTGCAAAATGACCTCCAGCAGGCCACAAATGTGCATGTGTCTGCTCAAATGGTCAGAAACAGACTCCATGAGGGTGATATGAGGGCCCGACGTCCACAGGTTGGGGTTGTGCTTACAGCCCAACACCGTGCAGGACGTTTGGCATTTGCCAGAGAACACCAAGATTGGCAAATTCGCCACTGGCGCCCTGTCCTCTTCACAGATGAAAGCAGGTTCACACTGAGCACATGTGACAGACGTGACAGAGTCTTGAGACACCGTGGAGAACGTTCTGCTGCCTGCAACATCCTCTAGCATGACCGGTTTGGCATTGGGTCAGTAATGGTGTGGGGTGGCATTTCTTTGGAGGGCTGCACAGCCCTCCATGTGCTCGCCAGAGATAGCCTGACTGCCATTAGGTACCGAGATTAGATCCTCAGACCCCTTGTGAGACCATATGCTGGTGCGGTTGGCCCTGGGTTCCTCCTAATGCAGGACAATGCTAGACCTCATGTGGCTGGAGTGTGTCAGCAGTTCCTGCAAGACGAAGGCATTGATGCTATGGACTGGCCCGCCCGTTCCCCAGACCTGAATCCAATTGAGCACATCTGGGACATCATGTCTCGCTCTATCCACCAATGTCACGTTGCACCACAGACTGTCCAGGAGTTGGCAGATGCTTTAGTCCAGGTCTGGGAGGAGATCCCTCAGGAGACCGTCCGCCACCTCATCAGGAGCATGCACAGGCGTTGTAGGGAGGTCATACAGGCACGTGGAGGCCACACACACTACTGAGCCTCATTTTGACTTGTTTTAAGGACATTACATCAAAGTTGGATCAGCCTGTAGTGTGTTTTTCCACTTTAATTTTGAGTGTGACTCCAAATCCAGACCTCCATGGGTTGAAAAATTTGATTTCAATTTTTTTATTTTTGTGTGATTTTGTTGTCAGCACATTCAACTATGTAAAGAACAAAGTATTTCAGAAGAATATTTAATTAATTCAGATCCAGGATGTGTTATTTTTGTGTTCCCTTTATTTTTTTGAGCAGTGTATATTTCTTAGCCACTATTTTAGGAAAAATTGATTCGTTACCACGAAGCGTGAGGAAATTAGGCTTCGTGGCAAATCAAAATTTTCCTGAAATTCGGATAGAAGTCCACTTTGGATACTTCAATTTGCTCAACATTATTTACCACGAATATCAAGACTATGAGTATTACGAGAAGTTTACAGTCAGACAATTACTTTTTAACTTCTGGACAACTGCTTTAACAGATGTGAATTATCAGGGACATTTTATATGATATTAAATGGCTAGTACATATAAAAAAAGCTCTTGTCCTCAGGACTCACTACCTTATTAGTCAATGTCTGGCCCTTTAAACAGGCCTTGGATCATAACTTAAGATATAACCTAAAACCAGAACCCTTTCCTTAAGGAGAAGACACCCATCCGCAGGCAGCTGTTTTGGAGTTTTTGCTCCTCATTGGTGCAGAGTAGGGTACTGTTTTGGCTGGGTGAGAGGCCTATGATGGGCTCTGGGTAAATTACTTTTCTCCTTGTGGAGAATACCAAGTTGGCATAGATAGTCTTATAGGCCGGACAATGGTCCCTGAGAAAAGGGGAATGTAAGTAAGCTCTTAGGCCTCTTTCACATTTCCGTGTCAGTATTACATATGTGACAAAAGCGTCTTTATTTAATCCGTGAAGATGTCCGTAAAGGATTTGTGGATGGTCTGTATGTCCATTTTTAGCCTCCGTGTATCATCTCTAATCCACAGACGTTGCTCAGCTGAAAATTAATTTCAAGAGCATTTCCTATCTGTCTTCTGTCAAAAACGGATGCACCACGGATGCCATCCGTGTTGCGTCCATGATTTTCACTGACCTTTAGACTTTAATGGGCATATTTGATCCACATTACGGACCAAACTAGTGCATGTCTCCATGATTTTTCTACTGACCTATCGTCAGTAAAAAAAATACTGATGTGAACAGACACATTTACATCAATTGGTACGTGTGCTGCCCGTGGAAAATGTGGACAGCACTCATCAGTGAAAAAAGAAAATGTGAACGATGTCTTATGCTGACAAAACTTGGCTCTTTAGTGCTACCTATTGGATGGCAACGCTATAACTTAATGTCTAGCCTAGCATAAGACTTTTGATGCAACTATTGCTACATGCTGTAGGTCTTTATGCCCGACGCATAACTTAAAACATGGTTTTCTACCACCTAATGAATCTTGAAATTCACTGCTTTGTTTGCCACACTACAGTGATGTGATAGTATTATTAAGGCTACATTCACATACAGTAACCATTCACAGATCCGCAAAATACGGATTCCGTCCGTGTGACATCTGCAGTTTGTGCGGACCCGTTGACTTCAATGAGTCCATGGTCCTATTGCAGTCATATTTTTGGCCCGTTGCAGTGATGAATATTATATGACATGTTTTGTCTTTTGCGGAACGGACATACAGATTCGGAAAGCACACAGATGTCTTCCGTGAATATACGGCTGTGTGAATGTACTCTAAATCTTCATATAGGCAACAATATATACTGTACGCTTGTAAACCCGATGTTCTAGCTGCTGCTATCTTTAGGCCTCATCCACATTTCCGTTTTCCACGGACAGCACACGTATCCACTGATTTAAATGTATCTGTTCACAATTTAGTATTTTTTTACTGACTATGGGTGAGTAAAAAAATCACGGAGACATGCACTACTTTGATCCGTGCACGCCCATAGAAATCTATGGGTGCGTGGTGCGGCCGTTTTTCATTGAAGACTGATAGGAGATTCTTTGGAAATTAAATTTCAGCTGAGCAACGTCAGTGAATTACAGATGACACACGGATCGTAAAAATGAACACAAGGACCAACCACGGATCCTTCACGGACATCTTCACGGATGAAACACGTATATGTTTTTTTTTCACGGACGTATCACTGACGCGGAAATGTAGACGAGCCCTCATTTATTGCACTGTACAGTGCTGCGGCCACCTTTGTTCATGTTAAAACGGAAAGCAAAGGGATTGGAAGCGTTAATGAATGAGGAGATGGAGGCATTGAAGCATGCGGATCCGTTCTACCTAAACTGAGATGGTTAACTTCTGCAATAGACTCATAAACCAGCAGAAGAGTTCTGAATTGGATGTAAGTGTTCCAGGCATTATGTAGCTGATGTCGGAAGCAAGATAGTTTGTTTCCAAGCAGCAAGTCTTGAAATAATCATTGTAAAAGTAGACCCATTTTAGATAGAAGGCAACTCATGAAAGAATGGAGCAAGAGAATAGAGGGAGAGAAGATTTCTAGTTTACGGAGCAGCAATTTAATGAAGAAAAAAAATGCTAAAAATGACGAGAATACGGCTCCAATGCTTTTCAGCTGAAAAGACCCAAACACTACAAGGACGGCTGCGAAAGTGGTTGCTTTGTTTTTGAGAAAGAAATACCATAGTATGATGTTACATGTCGGCCAGTAAGAAATTATAAAATACTCTTAAAAAGACTTTAAAAAAAAAGTATTTTAGGATTAGGACAGTTTCCTGCCATTTTTTCAAATTTCAGCATGCTGTGGATGAAGCGTTTTTTCAGGTGCTTTCCCATAGACTAATGTAGAAAATAAAGAGACTGAAAATAAAACATTTTGTGACTATAAAACATCACCCCAAAAAAAAAAATGAATGAATTTCATGACGTTTTACAAGCTAAAGAAAATTCTCCCTCCCCCTCCACAAATAAATAAAAAATTGAAGCGTGACAGCAGCCCTGGGGCTCAATCAAATGAATGATTTTCCCATCCAGGTAGTGTAGAACAGACAGCGCCTGGACTGAGCAACGACCATTAGAGTCAATGGGGAAGTTTATCGAGGCTGGTGTCAAGAAAAATTGGCTTAGTTACCCATATAAACCAATCAGATTCCACCTTTAATTTTTTATAGCTCCTTTGGAAAATGAAAGGTGGAATCTGATTGGTTTACACTGGTCTGATAAATATCCCCCAATCGGTCAATTCACATGAGCTATTTTTCATACAGACCATCAATCCATGCAGAGAAAATTGCAGCATATATCATGCTGCTCAAGCAAATAGGTTTACGAGAAAAACGGGCACCACGTGAACACTTCATCTATGGACGATTTTAACATCGAACCCTGAGAGTACTGGTGATTCCTGCAGCATTGTGCACCACAGTCCATTAACATGGTGCCTTCTGATCTCCGTATATGTGAAGAACACGTGGCTGTATCTAGAATTTGTTTGCAACATTTTAGCAATAGAAGAAATTTCGCTTTTTGGGTTTTCTTCTAAAGTGGATATGGCGGACGCTGAAATCACACACCAGGCCTAACGGGATGTACATAACGATTACATGAGAAGTTGGGTTTCAATTAGAAGCCTTTGGAAGGGCTCGGCAGCTTTCCTCTGATCACCCAGCGTTTAGCACATGGACTACATGCGGTATATAATCATGTGCACACAGCCTTAGGGGGAGATTTATTATCTCCCTGCACCGCTTTTTTTGGCTTTAAAAAGTCATAAACCTCATATTTGCGGCTTTTTAAATGCCACTTGCAACAAGTTTTGTCCCGAGCTGCTGTAGATTTCATTCTGGCGCATGGACTGCCAGAAGGCGCACCTAATATATGATGAGGCCTGTGCCTTGTCATAAATTAGACGCTTCGTCTGGCAATGCAGGAGATTTTAAAGACTGAGGTAAAACGCCGGTCTTTGACAAATCTCTCTCTTAGTCCAAATTGTTTCATTCTTGGATTTACTGCCAGCTGTGTCATGCCAGTGCCACCCATGTGCTGTCTGCATGTGCAATGGGCGGCCTCCCCCCGGGGCCCTCTCTATAACACGCGTCCCTGGTGTAGGAAATGCCGAGTGGTATGTTGCGGCCTAAAATGTCTCTTTATGTGTGTCACGGTGCTCCTACCTGGATACAGCTGGACCCCAGGCTTTGGCTCCGAAGCAATAAAAAGGGGAAATAATTGAGGGATTTGAAGAAATAACGAGTCCAGACCTTGAGATGAAGTTCAATGGCAGCTTTACTTTGAATAAATGTTTCTTCAAACAGTTTACAGGCTTTGTCTTGGTTCCAGCAGGCATTAGCATTAGGCCTCATGCACATGGCCGTGCCGTTTTTTGTGGTCCGCAAACCGCGGATCCGCAAAAAACAGAAGTCGGCCGTGTTGCCTTCCGCAATTTGCGGAAAGGAACGGGCGCCGGCAATATAAATGCCTATTCTTGTCCGCAAAGCGCGGACAAGAATAGGACATGTTATTTTTTTTTAATGGGGCCGCGGAACGGAGCCACGGATGCGGACAGCACACGGAGTGCTGTCCGCTTCTTTTGCGGCCCCATTGAAGTGAATGGATCCGCATCCTAGCCGCCAAAACGGTGCATGAGGCCTTAAACTGGCAGGCAAACTCAACCTTGCTATATCCTTCTCTCACTCTGCTGTACTGACAAGCTGACTTGGTAACTTGGCTTCTTCTTTATGCTGCACTTCGCTTTTTAGTAGGACTTATCTTCAGCCAAGGAATAGTAAGAAAAAAGTTGAAGAGCAGCACACAAACAAAGAGTGGTGCAATACCTTGAAACAGACCAAGGACCAAGGTCTTGTTAGATATGTGCAAAAAAAGGCCAAGGCAGCACTCAAATATCCGTATCAAACAGTGGGTGATTTATTGACCCATGTGTAGCAGCAACGTTTCAGCTCACTCCATGGAGCCTTTGTCAAGCCATAATACAAAGTGCAAAATCGAGTGCTTATATAGCATACATGATTAACAGAGTGATTAAACAATTATTAATAATCAATATCCACAAAAAGTGTTTTGGACCGCCTTGAAAGCTCTAAGACAGCAGGACCAGACAGGCGGCCTTGGACAACTTTAATTTTTCAGCTTTTTTTATAATGCTGCATGTATGTAATTGGAATGGGACTTATGACGCCATAATCATGAATAGACCATGCACAATTTTTCAATATATAAAATTTTTTTGGGGCCTTTGACACAGTGGACATTGACATCCTTTTTGGTGGCCTTGCACCTGTGTTCACTGTAACCATAAGGTATTATACAGTCTGCAAATGCTGGTTGTTGTGATTGAGTGATTCAGGATAGGGACTGGGATGCAGAGTCATTTTACGGCGACAACGTTGTCCCATAACCCCGAAACGACACGTTGTCCCCAGACAGGTGACCCCTGGGGAGGACTCTGTGCGTCCTGAATGAGTATGTGACTGTTTAAGATAAGTGCATTTGATGTATTATACATGGTGAGTTCATCACCTGAATTATTGACATGTAAGGTTACGGGAGCAAGCTCTAGTGGGTGATGATGGCGGGATGCCACTAGCTCGATTCATACTACTGTTTGACCCCCTGCCTTAAGTAAATACAAAACAAGTACTGCAGAATGGATTGCCTGTGTGTGAATGGCGGTCATGTGACGGCGTCATGTGATCGGCAGACTACATCTACCTTGCTATGGGCTGGAGCATGCCCAGTTGATATTTAGTGCTATGTCGCCATCTTGGTTGTGGGCGCCTATGTCCGCTATGTGATAGGATATTCTCGCGGGATGAGAAGTACTCCACGCCTGCGCAGTACGATGTCTCGGACGCCGACCAGGTCCTGCCGTCTCAAGCTGCTTGTGAGAACTTTTGATTAATGAGCTATTTGTTTTTAATATACACAATCATGTACACCTGTGATGCGATATTGGTTAATGAAGGGTCCTTTATGATATGTACTGTAAACACATGAATGTATGTATATAATAATGGCACATTGCACTTTATGACTTAGTGTTGGTTTGTATTGGTTATAAAATCAAAATAATTGTTTAATCACTTTATTAATCGTGTATGCTATATAAGCACTTGATTTTGCACTTTGTATTATGGCTTGACAATGGCTCCATGGAGTGAGCTGAAACGTTGCTGCTACACATGGGTCAATAAATCACCCACTGTTTGATACGGATATTTGAGTGCTGCCTTGGCCTTTTTTTGCACACAGCCAAGGAAAAGGTTAGAAACCTGGCAGCCGCAACATGGAGTCTCAACCAGCACAAACCAGAACTGCCCCACTTCCTTCTGGTAGCCACCAAAAATCGTTAATTTCTAACGATAATTTGTTTTCCCTTAGTCCTAACAGTGGCACAGATGGGGGTATTCTGACCCTGTGGACTGGTTAGGACAGGTGGAAGTTTTAATGAAATGAAATAAAAACTGACATACACACGCCCTCCCTGCCCCCAATAAAGAGGGGTGTGACCCTCAGAACCTCGTGTAATTACAAGTAGACAAAAATAACCACATATACAAAAAAAAAAGGGGGGGAAATTTGTGTGCCACTGTTAGGACTAAGGGAAAACAAATTATCGTTAGAAATTAACGATTCCCTTACGTCCTAACCAGTGGCACAGATGGGGATTTAGCAAGTAGAAACCCCCATGGGAGGGTCCTCATGCCTGGCGGAAGATAACACTGTCCGGCCAAATGAGGAATAACTATGTATTCTAGTATCCACTCTATAGTGTGAGATAAAAGTGGAGTGAGAACTCCAAGAAGCTGACTTACAGATCACGTCCAATGGGATCAAGCTTCTCTCTGCAAAAGAAGTGGCCACTGCTCGAGTAGAGTGGGCCCTTACAAATTCAGAGGGCTCCGAGCCCTGAGACATATAAGACTCCCGAATTGCCTCTTTAATCCAGCGACTGATGGAGGGCTTAGAGGCTTTCCTCCCGTTATGGGTACCGGAAAAAAGGATAAGGAGGTTTTCATCCTTCCTAAATACCTTGGAGCGTTCCAGGTAAATCCTAAGACATCTCGAAATGTCGAGGGTATGGTGCAGGGGCAACACATGAGGTGCACGGTGGACCGATGAGGGGCCAAATTATAACACACAGTTCATCAGTTTACTCACAGGTTAGCAGAAAGCCTCCCTGGGCTGGCAGCACAGTGTTGAGGTGGACAGCACGAAATCCTCCGGGGCACGCTCTGTGGTAGGGAAGCATCAGCCAAGATGGTGATTGAGGTGCCCTTGATGTTAGGGGTGCTTAGGGTGCTTGTTGCGGCTGAGTCCCTTGATGGTTTTTGTCGTGACGCCAGTACCGTTAATGGTGGAACAACCAATAGTGGTAATAATGAGGTAGACAGTGGTAAGATGCAACTCACAACTTTTACTGTTGATGACTTTGGTTGCAGCAGTACAAAATACAGTCTCTTGATGGTATCAGAGTTGGTCTGCAAATCCACAGTTTCTAGGCTTTTTAGGTTTAACTTGGACTTAGCTGGATATTTTCTATATCAGTGTAATTTGGTGAGGTTGCCGGAGGCTATGGTATCTTTCACCTGAATATCCCAAAGGTCCTTGATCCCTGATTTGTGGCTTTTATCCTTTGGATGTATAAGTCTTTTTCCTTTGTCTCTTTCTGGACTAAACTTTCATCAGAGCAACAGTGCTCGATCTGCACTCTCTCACTCTCAGCATCAGTCTACTAATCACTGATTTCTGGTCTCAACTGAACTAGCTTGCTGCTTTTTCAAGGCTGCTGATCTAGTGCTGGTCTAATCAAGTGCTGATCTGCAAGTGCATTGGAGATATTCAGGAGACGATCTTAGTCTAACTCAGAGTTTTTCCACTGTAGCAGAACTTCAGTGGTGTTTCGGGTGGATACTCAGACACTTGTGTTTCACAAGAGCAGAGCTTCAGTGGTGTTTCGGGTGGATACTCAGACACTTGTGTTTCACAAGAGGTAAGAAGTTTGCTAGACACGGTATCTCTATTGTTTGATTGCAAATGAGCATAGGCGGGTAAGGTGTTAATTTGCTGTTGGGGGAGGAGCCTTTGTGGGTGTGTATATATAGCAACATTGCATTAGCTTGCTAATTATAGCTTGCTGCTTTTTCAAGGCTGCTAATGTAGTGCTGGTCTAATCAAGTGCTGATCTGCAAGTGCATTGGAGATACTCAGGAGGTAATCTGGAGGTGGATACAATCTAAACAAGTAAGATTTGTTTGTTAAATTTATTTTTATTTTTTTCCCCTTCTCTTTGCAATGGCAGGCCTGGTTCTGTGCAGGAATTGTTGTGCTTTTATATCAGGTTCCACTCTTCAGAGGTTTGGATACTGTCTGATCTGTAGACAGCTCTCCATAATGCAACAGGAAATTACCTTTTTGAAATATGAGATTTGTAAATTAACTGTTAAACAAACTCAGGCTGGGAATGTTGCAATGCCACTGCCACAGAGGCCCCCTAGAAATGGAAGATGGGTTACTGTAGGTTCTGGTAGACTGAGAGTTGTGGATAGAAGACATGTCCCACAGTCTGTGGCTCTCCATAATTCATTTGCAGCACTTTCAGAGTGCAAGAGCAACATGGCGGATGGCTCAAGCACAGTAGGTGAGAAACAATCATCTCCCATGCCTAAAGTATGCAAGACTGCAGCCAAAGAAAAAAAGGAGAAGGTGAGGACTGATAGTAAGCAGCTGTTGGTGGGCGATTCCATCATAAGAGGTGAGAAGTTTGAGGAGAATGGTGTTGTAAGATGTCTCCCTGGTGCTACCGCTAGCAGGGATAGACAACGGATCCTTAATATTGTTAGGCAAGCAAAACAGGAAAGGGAAGTGGATGTTATTGTCCATCTGGGGACAAACGATCTGGCTTGCAATGAGGTTTCAAAGGTGAAAGAAGCTTTTCACACACTTGGAAAGGATATACGGGAGGTTGCATTAACTGTTTCATTCTCTGCAGTTTTGCCTGTGCATAACCTTCAGAATGACAGGAAGATGCGCATTAAGGAATTCAATGTATGGCTTGGTGAATGGTGTCTGAACCAAGGGTTTGGCTTTGTGTCTCATGTTAGCTCTTGTTGGAATGGAAAAGAACTTTACAAGAAAGACGGTTTGCATCTTTCTCTCAAAGGAACGAATGTCCTCGGTGAACAGTTCCAAGTATTTGCTAAGGAGCATTTAAACTAGGAAAGGGGGGCAAAAGAGTGATAATCCAGCAGTCCGACTGCCCCCCGGAACAATGCCAGAAGATGCCAGTAGCAAAAAGGTTAAGAAATGACAAGCTCAGATTCTTATCTACAAATGCTCGCAGTTTAGGGAATAAGATCAATGAACTTGAGGCTATAATGGCATCTGAGAATATAGATGTAGTGGCTGTTACTGAGACGTGGTTCAAGGGGAGTAATAACTGGGATATATCAATACCAGGGTTCTCTCTACAGGGTGGGCCATTTATATGGATACACCTTAATAAAATGGGAATGGTTGGTGATATTAACTTCCTGTTTGTGGCACATTAGTATATGTGAGGGGGGAAACTTTTCAAGATGGGTGGTGACCATGGCGGCCATTTTGAAGTTGGCCATTTTGAATCCAACTTTTGTTTTTTCAATAGGAAAAGGGTCATGTGACACATCAAACTTATTGGGAATTTCACAAGAAAAACAATGGTGTGCTTGGTTTTAACGTAACTTTATTCTTTCATGAGTTATTTACAAGTTTCTGACCACTTATAAAATGTGTTCAATGTGCTGCCCATTGTGTTGGATTGTCAATGCAACCCTCTTCTCCCACTCTTCACACACTGATAGCAACACCACAGGAGAAATGCTAGCACAGGCTTCCAGTATCTGTAGTTTCAGGTGCTGCACATCTCGTATCTTCACAGCATAGACGATTGCCTTCAGATGATACGATATGTGCAGCACCTGAAACTACGGATACTTGAAGCCTGTGCTAGCATTTCTCCTGCGGTGTTGCTATCAGTTTGTGAAGAGTGGGAGAAAAGGGTTGCATTGACAATCCAACACAATGGGTAGCACATTGAACACATTTTGTAAGTGGTCAGAAACTTGTAAATAACTCATGAAAGAATAAAGTTACGTTAAAACCAAGCACACCATTGTTTTTCTTGTGAAATTACCAATAAGTTTGATGTGTCAAATGACCCTCTTCCTATTGAAAAAACAAAAGTTGGATTCAAAATGGCCGACTTCCAAATGGCCGCCATGGTCACCACCCATCTTGAAAAGTTTCCCCCCTCACATATACTAATGTGCCACAAACAGGAAGTTAATATCACCAACCATTCCCATTTTATTAAGGTGTATCCATATAAATGGCCCACCCTGTATACAGGAAAGATAGAGAAGGCAAGAAGGGGGGAGGGGTGGCCCTGTATGTGAAAGACAACATAAAATCTAATTTGACACAAGTTAGCGAGAACAATTTAGAGTCAGTTTGGGTTACCTTGCAGCTTGATAATCATAAGGTAACTCGTGTAGGTGTGATATATAGACCACCTAGCCAAGTCAAAGAATTAGATGATCTACTAGTTGAGAAAATAGCTAAAATGACATTTAAGGGGAAAGTTATCATTATGGGAGACTTCAATCTTCCTGATGTAAACTGGAAAACCAAAATAGCTAGTTCTGCCAGGAGTACAGATATTCTAAATTCCCTACTGGGATTATCTCTACAGCAAGTAGTTGAGGAGCCAACCCGGAAAGAGGCCATTTTAGATTTAGTATTCACAAATGGGAATTTGGTATATGATATTACTGTAGGGGAAAGCTTGGGATCTACTGATCACCAGTCAGTGTGGTTTACTATAAGTACAGTTTTAGATTTTAGAAAAACAGACTTTTCTAAAATTGGATTAGTGGTATACGAGTCCCTATCAGATTGGAACAGTTTCATTGGAGTCCAGGAGAAATGGGACTACTTAAAAGAGGCACTATTGAAGGCAACAGAAAATTGCATTAGGCTTGTTAGTAAAAGCAAAAAAATGGAAAAGACCACTGTGGTACTCAGCAGAAGTGCCCAAAACCATTAAAAACAAAAAGATAGCATTTAGGAATTATAAAAATTATAAAAAAAAACTAAACAAGGATGACAGGCTAATTTACAAGATTAGGCAGAGAGAGGCCAAACAAGTTATAAGAGCTTCTAAAGCACAGGCAGAAGAGAAATTAGCTCAGTCAGGGAAAAAAGGCGATAAGGCATTCTTCAGATACATAAATGAAAAAAGGAAACTAAAACAAGGAATTACAAAATTAAAAACAAAAGAAGGAAGGTATATGGAAGAAGATAAAGAACTAGCTGACTGCCTCAATGAATACTTCTGTTCAGTCTTTACGAAGGAAAATGAAGGAAAAGGACCTCAGTTAGGAAAGAAGACTAATGAATCTTTTGATGCATGTGTCTTTACAGAGGAAGAGTTTCTAAGTCAGCTCACTAAAATCAATACAAATAAGTCACAGGGGCCTGATGGGATACACCCAAAGCTATTAAAAGAGCTCAGCGGTGAACTAGCAAAACCATTAACAGATTTATTTAACCAATCACTGGCAACAGGAGTCGTCCCAGAAGATTGGAAAGTAGCAAATGTTGTGCCGATTCACAAGAAAGGTAGTAGGGAGGAATCGGGCAACTATAGGCCAGTAAGCCTGACATCAATAGTGGGGAAATTAATGGAAACCATACTTAAGGAGAGGATTGTGGAACATCTAAAATCCCATGGATTGAAAGATGAAAAACAGCATGGGTTTACTTCAGGGAGATCATGTCAAACTAATCTTATTGATTTTTTTGATTGGGTGACTAAAATAATAGATGGAGGAGGTGCAGTAGACATCGCTTATCTAGACTTCAGTAAGGCTTTCGATACTGTCCCACACAGAAGGCTTATCAATAAATTGCAGTCTTTGGGCTTGGACTCCCATATTGTTGAATGGATTAGGCAGTGGCTGAGGGACAGGCAACAGAGGGTTGTAGTCAATGGAGTATATTCAGACCAAGGTCTTGTTACCAGTGGGGTACCTCAGGGATCTGTTCTGGGACCCATATTGTTTAATATCTTTATCAGCGAAATTGCAGAAGGCCTCGATGGTAAGGTGTGTCTTTTTGCTGATGACACAAAGATTTGTAACAGGGTTGATGTTCCTGGAGGGATACACCAAATGGAAAAGGATTTAGGAAAACTAGAGGAATGGTCAAAAATCTGGCAACTAAAATTTAATGTGGATAAGTGCAAAATAATGCACCTGGGGCGTAAAAACCCAGGAGCAGAATATAAAATCAGTGATACAGTCCTAACCTCAGTATCTGAGGAAAGGGATTTAGGGGTCATTATTTCAGAAGACTTAAAGGTAGGCAGACAATGTCATAGAGCAGCAGGAAATGCTAGCAGAATGCTTGGGTGTTTATGGGAGAGGCATTACCAATGGAAAGAGGGAGGTGCTCATGCCGCTCTACAGAGCACTAGTGAGACCTCATTTGGAGTATTGTGCTCAGTACTGGAGACCATATCTCCAGAAGGATATTGATACTTTGGAGAGAGTTCAGAGAAGAGCTATTAAACTGGTACATGGATTGCAGGATAAAACTTACCAGG